>NC_054388.1:104161382-104475827 GCF_017654675.1 Xenopus laevis | reverse complement strand
TATCCCCTCGCTTTTACAATGTTACACTGTCCCCTGTAACATCCCTGTATCTGTCACTTCTTACTGCAATTAACGCTTTCACTCAACAAAGCCACACACACACTCACACACACACACTCATACACATACACACACTGACACACACACTCACACAATGCCTCTCTCCCATGCAGACATACATCTGTCACACTGCTCACATGCACACCTAATATACTCACATACACACTACTAATACACTTACACACACACACTTTCTCTTGTATGTTTGCTCACACATTCTCTGCTACACACACACACACACACACACTAGTTGGCTAACACACCCCATCACTCACGCTCCCTAATAAACTGTCAGACACACATTCCTACTAACAGACTCACACTCCATTTGCACATTTGCACCTACTGCACAGTTGCTGGTCACACACACTTGCACTCTTTCTTGTCTCACAACATACACACTGGGGCAGGAGTATTACAAGTCACAGTCCATGCACATGCCATAAGTGTATACTGGCTCTCTGTACAATGAACACACACTCGTCTGCCTGTCATGCTACACACACACACACACATTATAACCTCCTCCTTTATATTTACCCAGAGTCTTGATAAGCTTTGTGATCTTATATCATCCCCCTAATCTTCTCCAGGAATACAATCGGGGGGGTCGTTGTATGTCCAACTGCTGGTTTGCTAAGAGCCCTTACACTTTCCCAGTTCCCACTGTTCCTTCCAGACTCAGATTATTATAGAAAATACCCAACATCCACCTCTAGATCTGATTCCATTAACCCCCTTCCCATAGGAATAAATAACAGGGTGGCTGTCATTAGCTCCCCACAGGCAGACAGGGGGTTAAACTGAGGAAGAACATGATATGTGGCTTATGTGGAGCAGTAACTCAGTGGATATGTGTGTCTTGTCAAGAACCAGGGCTGAATGTTTTCTATTTGTTTCCTTATCATACTCACTACATACTGTTTGCTCTCAGCCCCCGTGCATTGTGTATCCCCTTATACAGTGCCAGCTGCATGCACATTATTGTGTGTTCAGGGGACTGGACATTTACTTTATTCCCCATACACTACATAAGGATTTTACACTGCAGCCTGCATTGGCTTCTAAGTGCCTAGACCACCTGTTGATTCTTTCCATAAAAAAAGAAAAAAGACTGTTTATGCTCCTCTGTTTATGGCTCCTCTGTTACTATACCCAAACAATAGCACCCAGAACACACTCATTATCAACTTACTAATAACCCACAACACCTTGCACTGGGGTAACAACGAATCTCTTTAAATTAGAAGTTCCATTTACTGAGAACTTTCAATATAATTATTATAATTTGCATTTGGTCTTCTTTTATTTATTTATTTTTTTTGTATTCTTTAACTTTTATTTTCTTCAAGTCTTCGGTATCGTATTTCTCTGTTCTCTGGTTGCTCCTCTCATTGACCCTAGCAACCAGTTAGTGGTCTGAATGTGTGAAGGACAAGAAGGAGAGTAGCTGCATAGGAAATACCCATTTCAGCACAATAATTACAATAATAATAATAGGAAACCAGCTGTAAAGTTCATGAGATTAAGCGCTTACATCTGCAACGTACTGAAAGCTAATGGAGAATTTAATTTCCCCTTTAAACAGGAAATAATTTGGAGAACCCCTTCTGTTTCGACGCTTTAGAACCTCTTCTTTTTATAAGCAATATAAAAAACCCATAGAGGAAATGCAAGAGAATTGCTGTGGTTATGGCATGAACAGGCAGTTATCACTTCATAACTTAGCTGTCAGGAGTCATACAGTCTCTGCACACAAGTTTCTAGGAATTGTTTTTTATTGCCCCAGTTGCAAGTGCAAGTGCACTAAGGGATGCAAAATTGCACTTGAGTCTAGGTCAAAGTCTGTGCCTTTTACCATGAGGTTCCCTAGCTGTCATATATGTCTAAATGGCAGGTACATTTTGGGGTGTCAGAGGGGGTGTCAGGGGGTGCTGCATATAGAAAGGTCAAACAACTCATTTGGTGGAAGTGCAATGACATACCTGGGTGCAACATTGAAATAGCATTGGTGCAAGGTGCAGATTGTGCAATTTCTTTTCACTTTGTCCCCTGCCCAGTGCCGATTGAAGGTGTTTTGGGGGAGGAGGTAACAGCCACACAAGTGGGACACAGAGTCACACCAGAACAAGCACTGGGTCCCGTTGTTACAAATGATAATAGACAGAACAAGCAGAATTCTAGAGACTTTGTTTAATCAGCTCAATCATGGGACTGACTGTTGCACAGGCATCAATTTCCCTGACTTGTATCAGACCCACTAAGTCATTAGGTTCTGTGTTCTATCTATCTTTCTATCACTATCGATCTCCCTGTCTAAATATCAATTATCTATCCATCCATCCATCCACCCATCCAACCAACCAACCATTATCTATCTATCTATCTGTCTGTCTGTCTGTCTGTCTGTCTGTCTATCATCTATCTATCTATCTATCTATCCAACCAACCGAATATTATCTATCTATCTTTCTATCTACCTATCCGTCTGTCTACCCGTCTGTCTGTCTGCCTGTCTTTCTTCCTTATTATCTATCTATCTTTCTATCACTATTGATCTCCCCGTCTGTATATCAATTATCTATCCATCCATCCACCCAACCAACCAACCAACCAACCAACCATTATCTATCTATCTATCTATCTATCTATCTATCTATCTAGCTATCTATCTATCATCCAACCAACCATTATCTATCTATCTATCTATCTATCTATCTATCTATCTATCTATCTATCTATCTATCTATCTATCATCTATCTATCTATCTATCTATCTATCTATCATCTATCTATTTATCGTCTATCTATCTATCTATCTATCTATCTATCTATCTATCTATCTATCTATCTATCTATCATCCAACCAACCAACCAACCATTATCTATCTATCTATCTATCTATCTATCTATCTATCATCTATCTATCTATCTATCTATCTATCTATCTATCTATCTATCTATCTATCTATCATCTATCTATTTATCGTCTATCTATCTATCTATCTATCTATCTATCTATCTATCATCTATCTATCTATTATCTATCTATCTATCTATCTATCTATCTATCTATCATCCAACCAACCAAACAACCAACCATTATCTATCTATCTATCTATCTATCTATCTATCTATCTATCTATCTATCTATCTATCTATCTATCTATTTATCTATTATCTATCTATCTATCCAACCAACCGAATATTATCTATCTATCTTTCTATCACTATTGATCTCCCCATCTGTATATCAATTATCTATCTATCCATCCATCCATCCACCCAACCAACCAACCAACCAACCAACCAACCAACCATTATCTATCTATCTATCTATCTATCTATCTATCTATCTATCTATCTATCTATCATCTATCTATCTATCTATCTATCTATCATCTATCTATTTATCGTCTATCTATCTATCTATCTATCTATCTATCTATCATCTATCTATCTATCTATCTATCTATCTATCTATCTATCTATCATCTATCTATATATCTATCATCTATCTATCTATCTATTATCTATCTATCTATCATCTATCTATTTATCGTCTATCTATCTATCTATCTATCTATCTATCTATCTATCTATCTATCATCTATCTATCTATCTATCTATCTATCTATCTATCTATCTATCTATCTATCTATCATCCAACCAACCAAACAACCAACCATTATCTATCTATCTATCTATCTATCTATCTATCTATCTATCTATCTATCTATCTATCTATCTATTTATCTATTATCTATCTATCCATCCAACCAACCGAATATTATCTATCTATCTTTCTATCACTATTGATCTCCCCATCTGTATATCAATTATCTATCTATCCATCCATCCATCCACCCAACCAACCAACCATTATCTATCTATCTATCTATCTATCTATCTATCTATCTATCTATCTATCTATCTATCTATCTATCTATTTATCTATCTATCTGTCTGTCTAAATGCACTTACTGAAGAGTGAGCCAGGCTAGGGTTACCTCCATGTCCATTTGCTTATATGAGTTATAACTTAGTAGTAAAATTGTTGCTCGGGAAAGTCCAGTTTTAGTGATGAGATAACAATTTCGCCATGTACAGATTCTTTGCATACTTCCGGGTTTTCCACCATCACCAGTTCGCTACGCCGCTTGTTTTGCTTTGTGCGACAAACCAAAAAGACGCATGACAAAAATAAAGACGTGTGACAAAAGCACAAAAAAACGTCCATAGACTCTAATGTAGTTTGTTACAAAAAATAACACGCAACAAAATTTTCCCGGTGACAAAACAGTTTTTCATCGTTTCCAGCTGTTTTGTAAATTTTTAGGTAAAGGGAAACGAGACAGATCAGCTCATCACTACCCAGCTGCAATTCTCATGAGTTCATGTATTCTGGCCACTGAAGGGCCCTATTACACTAGAGCAGTGGTCCCCAACCAGTAGCTCGCGAGCAACATGTTGCTCTCCAACCCCTTGGATGTTGCTCTCAGGGTCCTAAAAGCAGGTGCTTATTTTTGAATTTCAAGCTTGAAAGCAAGTTTTAATTGCATAAAAACTAAGTATAGTGCCAAGTAGAGCCCCTTGTTGGCTGCCTGTCAACATAGGGGCTACCAAATAGCCAATCACAGCACTTATTTGGCACCCCAAGGGACTTTTTCATGTTTGTGTTGCTCCCCAACTCTTTTTACATTTGAATGTGGCTCGGAGGTAAAAAAAGGTTGGGGACCACTGCACTAGAGTCTGTAGGGGATATCCAACAGAAAACATCCTTCATTCATATTAATATAAATAAGTAGAGAAATAGGATGCTGGGCTCTCTATTCATATCAGTGCCTGCCCCGACAGAGCTGACAATCTAACCACATTCACACTCACTAGGGTCAGTTTAATCACGAGCCAATGAACCCGTCTGCATGTGTTTGGAGTGTGGGAGGAAAGTGAAGAACTCGGGGAGAACATACAAACTTCTCTGGCTGCAATTGAACCTAGAAACCCAGTACCGCAAGGCAATAATTCTCACCAGTGAGTAACAATGCTGCTCCTATAAAAGGAAGGGAGGTGACCACGTAAATACACCAATACTGAACATGTATTTAGAGTCTTTGTATTCTGACAGGGCAAGAAGTTCAGTTAAACCCAGTGCTCTGTACCCAGGGATATAGGATTAAGGCAACGGTTCTGATGAAGGCAGACTGCTATAAGTGAGCTGACTTATAAGGGACTTATACAGCCTGTTTAGCTTTGAAGCTGTTCAGGTGCCCATGGCCGTCCCCGTTGGCAATAAAAATGCATAAAATAAAACTTACACATTTACTTAAAGGGATACTGTCATGGGAAAAATGATTTTTTTTTTCAAAATGCATCAGTTAATAGTTCTGCTCCAGTAGAATTCTGCACTGAAAGCCATTTCTCAAAAGAGCAAACCAATTTTTTTAATTTTGAAATCTGACATGGGGCTAGACATATTGTCAGTTTCCCAGCTGCCCCCAGTCATGTGACTTGTGCTCTGATAAACTGTAGTCACTCTTTACTGCTGTACTGCAAGTTGGAGTGATATCACCCCTCCCCCCACCCCCAATAGACTAACCATAGAACAATAGGAAGGTAACCAGATAGCAGCTCTCTAACACAAGATAACAGCTGCCTGGTAGATCTAAGAACAGCACTCAATAGTAAAATCCAGGTCCCACTGAGACACATTCAGTTACATTGAGTAGGAGAAACAACAGCCTGCCAGAAAGCAGTTCCATCCTAAAGTGCTGGCTCTTTCTGAAAGCACATGACCAGGCAAAATGACTTGAGATGCACCTACACACCAATATTATAAATAAAATAAATACATGTGTTGGTTCTGGAATGACATGATTTTTTATGGTAAAGGGAATTTTTTTGCAGTGTAAACAATGTTATTTAGAAATAAAAACTACATCATAAAAATAATGACCTTTTAAAGAAGAATTTAGTCTTAATAAATAGATGTGGGTTCCTCTGTAACGTCCCCAAGTAAGTATAGATATCTGGTGCCAAGTACGGTCCATTCCTAATGAATTGTCAGCTTATTTTCCTATTTATTGGATAGAACCGAGTATCTGCACCTTATGAAATCAGATTGACTGTTGATAAATTGATCGGTTGAAGCTGCCAATCCTGACCACTCTTTGGGCTAAAAGAGAAAGAGACACTTGTCTGGCAAACAGGCCAAATGAGTCGATCTTTAAATCCATGGCCACCTTAAAGGGAAACTATCTTGAAAATAAAAATTGTGTCTTGAAACGGTAAGATGTCTATGTACTAACCCTTTAGTTGGGAATGGTTGGTTTCAGCTACTTTGTTTCAGGAGCCCAAACCAGCAGTGCAGCCGGAGTATAATTACTTCCCCTTTTAAAGGACCAGTAACAGCAAATATTTTCTAAAAAAAATCGTTAGTATGCTACGAAAAAAAGACGCCAACACAAGTTATTTCTTAATAAAGACTCAGCGACGTTAATGTTTAATATGTGTTGGTGTCTTTTTTTCATAGCATACTAACGATTTTTTTTAAAATGTTTTTGCTGTTACTGGTCTTTTAAAGAGAAATAGATCTGTCTTATGATCTCAGCCCAGACTATTCCTATATCTGTGCAGTCCATCTGCCTTATCTCGGTTAATTATTGATGGCGAGTCGGAGAGCAGAGCTGAACTTTCTCTGGCTGAGAGCAGAGCAAATATTCGGCCCATTGTATTCTCCGCCCGGGAGAAAGTGGCTATAGTCGGTGCCCAGATTGGCCTGACATGCACTAGAGAGTCAGCCTCGTGCACAGGATGTTTCCTGTTTGGGCAGTAACTAAGTAACATGAAGATTCAGTCAATGGGAACATGCCTGCCACTGAGTGGGTCGATCCAACAACGGAAGCCTTGAACTTTGCACACTTTGGAGGGAGAGAGGAAGCAGATCCTGCGGCTGCAGGGGGCCCAGGAGGCATAGGGTGCCACTTCAGGCCCAAATAATGAGCAATTTCAACATTTATTGGTAAAACAGGGCAAGCTCTGAATATTTTGGGAGTAGGGATGGGCGAATTTTTTGTATAGCGTCGTGCGTCAAAAAAAAAAGATGCGTGTCAAAATAATAATTGTAGACTTTAATGGGCGTCGGCGACATTTCGCCGGCGGCAAATTTTTGGCGAAACAAAATTGGTTTAAATTCGCCCATCCCTGGTTGGTAAATGAATTAGCTGTGGAGCCCAGTAACATCTAGTTATTGCACTGGTAGCTGTGATGGAGAAGGAATGGTCGTTGGGATGGGGCTCTGGAGATCATGTCTTTCAATGGGCCCAAGGGTCTCTACTAGGAAACCAGCAGTATTTCCAGGGCCGGATTTACATAGTGGGCGCCTCTAGGCCCACTGCCGTTTGTCACCCCTGTCCCCTCCCCTTTTTTTGTGCAAATATTCATCATCTGAAACAAAGTGGGTGTGGTTGGGCAGCATGCCGCCCCCCTAAAATCCTGCCCCCCTAGGCCCGGGCCTAGGTGGCCTTTCCAAAAATCCGGGCCTGAGTATTTCCCAATGTATATACCCTATTTGGGTTACATTTTGTTATAGCCCTTCACCTGTGGCTGAACTACATTTCCCAGCATACTCTAGCAGCCCCGTTGGGAATCAAAACTCAAAAGCAACTATAGCCTGCCACCGCTGTGACCCACCTCATGACCCAAGAAATCAGAATCGTTCAATTCCAACAGCCTAAAAGTAGCACAAAAAGTTCTTTCTGAACATTTTTCCCCCCCATTCCCTTCCCTTTATCTGTGCCACATTAGGACTTTTATATGTTATGGAGTAAAGAAGATTAAAGAGACACGCAGGGCAGCCGCAGACGCAGAGCCTTTATTCATTCGCTGGTATCCGCAGAGGGTAATATCGCCTGCAGGAACATTGTTTTACATCTGCAACATCAAGGGTTCAGATAATGTGCCAAGGCCGTGTGCCAAGCACTTTCTTTGGCAGAAGTGCAAATGACGATTATTTCATGTTATTTCATCTGTATTTCTAATATAGGGTGGCGTTCAAGCAGCAATAGTCACCATAGATGGGGTGGTGCCAAACTGCAGATTAGAGGACTCATTTCACGCAAGTACAATGCCCAGTCAATGCAAGAAAGTCGTGCAATTAACGCCAGCCTTGAGCGGTCAGGATACACAGTAGATAACAGATAAGTACTACTATAGTTTATATAAACAAGCTGCTGTGTAGCCATGGGGGCAGCCATTCAAGCACAGGATACACAGTAGATAACAGATAAGTACTACTATAGTTTATATAAACAAGTTGCTGTGTAGCCATGGGGGCAGCCATTCAAGCACAGGATACACAGTAGATAACAGATAAGTACTACTATAGTTTATATAAACAAGCTGCTGTGTAGCCATGGGGGCAGCCATTCAAGCACAGGATACACAGTAGATAACAGATAAGTACTACTATAGTTTATATAAACAAGCTGCTGTGTAGCCATGGGGGCAGCCATTCAAGCACAGGATACACAGTAGATAACAGATAAGTACTACTATAGTTTATATAAACAAGCTGCTGTGTAGCCATGGGGGGCAGCCATTCAAGCACAGGATACACAGTAGATAACAGATAAGTAATACTATAGTTTATATAAACAAGCTGCTGTGTAGCCATGGGGGCAGCCATTCAAGCACAGGATACACAGTAGATAACAGATAAGTACTACTATAGTTTATATAAACAAGCTGCTGTGTAGCCATGGGGGCAGCCATTCAAGCACAGGATAAACAGTAGATAACAGATAAGTGCCCAAAACAAACTCCCTCTGAAATGTGGAAAAATGATGTCTCAGGCTTACAGATGAGGAGGAGTTCATTGATGCGGTAACCTTTTTCGACACTATTTCCTGGTGTCACATGGTTACATATGCCTTATATTCCATTCAGCGATGGCCAGGATGGCAGAGGAATGGCTCATTTGCCCATATATGTGTTTGCGCTTAGGTAATGGCACATTGGCAACTGGCAAATAACAGTAATTAAGGCTACAGGGAAAAATCTTGTGCAACAGCTAAGAATGGAGGGAGTTGCAGAATGATACAAATTATTGGCACACAGCAAAGGTTTATCTGAGCCGACAAGCGGCTTCCACCCCCTGGGACTGGCACGATACAGAGACAATGGACTGCAGTTCTACAAAGTACAGCGAGTCTGCAATGAAAGGACAATTCCGAATGGAAAGCAGCCGCGCAGGGGCTCCTTATAGAGACAGCTTGTTGCATGAAGCTTACTTGGAAATGTCCTTTATTTACATTTAGTGCTCAGGGAAAAGTGTTCATGTAGAATCTCCAGCACAAGGGACCTTAATGTACATTCAATCCTTATTATATACGGTTTGGCAATTTCCCTGTACAACAAACTAAACTATATTCTTAGAAAAGTGTATAACACACAGAATATTATGCAACTCTCCTGGTATCTGTCAGCCTCCTGTTCCCTCCTGCCTACCACTCCCTCTGCATCTTTTTCCACTTCTGGGAGCCAGATAAGAGTCACTGGATTCAATGCTAGACCCACCCGACTGTAGTTAAAAATAAATATGTCTACTTTATATGGTCACAGAACCCCTCAGTGACTTCTAATATCCTTATCATTTACAGTAGGGGGTACATTATCCCTTATAATACATGAGTGATACTCAGAGTTCCCTGTATAACTCAGCCTGCAGCCTTGTGCCTTTATATGGTCACAGAACAACCCCTCAGTGACTTCTAATATCCTTATCATTTACAGTAGGGGGTACATTATCCCTTATAATACATGAGTGATACTCAGAGTTCCCTGTATAACTCAGCCTGCAGCCTTGTGCCTTTATATGGTCACAGAACAACCCTCAGTGACTTCTAATATCCTTATCATTTACAGTAGGGGGTACATTATCCCTTATAATACATGAGTGATACTCAGAGTTCCCTGTATAACTCAGCCTGCAGCCTTGTGCCTTTATATGGTCACAGAACAACCCCTCAGTGACTTCTAATATCCTTATCATTTACAGTAGGGGGTACATTATCCCTTATAATACATGAGTGATACTCAGAGCTCCCTGTATAACTCAGCCTGCAGCCTTGTGCCTTTATATGGTAACAGTCCCTCACAGTAACTTCTAATATCCTTATCATTTAAAGTAGGGGGTATCCACTAAATAAATAACACATTCAGAATATGGTCACACAGTATATAAGTCACTTCTTTTGCCTCTTGATTTTTCATGTTATCTCCTGTCAACAATTCTATTGATGAATTGTCCTGACAGTGAGCCCATGTTTGTGCCCATAGCGGGGCCGATTATATAGAATATACCCTTTACTTAACCGGAAAAGAAGTCAGCATATAGTCCCATGAACTTCACCTCATACTCATAGTCTTGTTGCAGTTTCCAGGTTGATTCACTTGCTGAATACATTGTGCTGTTTATGTTACAACAATAGATCCAGCGATTCGTAACCATCATCAATACGCACAATTGAAGGGCAAATTAACGTTGCTTATTATCTCCTTGCTCACAGGACTGTAAGACAAAAGCCAATCTGTATTTTATTTTAATTTATTTCAAAACCATCTCAGCAGTTTTGATCTCTATTCTGTCAGAAACCATCTGCCATGCACTGCCACCTCCGACTGGCGTCAGATTTGCAAAACTCATTTGCTGAACTGCAATACCAGAACTTAATAATGAAGACGAATTTAGCAGCCTTTAGTACGGAGCACTTATAAGACTATAAATCAATTCTAAAATACCCGCTGTCCCTGTACACAAAGCTAACATTTGGGTGCAGTATTGAGATGCAACCAATCAGATTTCTGTTTTCATTGTTCTAACTGCAATGGACTGATCAAAGCTAACTGCTGATTGGCTGCTGCAAACTGTTTCAAAGTTGCATTTTGTTTTTAAGTGAGCCACTTAATATTGCCTGCAGTACATATAGCTAACCTATAATTAATTGCTCAAAGTGCTCTAATGAGCATTTTTGATGCTTTTATTAAGTGTTTTATATATATTTCACCTTTTATGCAGTTTTTTTCACTGCTAACGACATGTATTAGTGATGGGTGAATACATTTTCCTGGCGCGAATTAGCGTCAAATTTCCACGTTTTGCCGCAGGCGAATAAAGTTGCGAAACTCCCTCAAAAATTCAAAAAATTTTGAAAGTGCGTCTGAAAATTCGACCGATGTCGAAATCGCCCCGCGTCAACACTATTTGGACGCCCATTGACTTTAACGCCACCGCCAAAATTGACGCAAGCAAATTTTCAGTTGCACGTCCATAAATTTTCGTGTTACACGTATTTTTCACAGGAAATTCGCAATTTTTTCGGTAAATCGAAACGAGAAAAATTTCAGCCATCACTAACATGTATCTGTAACAGAAGCTGTTCTGTTTGGGCAGGAATAGACATAATAGCAAACATATCACTAATGCAGGAAGCATCTTCGGGTACTTTTCTGATCCGTTTAATCTCTCCGTTCACATTGTTTTTAGCATTTGCCCTCACCCAGACAGAACAGCAGAGGGCGCTCATGTTACATTTTCACAATAATGGCCTTGTTAAAGCAAATAATGTCACCAAATAAATAAAAAAATTGCGATTTTTTTTTACAAAATAAAAAAAGTTTGCAAATTTA
This sequence comes from Xenopus laevis, assembly GCF_017654675.1. NCBI lineage: Eukaryota > Metazoa > Chordata > Amphibia > Anura > Pipidae > Xenopus > Xenopus laevis. The sequence goes on along the minus strand of NC_054388.1, from coordinate 104,464,079 downwards.
CCACAAAATCAATAACATTTTTGAAAATGGCAAAAGTGCTCAGAAGAGCATGCTGAGAAATTGATAGGGGTGAACATCTGTAACAGCTCAACTCAATATATTGTTTTATTAGTATCTTATTCGTTTAGACATAGACTAAACGTAAGGGATTCCCCCCTGTTGACCTACATGGGAATCACTGCGTTTTGTATGTTACCCCAGCAGTAGTGATGGGCAAATTTCTCCCGATTCACTTTTCTGAAAAATTTCCTGCGAAATTCGTGAAACAGCCAAAATTTAGTGAAAAATTAACGAAACTCGAAAATTGACGCCCGTGCCAATTTTGACGGCAGCGTTAAAGTGAATGGGTGTCCAAATAGTGTTGACGCGCACCAATTTTGACGCGAGTGACTTTTTGGATGAGCGTCTATATTTTTTTGACACCAGCGAATCGCAAATGTATTTGCCTTCATTATTACTTAACATGTGCGCTCGCCAGTGTCGGAGTCTCCATGGACCACAGAGGCTTTTATCTTAGGCCCCCTGCACCTCAGTCTCAGCCTCAGTCTCAAACTCCTACCTCTATGATGCACTAGCCCACCGTCAGCCTCCAATACTGCCCCTCTCCCAGGCCATAACGTATCCTCCCCCTCAGGGTAGGGGGTGGAGCTGGTAGCGAGCCTGCTGGCCCACCAGATATTTTGCTGGCCCACCAGGTATTTTGCTGGCCCACCAGGTATTTTCCTGGTGTCCTGCTGGCCCAGTCTGACACAGATACAAATGGAGGAGTGATGAGTGGGGGGTGTGAGTGACAAGAACCATACAAGAATTCCCATAGGGAGAAAGCACACCAGACACTTGACTTTGCCTTTTATAACATTTATTCCAGCAGAGTTGGCACAAACCATACACCCCACCATGGCAAATGCTGGCACCAATGATCCTCAAGCACCCTGAACTAGAGAAAGGCAGACAGAAGAGGTATGTGCCTAGCACCCCCTCCAGCTAGGCACCGTCTCTTTTTGCCTACCCCTAGATCCGGCCCTGCCTGAGGCCTCCCCAGCGGTATAACCATAGATGAAACTTCAATAGAATCCTACCTCCATGGGTTAAATACTGTGGTGCTCTATCTGGGAACTTTGCTGCTCTTCAGTTCCATACATGAAGCAATAACAAGGAGAAATCAGATGGCACTCACCAAGCAAAATTATTTTTTCAGATCTCTGCACAACGTTTCAGGGGATCAACCCCCTTTCAGAGCACTTGAGAAAGGGAGTTGATCGCCTGAAACGTTGTGCAGAGATCTGAATAAATCATAAAAATTCAGCACATTTTTCTTGGTGAATGCCATCTGATTTCTCCTTGTTATTAACCATAGATGAAACAGACCAAGGGGAACAAAGGGTCCGTAGGGTCAGCTTCTTCTATAGCCGCTTTCAAGCAACCTAAAAATGTGCACCCACTGCAAACTATGTGCCGCAAAGGGGCAGCAACTGAGGGGCAGAGACAGTAAGAGATGGGAGGGTAGGCTGTGCCACCCCAATGAATACAGTGCTGCCTACATTCATGGCACTGTATTCATGCGGGGGTGGAGGCAAATAGGCATCCCAGCTCCTACCTGTCCCCTAACTTGCACATAATTGATTGTATGTGTGATACAACAGCACCCTGTGCTGACTACCTGTAAGGACTCTACTGCTGGCATGCACCCAACACTTTGCACCTCATGAGGAATTTTTCATGAGCACAGTCTGATCCAAGGAGCTCTCTGAATGAGCGCTAAGGGGTGATCTTTTGCACCTCTAATTGCCCTTTCTAGACTGAGCAAATGTCAAACAAAGTGTTCTGTTGCCTCGTCCCTTTAAATAGAATTTCTGGAATGAAAACAATGCTGAAAGGTATCTGGTACCATCCTCGCTATTGTCTTGATTAGATTCGTGGAATAAATGGAAAGGAGCGCACAAAGAGCCAGAAAGAAAATATTCATGGTATTTATCTGCACAGACTGGTAACTGCAATTAGAGAGGATTTTTTTTATAGTCCCACATGGGGTGAAATTTGCCTGTCTCCGTCTTCCTTTTTTGTTTCCTATTTGTTTTGCTGTTTTCTTCTTGTTTTGTTATGTTTTTTTAACTCAGTTGCTAGGCGACAGCCGCTGAATAAATTGCAAGAGAAACTCTTGAGAATAAAAAGGATGAAGAGCATTATGGCTGAATTATGAAGTTGGTGATGTTTATTGTGCGGATAGGCTGCTGTACCCCTTGTATAAAGCCTCCAGGCAGAACCCATGTCTCCCAGCTCATCAGATGTGGCCTTGTCTTGGTATCCTATGGGAACGAAAGTACAGCTACAAATCACACGGATTTATGGTTGCCACCTGGCCAGTATTTTACTAGCCTGGCCGTTAAAAAGGATGGTTGATCCCAATAGGAAAAAAAGATAAATATATAGGAAGGCCAGTATTTTTTTCCAGAAAAGGTAGCAACCCTACACGTATTGGATCCTCTGCTGGGGGAGTCCTGTTCCACCAATGGGAACATAAAACAGTTTACATATCAACTTCCATGTATTTTCCATTGAAGTCTATGTGAGCAAACCTAAGCAATGGAGCCTTTTAATCCAGTGATTCCTAAACTGTTGGTCTAACTCGTAGGCGGTAGGGATGGGCAAACTTTTTTGCCTTGTTTCGCCATAGACTTGTATTGCGTTGTGCGTAAAAAAAAATGACGCTCGTAGACTTTAATGGGCGTCAGCAACATTCCGCTGATGGCAAATTTTTGGCAAAACGAAACGGATCAAATTCGCCCAAGCCTATAGACGGGCCTAGAGCCATTTCTGGGGAGGGGATGAGCAGACTAAGGGTAGAGACACACACTCAGATTCAGGGATATTTAGTCGCCGGTGATTAATCGCCTCTTCTTCGGGCGACTAATTGGAGTGCTTAATTTTCTGAAGTTGCCTTGTGAGGCAACTTTGGGCGTCATTGGAAAACTAAGCGCACCGATTGCCACCCCACCGGTGATTTACATTCTAGCCGCCGGGAGGCAGTTTGGGGAGATTAGTCACCCTGAAGAAGAGATTTGTCACTGGGCGACTAATCTCCCCAAATCTGAGCGTGTCTCTGCCCTCAGTCTCCAACCTCCCTCCCCAGCAATCAGACCACACACCCTCCTGTGTCTCACTCCTATTCTCACTGCTCAATCTCCATCCAAATGAACCCACCACCCTACATAGTTGCACCCAAGACACGTGACTTCATGGGCTGTCCCTAACTCTGGTTCTAAATTTTACTTTAGATATTCCTGGAAGTCCAGCTTGAAAGTAAACTAGGTAGAGTTGGGGTGCGGGGAAGGTTGGACACTTATTTGGTGTCCTAGATATGCTTGGAACAGTGGCTGAATGTATGATATAGTGATGTTTCTATATGACTGTAATGTTGTTATGAGCTAAGTGTTGAGCCCTAAAGATGGCATGACCCAAAAGATTTCTGAACACCATTGCTCTAATCATTTGATGACCATTAAAGCCAAGTATGAAATCCAAAATCAGAAGAATCTTCCACTTTTTTTCTATCTTGCCTCCAGTACTAAGCGCAGCAGTTGGAGCCGGTGCTGAATTGTGGCACTGAGCTGAAACAACATATACATTTAGCATTAGCTTGTTCCTTGTAAGACTGCAAGAGAAGATATGGGAGCTCTCCAGGCATCAGAACTCATTGGATCAAAATCCTTTTCACTGGCCTACAGAGATATCAGCATTGTAGTACCCAAGTGTTCACATGTATTGACCTTCAGATAAGGAAGAAGCTTTGTAAGCGTTAGAGACAGCTGTGCATGTATTTTAAAGGGCCACTACACTTTAAATTTTATATATTTTCTTTTCTATTTGTCCAAGGGAAATATGACATGGCTTTATTTCCAAAAGTTTTTTTTAAAGGTGTTCTTAGAAGCCATTGTCTCCCACCTTGACACAAGCTTCCTTATCAAATATAAAAGCCTGCTCATTGAATTATTATCTCCGACCAAGAATGTAGATGAGGTTTAGCCTATCAGAGTGGTTTGATGTGACTGGGGATCAGCTACAGGGGTGCCCAAAAGGTAGAACGGGATCTACCAGTAGACCTTTAGCTGGTGATCAGTAGATCTCAAGACACTGTCAACAAACGGCTTGTCTAAATCACCCTCTTATTTCATGTTTTTCATTCAGATTTTTATTATGTTCAGGTTACATAAGAAATAGTTTGTTAAATATTCATGTTTGCAAAAATCGTTTATGTCAAAGGTATAAATCAATATTTAAGTAACCGGATTTGTGTTTTTGGAGGTTTTTTCATAGAAATGTTTTCTGTTTAACAAATGCAGCAGTTAACCAATTGTGTACCTTCAATGTGTTTCAGATGGTGGCATGTCACAGCCCACAGCTCCTTTTTTGGTTCTAAAGATCTGATTCATTGGGCCGAGAGAATGGATCCAGTTCCTCTGCTAATGGCTTCTTATCTAGAGCCTGAATTGAAGGACATTAATTTCAGCTCTTTCAAAAATGCTTTTGACAACAAGACAGAAATTGATCCTTCGATCTCTGGAATGAGCACCTTTATCATCCCTTTAATCTACCTTTTGGTGTGCGTCATTGGACTTAGTGGTAACACGTTGGTCATTTACGTTGTCCTGCGTTACGCCAAGATGAAGACAGTCACTAACATTTATATCTTGAACCTGGCTGTGGCCGATGTCTTGTTCATGTTGGGTTTGCCATTTCTCGCCACCCAAAATGCCATTTCTTATTGGCCATTTGGGACTTTTCTGTGCAGACTAGTGATGACAGTGGATGGCGTTAACCAGTTTACAAGTATCTTCTGCCTCACCGTGATGAGCATTGACCGGTATCTGGCTGTGGTTCACCCTATCAAGTCCACCAAGTGGAGAAGACCTAGAGTAGCGAAACTTATTAGCGCCACAGTGTGGACTTTCTCCTTCCTAGTGACTTTGCCGGTTATCATCTTCTCTGAGGTCCAACCAGATTACCACACTTGCAACATCAGCTGGCCAGATCCAGTAAGTATCTGGTCTGCAGCCTTCATCATCTATACTTCAGTATTGGGCTTCTTCGGACCTTTATCAGTGATTTGCCTCTGCTACCTTCTCATTGTCATTAAAGTAAAGTCCTCAGGTCTTCGTGTTGGTTCCACCCGACGTAGAAGGTCAGAACGCAAGGTGACTAGAATGGTGGTCATCATCGTGGCCGTGTTTGTCTTCTGCTGGCTCCCATTCTACCTTCTTAATATAGTGAACCTGTCTTTCTTTGTGCCAGAGGAACCTGCCTTTGCAGGAGTCTATTTCTTTGTGGTGGTCCTTTCTTATGCCAACAGCTGTGCCAACCCTATCCTTTACGGCTTCCTCTCAGACAATTTTAAGCAGAGTTTTCAGAAAGTTTTGTGCCTACGCAAAAGCAACGGCATCAAAGACGCTGACCTGACAGAGAACAGGCAAGAGAAAAGCAGTCGCCTGCAAGAGACCATGCTGCCGTCACGGAATTCAGAGTTTAATGGCCACATGCAAACTAGCAAGGTCTGAATTATTACCCCCTTTGCCTTTTCAAAAACATGTAAAAAAAGCAAAGAGCACTTGAGGCTTGAAGGGAAAACAATACCGCTTTTATGAAATGGAAATTGAGACTGAAGCACTGAGAGGAATCAGGATGGAATATATTTAAAGATGAAAGAGTGTATATATTTAATATGACCTGGAGATTATTCACAGTATTTCAGTAACTTTCACTTTTGTAGTAATTTTCTCTGCTACTATTGATGTTTTTTGCCTTTCTATCTTGCCGTCTATGCATTATCACAACTGTCCAAAGAACAATTTGTGGAGGCTCTGCTGAACCGCACGCATTCTATTGCTTTCTTTTTGCCTAATAATGTGCAATTTCTGTCCAAAATCGGAGCAACACTTTCCAGTTCATGGTCAGGCTAATGTCTCCGCTTTCGCAAAAGATTACAGATTTTTACACTTGAAAAACATTTTGCACTTTCACGAGGTGCCGCATGTCATGACGCCCAGATTCTCACTGGCCTTTGTTTATGTTAAATACCAGAGGAATGAAACTGTGCGGTAGTGTGTCTGACAACAAATCCATAAAGGACGGGTTATCATTCAAAATCATTAAGGACATTGAGGCGTCTCTGACGCAAGGAAGGGGCTTCAAAGAAGAAATGTTGGAAGACTTTAAATGAGGAATGGCTAAGGCCTGCATGTGAACTGGTATCCTTGCTTAGCATGCTCGAAGGGTCTTAGAATGATCTAAGGAATACAATGAAATGTAAAGAGTCATCAGGGTGTATAGGGGCTACATTAAGGAGGCCTGATGTCCTCTTCTAGTAGGGCTCTTGAGGGCCTGCATGTGAATTATCATCCTTGCTTAGTATGGATGAAAGGTCTTAGAAGGATCCGCAGAATACAATGAAAAGTAAATCAGTCATCAGTGTGTATGGGGGGGCTACATCAATATAGGGCCCTGGTAAACAGTATTTTGCCCTATGTCCACCCATGGCAGGACTCAAGAAGGGTTCTAAAGGGGGAACGGTAAAGTAGACATGTCTGTTTGGTAATTGTAATCCAGTACAACAACCTCTTAACGGTTGCAGAGTGGAACATCCTTAGCCCATAACGTTCCTATTCTGTAGCGACCAATCAGCTTTAAAAGTCGGTTTTAGTCAGTTTGATTAAATCAATTTACTGTTTCGTGTTACATGTGTTATATGTTACGCATTACCTCCACCCCACCACCACCACTCTCATCTAGAAGGGGAAAATGTGCCTAGAGTCAATTAGTATGAAAATCTATTAATTCAATGGCAGGAAAATGTGTTTTTATTCACACCTTCAATCTGAAAAGAAAATTAATTATTTTGCATCCCCCCCCCCTCAAGGCCCCATGAAGAGTTGCTTACATTAATAGTGACAAGACTCATTCCCATAGCAGAATATTTGACCTTCAGTTGATTAAGCCATTGGCTGAAGATATTTTTTAAAAATGTCCCAGTTCCACATGCAAGTACAGTATTACACCAGGGTGGCAGGCATGTTGGATCCCCAGCTTTATAGCTCAGTAGCTAATGTTGGTCTTTTTACCTGCTAACAGGTTGGTTGGAAAACCCCATGTTGGAAAATTCTGCCATAACCCCCAATAGTGCAATAAAGACAGATGAATGTATGTGTTAACATTATTTTTTTCACCCTCTTGTCTAAGCGTATAGAGAATAGAGTATTGCATAACAGAACTCCTGTTGAAGGGCTTCCCTAGCTTATAGGGGTTTTTTTGCTTGCAGATTTTGTGTATAAGACATGGGTCTGTGGCTGACCAATTAATAAAGTTCTTCCTGCATGAGGAACAGGAAGGGTAAGGCAAATAGGCGCCCCTTAAAGGGGATGTAGAAACAGCCGTAACGCCGTCCCACATCACTCCCTAGTTTTCTATAGAAGTTGCTGAAAACCATAAATATAGATGAAAGAAAATTCAAATAATAAGAATCCTGCTGATTAAAAACTTCATTATAAATGCAAAAGAAGTGACCAATGAGAATTGCTGATTCCCAGCACCATGTTAGACATCTTGTTGTCATGTTACATATACAGATAATTATGTCGTTTTTTCCTTCATTATATTACACTGAACTCAATCACAGAGATAAAGGACAGACTTGGGCTTTAATGAGGTGGTTCACCTTTAAGTAAACTTTTAGTTTGTTTTAGAACTTTTCAATTGGTCTTCATTATTTATTTTTTATAGCTTTTGAATTATTTACCTTCTTCTTCTGACTCTTTCCAGCTTTCAAATGCTCTGTAAGGCTACACTTTGTGGCCGATTCACTAAGGGTCGAATATCGAGGGTTAATTAACCCTCGATATTCGACTAGGAATTAAAATCCTTCGACTTCGAATATCGAAGTCGAAGGATTTAGCGCAAATACTGAGATCGTACGATCGAAGGATTATTCCTTCGATCGAACGATTCGAAGGATTTTAATCCAACGATCGAAGGAATATCCTTCGATCCTTCGATCAAAAAAACGTAGGAAAGCCTATGGGGACCTAACATTGAATTCGGTAGCTTTTAGCTGCCAAACTAGGGGATCAAAGTTTTTTTTAAAGAGACAGTACTTTGACTATCGAATGGTCGAATAGTCTAACGATTTTTACTTCGAATCCTTCGATTCGAAGTCGTAGTCGAAGGTCGAAGTAGCCCATTCGATGGTCGAAGTAGCCCAAAAAAACCTTCGAAATTCGAAGTTTTTTTACTTCGAATCCTTCACTCGAAGTTAGTGAATCGGCCCCTTTGTATTGTCATTGCTACTTTTTATTACTCATCTTTCTATTAAGGCCTCTCCTTTTCATATTCCACTCTCTCTCTCTGCAAATCAATGCATGGTTGCTAGGGTAATTTGGACCTTAGCAACGAGACGGCTGAAATTGCAAACCGGAGAGCTGCTGAATAAAAAAAACACAAATAATAAAAAATTAAAACCAATTGCAAATTGTCTCAGAATACATCATACAAAAAATTAACTCAAAGGTGAGCAACCCCAGTTGCAGGAACAAAAAACATGGAGCCAGATTGATACAGATCAGCTGCGATTCTCATTGGTGGAGTATTTTGCATTTTAATGGCTCCCTGGAGAGCTGGGGGGGAAGCTTTATTGGGCAATATCACTTCAAGAATACATCCCTGATGTTGCTGGACTACAGCTCCCAGCATGCCTCAACCTTCATTATATGTTACATTATTTTGGGATTTGTAGTCCAGCAACAACTGAGTACAGTTTGGTTGAGCCGTGCAGTACAGCAGGGGTTACTGCCTCTTTATTGTTTACTGTATAGAATAGGCAGCCATAACTGTGGCATAATCCCTTTGTATATCTTCAATTACCTTCCAGGTATCTATGAGTGTCTATTGAGCTCCTCTGCACATGGTCATCTTCAATCACCTTAATCTGGACAGTATCATATTGTATTATTATTATCCTATATGGTCACCAACATATTCCAGAGATTTTATAGATCATTCACATCAGTCCCTGCCCAGGGGAGCTTACAGCCTAAAGGTGGCCATAGATGTAACAATTACGATCTTTCTTGGAAAAGATCTTTCCAAGAAAGATTGTTCATTTCAATAAACATGTGTAGAGCTGAATCGTCAGATATTCAGGTATAAACAATAGAATTCTATTGATGATTCAGCACTAACAATGGCTGATGTTTGGGTACCGTCAAAGGCACCCAATCAAAATGTTATGTCCAAGCTGATTTAAGAGCCAACCGATATCAAAGTCTTTTGCCTATATCAGTTGGCTCTTTTCCCACCATACACGCACCGAATATCGTAAGGAAATTAGTTTCGTACGATATTATCTGTGCGTCTATGGCCACCTTAAGGTCCTTATCACAATTTTACCGAGAGACAATTAGGGTTGCCACTTGGCCCGTGTTTTACCTGCCTGGCCGGCCGGTAAAAGTGATGGTTGATCCCAATGTTATTAATAGGGGAAAAAGATAAATATATAGGAAGGCCGGTATTTTTTCCAGAAAAGGTGGCAACCCTAGAGCCAATTAACCTGCCTGTAGGTTTTTGTGGTATCAGGAGGGAACTGGAGTACCTAGACTGGGTCGAACTGGGGGGGCCGTACCCCTCATTTACCCTGCATTGCTTCTACTGTGTTTCTGCCGCTACCAGCTCCGGAGAAGGGAAGTCGGCTGCAAGAACATGATTTGCGCAGGGAGCGGGTCTGGGCTGTGGGGGTGTATGAGAGCCAGAGCCCACCAGGTTGTCCCATTGGCCCTGTCCGACCCTATATCCAGAGCAGGGGTTCCCTACCTTTTTTATTTGTGAGCCACATTCAAATGTAAAAAGAGATGGGGAGCAACACAATCATGGAAAATGTTCCTGGGTGGTGCCAAATAAGTGCTGTGAGTATTTAGTGGCCCCTATGTGGACTGGCAGCCTACAGGTTTCTCTGTTTGGCAGTACACCTGTTTTTTATGCAACCAAAACTTGCCTCCAAGCCTGGATTTAAAAATAAGCACCTGCTTTGAGAGGAACATCCAAAGGGTTGGGGAGCAACATGTTGCTCAAAAGCCACAGGAAGAGGACCACTAGCCGAGAGGAACCCACCCAATCACGAACGCATTTTGCATGGGGTTTCAAATATTTTAACATAAGTAACCCCTTCTTATAAATAACCTTGAAATTGGTACACTGGTACATTGGAAATCCAAATAATTCATCTTTTTGTATTGGTCTTGCTGTTGCTTTAATAAGAGCCACATGCTCCCCAATCACTCTGCTCCGGTTTCTGGCTTGTGAGAAGCAAAGAGCTTAGGAGGATACTGGACTTGCATAATGTAGAAATGATAAAGTGTCTCCTTAATTACTGGTTGAACAAAGAGCTGCCTGTAACCTAGAGCGGCCTCTGGACTGTTTCTCAGCTGGATACACTGCTAAATTTAAACCAAGGCAGCTCTGTTCTTCATTGTTAAGCTTAGAGAACCAAATATATTTGAAAATTACAAAGAACAATAATATATCATCACCTCTGGAGCCGCAGCCCGGCTTGTACAATGGGAAAGTGATCCATTTAATGAAGTGTTTGTCAAATCTCTCTGCAGGAATTCTAGGAGTTTTAGTGAGATTATATGCAATATGTGTGTTCATAATAAGTAAGTAGGGCTCTTATTACATTTATTTACCCTTAAATAAGATGTCAGTTCTCAGTATGTAACTTATATAGCAAACAATGCACCCCCCGGTGTAAAATATAAGTATATAAGAAGTCACCTAAGCGATCCATGACCATATGAATTCATGTGATTTGGATATAACTTCCAATATCCGTATATTTACAGCACATGGTGTATTATTTGTTACCGTTTCAGTCATATGCCCAACGTGACATTGTAAGGATATATTAAGCAGGTTCTACCAGCAGGTTAATTGGCTCCTGATGGAACTGATCCTCGTGTGAGTGAATGTGATTGGGGCTTTAGATTGTAAGCGTCACTGGGGCAGGGACTGATGGGAATGATGTATAATCTCCGTAAAGCACTGCATAATGTGTCAGCGCAGTGTAAATAACAGGTAATACGGTATAATATTCTTGTTTCAGTACATAGACACCGGACAGAATTGCAAGAGCACTAAGTGGTACAAGGCAGACTCTGTAAACCTTCATAGACGCTGGAGAAAAAAAATACTATTTATTCATTAGTTCAGATTTCCTTTTCCGCAAATATAAAATGAAGGTATAGCGCCCATATAATATGAATGGAAGAAGGAGCCAATGGGGCAGTTTTACTAAAGGACGAACTGTCGCCAGCGACCGTTTCGCACACTTTGCACCACTTTGACATTCGCAAATTAGTTACCTCTACGCTAATTCACTAAAATGTGAAGTTGCGTCCTGGGTGCCGAACGATGGCGACTTTTCGGTAGCGAGACTTCCTCAGTGTGAGCATTTCATAGCGAAGATTCGCTAGCATTCATTTATGACTAGCGAAAAGTCGCTAGTGATCTTATGCTTAGGTAAATTTGAATAGGTCGGGCACATTAAAGTTGCATGGACATCTTTATTAGAGATGTTGGTGCAAATGCTTGACGTGGTCACTTTTTATTACACATGTCCAAGGAACGTTAATAAAGACAAAAGAGATCCTCTAATGCCCTAGACATGAGCCGACTGTAAAATTAATATTCCATGGTCCTCAAATGTCAAAAAAGGAAAAGTCACCAGTGTTTTTTCAACTTTAATGCATTTTTGGCAGACAGGATATGATGAAAGTGACGTAAGATTGAGGAAGCTGTAGCTTCATTTTAGTAGTTCGCCTGGTCTGAGAGTAAAATCTGCACTAGTGAATTTGCGGAGCAACGACCATTTGCCTGAGCGAAAAGTCGCCTGTTCATAGAGTGCGAACGAACGTTATCGACGGTCTCTTTCGCTAGCGAATTGTCATCTGCACCTGTTAGTGAATTGGTGATGTCCCTGCGGATGTGATTTCTGGTGAAAAGTCGCTAACGTTAGCCACTTCGCCCTTTAGTAAATCTACCCCAATGTCTTTAGGGACTGGGCTTTGGACCAGAGTTGAGGGATCTATGCCTGGAACATACGAGAAGTATAACTCATTTCCTTTTTTGTTTTACTTTTCAATGTAAATCCAGTGTGTGTGTAGGGTAATTTAGGAGTTTGGTTCACTATCATGTGCCTATATTTCTTTGTGCCTTTCTTTGTTTCCCTGAATGTATTAGGTATGTTCACATGGTGGCCACAAAGGTCATTTTTTAAACACTCTTTAGTTCTGTTACATTCTTCTCATATTTCTTACTGGGTCTATACCCAATACAGTGTAGATCAACGCTTAATGTGCAAACTAGGCTTCATTGGCCCTTGTTGCATTTAGTCTTGATCTCGATTGTCATGGGTAGAGACTCATTGGGAAAATGAGAGCTGAAACCCATGGTTATATCTGCACCACCCTGGAATCTGCCGTGTGCACATACCCTTATTATGTACATCTATGTGTGTTTCCTGCAACCATCTGACCCCATAAAATTGAAATAAATGGGTACTTACCACCTTCATTATATAAACAGTGGTCTCATCTTCTCATGAAGGACAGATGAGATAACCCTTTTGAAAAAAAAATAGTTTGTTCAAACTACAAATGTGTGGTCTCAGTTTTCCTTCTCTCTGAAATAATGGCCCTGTCAGAGCTTGAAGAACAATGTTCTGGTTCATCAAGGTGTTATCACTTTAGATTATGTCCCTGGCTAATTCTGCCATACTTGTATTATCCCATACAGTGCCGGAACTAGGGGTAGGCAAAGTAGGCACGTGAAGCTGGGGGCGCCAGGCACGTACCTTCTCTGCCTCCTATCCCTAGTCTGGTCCCCTCTTACCGTGACCGTCCAGGTTGCCTAGGGTGCCTGGCTGGCCTGGCCCGGCACTGATCCCATAATATATTCCTTATCTCTGAGCAACACTGGATATAAGTATACTGAGCCCCATACAAAATACTTAGTTGAGTTTAACGGGGAAGTTTATCCCCATCTTGTCTCCCAGACTTGAGGAAATATCTCCCAGACTTGAGGAAACATCTCCAAAACTTGAGGAAACATCTCCAAGACTTGAGTAAACATCTCCAAGACTTGAGGAAACATATCCAAGACTTGAGGAAACATCTCCAAGACTTGAGTAAACATCTCCAAGACTTGAGGAAACATCTCCCAGACTTGAGGAAATATCTCCCAGATTTGAACATAATGGTACATGATAGAGAGAGAGATTGTCACTTGGACACACTTAAGACATTATTACTGTCTCAGAGACAAAGCACAGGTATGACTTTGCAGGCCTTGGTACCTAGGACAATGAAAGGGGTAACAGGCATAACATTATGTGGACCTAATTGCATCACAGATGGAGTTACAAGAAAGCCGCTTCTCTGTATATCGGTATGTACAGCAACCAATATGAAGAACTTCATGCTTGTCAGGAATGATATGTTGTACATATAATTTATTGGCGTGAAAAGTAAATCTAATATTTTGAAGAATTCAAATAAATGGAACTTATTTTCTACTTTATTTTTCCTTGTCACTCATTTTATAGAGCAAATTGAAGTCATCTTGCTTTGGAAATGTCTATGTGAGTAATGAAGGGAAGCGAATAGTACAGCATACCAGTCTAGAAATTGGGTGTCCATTATATGAAAAAGCAGAGTCACACCACAAAATAACCTGAAATAATCTAGAAAGCTGGATGCATATTGATAGATATGTCATCTTCAACCAATGAGCAAAAAGGTAAATCCTAACTCTAAAGGCCATACAAGGTAGTGATGTGCAGGCCGGCCCGATACCCTCATAGGCTAAAACAGCAATTCGACAGGTTTTAGATGGTGAATGGTCGGAGTCAAATTTTTAAGGAGATAGTACATCGAATCGAATTTGGACTATTTCCTGGTCGAAGTACACAAAAATTAGCTCGAAATTGAATTTTCACTTCGACCTTTGATAAATCTGTCCCCTAGGGGGTTATTTACTAAGTTTCAAATACCCGAAATTCCCCAAAATCCAAAAAAAATCTTGATTTTTTTTTATAATATCTGACTTTTGAAAAAATCACAAATTTTTCCGAATTTATTAAACACATATAAAAGCACGGCATCGCAAACCTGTCGAGGTTGCATAAGAGTCAATGGGAACAGTCCCATCGATTTTTGGTTGTGTCAGGGGTTTCAGGCAATTTCACAATGTTTTCGGAGCTTTCGGGTGAAAACTCCAAAAAATTCGGAGATTTCGGAGAAAATTCACAAAAAAACGTGAAAATCTGAGCTTTTCCCGCAAAGCAAATTTTCAGGAAAATGTAATAATAAATACGCGTTAAAAACCCTAGCGGGTTAGATCGGAGTTTGTAGCAGCCGATATTGAGATAAATTCGGACCTTGATAAATGACCCCCTTAGTGTCAGTCTCACTGGGTGGTTAGCTTTTAAGCAATATAAACAGTATCTCTGCAAATAAAGGAAACATATGAACACTTCAAGTAATGCCGAAATAAGATGCAGGCAATACAGGTTTGGCATCTGTTATTGGGCAACTTGTTATTGAGAAAGCTTCAAAATATGTGACTATCATCAATATTTTAAGTCAGTTTGCAGCAAATACTCTTTTTAAATGATTTCTATTTTTTTCTGTAAATAAAACAGTTGAACTTGATGGTAACTAAGCTGCATCAATCCATATTAATGGTAAATCAGATCAGTATTTATTTTTTTCATGTTTACGTTTTTTAATTAAGGTATCCAGAATATAGAAAGATCCCTTATATGGAAACACACAGACCCCCTGATTTCTAATGGCGGCCCTGAGTCCGCCTATCTGTGGACGCCCATGAGAAGCAATCGTGTGGATAGGGGGTAAGAGGAAAGGAGATCCTGGGCTTGTTGGCTTCTAGTTACACCACTGATAGTGCCCAGACTAGAATTAAACCTAGGACCCCAGTGCTGCAATGCAACAATGCTAACTATTCGGCAACCACACTAGAAAAAAGACCCTGAGATTGCCCCTCATGTGACAGTGCCCTACATGTTCTAGTGGCCCTTTAAGCCGTTGTTCAGAACTGAAAAGAACCCCAAATGGTTACGTTCAAAGCTCGGCAGGTTAATTTCCATAAGTGTTCCACAGTGTAGATCAGGGATCCCCAACCTTTAGAACCCGTGAGCAACATTCAGAAGTAAAGAAGTTGGGGAGCTACACTAGAATGAAAAATGTTCCTGGGGTGCCAAATAAGGGCTGTGATTGGCCATTTAGTAGCCCCTATGTGGATTGTCAGCCTACATTGAGACTCTGTTTGGCAGTACACCTGGTTTTTATACAACCAAGACTTGCCTCCATGCCAGGAATTCAAAAACAAGCTCCTGCTTTGAGGCCACTGGGAGCAACATCCAAGGGGTTGGAGAGCAACATGTTACTCACGAGCTACTGGTTGGGGATCACTGGTGTAAATAATTAATGCATTTGTTTGCAGTAGCGAGATCCTCCGATAACAAAATGCGATTATGGAATAGCGGAGAAGGCGATTTCAGCTGAATCCAAATTTATATTTCCCGTAATGCTGCTAAACGAGGATTATTTTGCCCGAATGGAAAAAGCCTGCTGCATATTTTCTTTTCGACAAACCTCCACAGATACTTAGCAAGTAATTGGGCATTTCATCACATAAGTGCAAATGGAAAGATGTTCAGCGTGGGCATTTCAGCTCCAAAGAAAATCTAATATAATATCACTCTCTATTCCAACACTAAATGCAACACAAGCAATGAGACGCGGGGAAACCAAAGCGTTCTTGGCAATCCTGTGCCGTAATCACAATGAACGGAAAGTATCAGAAATAGGTTTTATAACTGCGTGAAAATGGCTGCGTTCAACAAATATGAACTGACGTACAGATTTCCCAATTTTCTTGCTGTTATAAAACAGTAATGGAAAACTGTTCTGTTTTTCCCTGAACTCCCTCCTTGTTTACAGGGTCGTTTGCTTAAATGGAGAGCGAGCTCTGGATAAACAAAGTCCTCCCCATGCTCCAACCTTTGTTAGGCTTTGAAATAACAGATAAGGCCTCAGTAGTGATGGGCAAATTTGTCCCATTTCGCTTCGCCAAAAAATTTCACGCAAAATTCGCGAAACTGGAAAATTGACGCCCGCGTCAATTCAGGACGCGAGTCTGAAAAGTCACGCACGTCAATTTTGACGCTGGCGTTAAAGTCAATGGGCGTCCGAATAGTGCTGAAGCGCTGCGATTTTGCCGCAAGAGACTTTCTGCACCCGCGTCCAAATTTTTTTCAAAGTCAGCAATTTTTGCGAATTTATTCGCTGCGAATTCGCGCCAGACGAATTTATTTGTCCATCACTAGGCTTCAGTAACTTATCTGTAACTTTGTTTTACTTCCTACTCCTCCTCAAACATTGGCTCAGTAGAACCTAGGGGCTGATTTATCCAAAATCGTGTAGGTGTTTTTATCTAGAAAAACTTGGAGAAAAAAAAAACCAGACATGAAGTGCAAGTGTTTTTTTGAAACCTTAAATAGTCAGAATTTACTGCAGTAAAAGCTGGGAATATTCTCTAACAACTGTATGAATGTATTTTTTCCCAGTTAATTAAAACATTCAGGTTTTTTAGAACAATGTGATTTTCACTTGTCTGCTAGTTTTTTCCACAAAAAAAAAGCAAAACATTTTTAAAAATAAGATACTGCTCGGGGAAAAAAAGACAAATCACTCGCTTTTTGTATGTTTTTTTTTTCACACTCACTTTTTTTTATTGAAAACTCAAATTTTAATAAACAAGGCCCCTAGTCATTAGATAGGTAGTTGTCAAGTAAACATAGTTTCATTTTCACAAACACAGGGGGTACCAGCTGTATCTACTGAACTCATGATAGAGACCCATTGTAGGACCAGGCCAGTAGGACACTGGAAAAAAGCCTGAGGCCCCACTGAGCCAGGTCCTCTCACCTAGGAAACTGCAGATGTTCTACAGTCTGGGACCACCCGTCTCGCCTGATTGCATCTGCAAGTAAAGGAGTTAAAGGAGAACTTAACCCTAAAAATGAATGTGGCTAAAAATACCATATTTTATATACTGAACTTATTGCACAAGGCTAAAATTTCAGCTTGTCAATAGCAGCAATGATCCAGGACTTCAAACTTGTCACAGGGGGTCACCATCTTGGAAAGTGTCTGTGACACTCACATGCTCAGTGGGCTCTGATTGGCTGTTGAGAAGCTAAGCTTAGGGCTCGTCACTAATTATCCAGCAGAAAATGAGCTTCCCCTGTAATATAAGCTGATGCTACAGGTTTGCTGATTATTAAATTCTGATGCTAATTGCACTGGTTTCTGTGCTGCCATGTAGTAATTATGTGTATTAATTACTAATCAGCCTTATATTGTGACATTTCTATTCTATGTGTACTGTATATTGTGAGTGGCTCCCTAAGCTCAGTAAGTGACAGCAGCACAGAGCATGTGCAGTGAATCAGCAGAAAAGAAGATGGGGAGCTACTGGGGCATCTTTGGAAACACAGATCTTTACTGCTAAAGGGTTGTGGTTGCCTTGGGCTGGGACAGAAGCACAAAACATAATGCACAACATTTCTAGCTACTTCTTTAGTTCGGCTTTAGTTCTCCTTTAAGCAGGCAGTGAAGGAGTTGGAGGCAGACATTGAGAAGGTGGGCCCTTGAGGTGCAAAGAAGGGTTTGAAGCCCCGATGGGCCATGTACACCCAGTCCAATGCTGTAGAGACCCTCCCCATACACACTTTCATTCCAAGCTGGACTCACAGACCCTGAATTTGTACCCAATATTCTTCTACCTGCGATGGCCTGAATGCAAAATTAGATGAGCTGAGTTGACCCGCCCCCCCCCAAGTGTAAACATTGTGATTAGGCTCAAATTTTAAGCAAGGCCACCAAGTCGCAGACTTAGGGCGGCATAAACTGAGGGATGACATGAAGCCCATTCACACAAGTAATTTGCTTTATTCCGGAGCATTGGGGGCTTGGTGCTAGTGCCCTGGGAAGAAGAAAGGATGCACACAATCCTGTGGGGGGAAGGGGGTGATGGAGGACGCTGGCCTCTGGGCGCCCTAAGTGGAAATCTGGCCCTGATTGTGATCATGGTCCAGGAATTGACATCACAAAAACAGAAGTGACGGTCAAAAACTGAGAAGCAATGTAACATCTGGCTTGGTTCTACCAATTGTCATTTTTTTCCAATTTTTTATCACTTTCCAGCTGCAATTCATCCAGGAGGGTGCCTGTGCCTTTTCCTCCCAAATCCTTTCGGCAGATATTACATGGGTACCTGCCCAGATGCAGCACCAAAATTCAAAATGAAAAGAGGGCAATGACAAAACCCTGGTTCAGTTGTGTAACTAGTAGTGATTGCCGAATTTATTCGCCAGTCGCAAATTCATGCCAGCGAATAAATTCGCAAAATCGACACTGGTGACAATTCCGACGCCGGTGACAATTAAACGCACATTGACTTTAATGCAATTGGAAAAAATAGGTACCGGCGTCGGAATTAATTGACGCCGGCAATCAAAATCTTTTGCCGTTTTGCGAATTTAGCAGGAAATTCGCATATTTTTCGACGTATCGAAACGGGACAAATTCGCCCATCACTAGTAACTTGAGTGCAGCGGGCCCCCAAGCAAAAATATCTTCAGCGGGGCCTGACACACTCCAATCTGTATCCTCCTAACCCTCCCGTTCTGCCTTCACCCACTCCCTGCCCCAACTTACGGCTGAAGAAGGGGGTTTCGTTGGCCCTCTAAAATAAATTGGCATTTTAACACAACTACGTCAATTTTGTGAATCTTCTGGTTTAATCAGCTGTGTTTTAATGCAGGCAACAAAATGGCCGATGCGTCATTGCCCTAAAGAGATAGTAAAAAATGTAGCATTATGTTAATGTTGCCTTGAAAAAAACAGGGGAATGTCGGTCTTAAATTGAATCATATATTGACTCCGTGAACAATTTTCCTTGGTTCTATTAGGTTTTACATGAAAATAAAACAGAAATATCTCATCTGGTAAACAACTATCGTTTGGAAAATTCCAATTTTTTTCTTAATTTGCAATTTCTGTAAAGATTGATAACTAATGTTATGAAGAGGTCTCTTGGTCCTCACAGTCAGGATCAGAGCAACGGTCTGACCCGAAGTCACGAAAACAGCCGAAGCCGAAGTCCTGAAGCGCTGAAAAGACCCGAAGTCACGAAGCGGCGCAAAGACCCGAAGTCACGAAAACAGCCGAAATTGAAGTCCTGAAGCGGTGAAAAGACCCGAAGTCACGAAAGGAGGCGAAGTTGAAGTACTGAAGCCATGAGTTCAATTCTACTGAACACCAGTTTGTGTGTTTTTTTTTTTTTTAATCCCCTGGCCACCAATGTATTATTTTAATATTCTATAGGCCCCTGCCACCAATCTTTTTTTAAAGCATTTTTTTTTTGGCCCCAATTTTTTTTTAACTTGTAAGGGGCCCCATGCCACCAATGTTTTATTTAAAAAAAAAATGAAATTTTTTTTTGGGGCCCCAATTTTTTTTAACTTGTAAGGGGGCCCTTGCCACCAGTTTTTTTTTTTTTTTTTTCAAATTTTTTTTTGTTGGGGCCCCAAGTTTTTTTTAACTAATAAGGGGGCCCCTGCCACCAATGTTTTTTTTTTAAAAAAAACCCATTTTTTAAAAAAAAAAATTTTTGGGGGGCCCCAATTTTTTATAAGGGGGCCCTCACCACCACCCTGTGGGGGGTTACTTTTTTAGCGCTGATGTCTATGTGGTTTTTTAACTGCGATGTGGAGTGGGCGGGATATGGGGTGGAGCTTGGTTGTCAGTGTGGGCGGGGCCCAGGGGGCCCCAAAAATGTTGTTGTACGGGGCCCCGTGATTTCTAATGGCGGCCCTGTAGCCATGCCCATTAGTGGCATATCAGGGAAAGATCACCCAACGAACGGATCTTTGCGTCTATGGCTGCCTTCACAGGTGGCTATAGACGTAGAGATCTCCCCGATATGGCCACATTGAAGTGGCCGATATTGGGCTGATCCGATTGTGGCCCCGTGGGCCCAATGATCAGGTTATAATGGATCCGATACAGGCGACATCGCAGGACCGCATAAACGCACAGATGCAGCTGCGATCCAAATGGATTTTTTAACCTGCCCGCTCGAGATCTGCCCGACTTTTGGCCAGATATCGATATGGGAAGCCCATCGGATGGCCCCACACACGGGCCAATAAACTGCCGGTCTGTCTGCAGCTTTTATTGGCCCATGTATGGGGGCCTTTGAGCAACTAAAAATGAGTGATGTGCGAATATTTTTGCCAGGCATGGATTTGTGGCAAATTTCCACATTTGGCCATGTGCAGTTTTTTTTTTGAAACTGCGGCAAATATTTGCTGCTTAAAAAAGTTGCTAAGACAAAAATGTTGCAAGACCCTATAAGAAGATATCGGCTTTAATGAATTTGGACAAAAAAAAGTCTGAGACAAAAAAGTCACCGCAATTAAAAACTTTAATACCATTGGAGTGATAAAAAAAAATTGTGCACGTAAAAATATTGTCATTCGAATTTTTTTTTAGCAGTTTCGCAATTTTTTTTCCGCAAAACTGGACATATTCGCTCATCACTACTAAAAATGCATATTGATAATGGGTTGAATGCAGAGGAACTTTTGTATTTGTCTATATGGTTTTTCCATGACTTATCACTGTTGTGATTTGAAATATTCAAATTTCGAATCTTTATTCAAGTTGCACATCACATTGACTTCTACGGCATCTCAACAGCTTTTAGGTGGCATCATTCAAATTTTCCAAAAAATTGTGCAAAAATAAATTGAGCAAAGTTGTGGATTTGTTGCTGAGATTTTGCTTCGTCCACAGAAAAAGCCCAACTGTAATTATTTATAATTAGCCAACCCAAATCTAAATGCCACCAGGATAGATGGTCAAATATGACATTCCTGCATGGTTGTCTTTCGGTAGAGAGAGAGCTATTAGTAGTTATGAGATGGTATAGAAATTCTGTAGATAATATACATCTTTTAAAAGTGAAATTTTAAATTTTGCCAATAGTTGTGATTTTTTTTTTAACACGATTAAAAATTTCTGCCAATAAATGTGCCCCCTAGGTGTGGTTGTTAGAATCCTCTTTTTCTATTGGTAAATAATATCCAATGTTCCATCATTATTCAAGGTACAAACTAGAGATGCACTGAATCCAGGATTTGGTTCAGGATTCAGGCTGTTTCAGTAGGATTCGGATTCGGACGAATCTTTCTGCCCGGCCAAACCGAATCTGCATATGCAAATTAGGGGCGGGAAGGGAAATTGTGTAACTTTTTGTCACAAAACAAGGAAGTAAAAAATGTTTTCCCCTTCCCACCCCTAACTTGCATATGCAATTAGGATTCGAATTCTGTTCAGTTATTGGTCGAATCTTTCACAGAGGATTCGGAGGTTCACCCAAATCCAAAATAGTGGATTCATGCAACCCTAGTACAAACACCAAACGTATATTAAGGGGTGAATTCATTAAGTTAATAGGCATCAAAATTCTTTTACGCGTGACAATTTTTACTCACTCCAAATGCATTAAAGTCAATGGGGTTTTTCTTGTGGCGACTTTTTTGTTTTGGTGATTTTTTTGTCTTGTCAACTTTTTTGTTCAAATGCATTCAAGTCAATGGGTGTCTTTTCTTATGGCGGCTGGCGACAATTTTGTCTTGGCCATTTTTTTTACGTCAAAATTTTTCACATTCTGCTGCAGTTTCGTGAATAAATTTGCAGATGGCGCAGTGTGGAATTTAGCTGCGAATCCATGCTTGGTGAAAAAATTCGCTAATCACTAGTTTTTCCTCTGCTTGATTTCATCTACAAACAGTGTTTTTCCAGTAGGTCATGTTCATGGTGAGTCAATTATATTTTTTTCCCATGCTTTTTTATTACCAGCCTCAAAATGAGGTTTTTCCCTGGCAACCAAAAATGAAAAAGGCTGAGAAATGTCACTGATTGCTAATAAACATGGTCCTGATTGTTTCTACAGCTGTAGGGAAAGTGATAGCTGTAATTGTTGTACTTAAAAATAGCCAAAGCTCCCAGGACTTCAGCTACAGCTCTCACACCTGCAAATTTATAAATATTTTCATCTATTTACTACAATTTAATGGGCTGAAAAGAAAAGTCTTATTAGCCACCAAACCAAGCAGAGTAGAACATGAATTGGTCCACAAATATATGAGGAAACTGCAAAATAGACATAACACTTCATAACCTCAATGTCGGCTGTTCTATTATTATGCTGCCCGGGGCCCATGGGGCCCATTGGTCACCTGAATCCCCTGGCTGGAGGGCCCTGCCAAAAGGGACCAAATGAAAATAAAATGATCCATGCATGCGGGGGTCACACCCCTGATCTGCCCCACTGAATCCATGATGTGTCCAAATCCACCCACTCATCTTCATGCTTCACCCCCATCTCAGAACCCAGAAATTGTACTTTGTGTAGCCCCCCAAACCCCCCAATGATGGCCTAGATTTATATAGATCAATGCTGTACTGCGGGGGGGGCCCAGTGTCTGTAAGCAAACCTCTTAAACATTTCCTAATCTGTGGGCTGGCCACCCAAATGGAGCTGAACCCAATGGATGGAAGGCTAGTCTGATTCTGGTTGAGATACAGGGTGAATGTATATTGCATCCCACTGGGCCAAATCAGGCCTTAGTCTCCATGATCAGATCATACAGTTGGGTTTATGAAGGCCCATTAAGAGAAGAGCACATCAACACACCAATGCAGGCCTTGCCCAACAGTATTTTCAAACCTACGCAATAGATATCTGGCTAATCTTCAGCTAGATGTCTAAAAGGGGGGAGGGCAGTCAGATGGGGATATGCACAGGGGTGCTTCGCCAATGAGGCAAGTTGAGGCTGTCGCCTCAGGCGGTAGCGCTCCAATAGGTACCAGGGGCAGCAAAAATGCTGCTCCTGGTACTTTAAGAGCGAATTTCTGGGGGAGGGGGGGACAGCAGCAACTGCTGCTGCCTCAGGCGGCGGAGGGGCCAGGATCGCCCCTGGATATGCAGCTTACCCAACCTTGGACTTGTCTGCTGTACACAGTCCAGATGATCTCCTTGAAATCAGAGCTTACACCTTGCGCAACTATAACTGGATACGCAACACAAACGAGACAAGAAGTAATAGAATGAGTGTGCGCCTCCTAAGAATAATATCGCCAAAGTTTATTGGATCTGTTCCGTTCCCCAAAAGTTAGTCTCTTTAAGCACACGTTGTGTCTCAGTACAGCGATCACTTTCTCACATCCACCACTCCTCCGCAATCCTCAAAAATACAAATAGAGACACTATGGGGGTTAATTATTAAGGTCCGAATTTATCTCAATATCGGCTGCTACAAACTCCAATCTAACCCGCTCGGGTTTTTAATGCTTATTTATTATTACATTTTCCCAAAAATTTGCTTTGTGGGAAAAGCTCAGATTTTCACGATTTTTTCGTGAATTTTCACCCGAAAGCTCCGAAAACATCTTGAAAATGCCCAAAACCCCGACGCAACCAAAAAGCAATGGGACTGTTCCCATTGACTTTTATGCAACCTCGACAGGTTTGAGATGCCGTGTTTTTTTAATCGGGCTATTTAGCCATCGGGGTTTAATAAATTCTGAAAAATTCGTGATTTTCTTTTAAACATATTATAACACAAAAAAATCACAAATTTTTCGGATTTCAGGGAATTTCGGGTATTCAGAGCTTAGTAAATAACCCCCAAGTGTAGTACTGTGGTATTAATGATCAGATCCCTGCTAAAGATTGTACTTACAGGATTACAGTTTCACTGTTTTGTTGGTAAACTTTCATAGTTGAACAATTCCTCTTAATTCTTCCAAATTGGCCACGTGGTATATTATTTAGCCACATTCTATGGTGCCCATTGTTATATGGTATAAAACCGTTACAATCTGTCTCCTTCCTGTATAAACCGGTCCTAAGGCCATTCTCCATAGTATAAATATTAAGGTCCAAAAAATTTAGATTCTTTACTCAATTTGTGGGTAAATCTAAGATTAAAGTTGATGCAGTTTAAGGTCTGTATAAATTCATTCAGATGATCTCCTAATTGCCAAGCCTTTGATGAATACACTGGAAGCTATATGCTCTAAAAAAGCTAATGAACTTACATTACAGACTCCACAGCTGGTGTCCCATGGGAAAAAAAATGTCATGATATTTAATGAATGGGTCAAAATTCTGAGCAGAGGAGTAAGATGATCACTTTGGTTGGGCAAGCTTTGCCTTTGATCTGTCTGACCTTCCCCAAACTCTTCATCAAAATGAAAGTCTTTACAAAGAAGGTTTCCTTGTCCTTTGTGTCATTGGTATTATTGGTGTGGACTCTAATAAACTTTTTTAGATGTCCCCTTTTAATGGTTTTATAGACTTTTCTCTGTCCTTATTTTACCCCTTCATCCAAGTCTGTCATTTCAAAAGCTGAAAGGAATGACCTTCTGTCTTTCCTTACGAGAATGAATACTAGGAAACCTTTACAAGTAATAAAATGCAATTGGAAGTAATTGGGTCAATTATATCTCCATTAAAAGGAAGATATTGAAACGCTGCCAAGTCCTTGACTCACTGCAAATAAGTTCTGCATCCCAGTAGCGCATTTGGATTTTCTTGCCAACTCTATAAGAGTACCGGGGAAAGAACAAGAAACATTAATATAAATCCATAGTCTTGTGTGAGCAATGTAACAAGTTAACACATGCTAATTGTCTTGATCGACCACAATCGTGGGTGTTAGAGCCAAAAAATACAAACCTCAGGGCCAGGAAGTGAAAGATGCAATGCACTTCGGCCAATTCGATAGCTAAATCAGACAATCTGACCTCTAAGCCAGTTAGGAAGGAAAATCCAGGGTGGCCAACATATTGCTGCCATAACTTGGTCTGCTGAATAACTTTATCAGGTGCATGACCAAAGCCAGGTATTTGTTGGTAGCATTCAGTGTCGGAATGAGGGGATTTGGGCTCACCAGGGCTGCCACATCAATCAGGGGCATGCATGCACCCACTCTGGGCCATGTCAACTTCAGGGCACCGGACCACCTTTAGGGTCCCCCTTGGCAGCTTCCCTCAATCATACTTCATCTGCCTCCCTGACCAGGGTGTACCTGTGATTTTCTTCTATTGGACAGGGTGGGAAGAGATCAGGAACCGCCCCGGCAGGTGGGAGTGAATCTGGGCCGACAGGACCCACGAGGGCCGGGGGTTTCCCGGTCCCACTGGCCCAGTCTGTCCCAGGTATCATTGTTGCCTTGAGCCTCACACTTGAGTCCTAACAGGGTGAGTTTAGATGCCTATCTTAAATCCAGTCTCTCTCTCTCTCATCTCATATGCGTTGCCAGGAACTGATGTATATTAATGTTTTCAATATAATAGTGAGGGTTTTGAAAATCATTGAAGAGATAATTTAAAGGAATGAAATGAGGATCTGGTGCTGCTTGTGGGCTCAACTTTTCACCTGCACCTAGAGATCATAAATGACTTCTATACAAATTGGATCTGATATTCTCTTACATATGCGCACAGAGCTTCCACGGGTGTTAATGGAAGGCACAATGACTGTACCTAGACAAGTAATTCGGCCGCTTCCACTTGAGTACATATAAATATGCCGTAATGGGGGGGTGTGACTTACACACTGAACAAGATGGCAGCATAACTTGGGAGCTCCGCTCCCCCCCAGCCCCGATAGCTAGAAAATCGCAATAATTAGCTTCAAACAAACTTACTGAACTGATCTGGTGCTCGTGTCATAGCACAGGAGGGGAACTGAGCGGTGCTGCCGGTGCAGAACGGAGCTTGGGGACGCAGTGATCGGTGGCAGGCCCAGGCGCTGAGTGCCCTTACATCAGCCGCAGCGTGTTCGCAACGCCTCGGCCCACTCGCTCTTCAGGGGGACTTGTCCTGCCGGTGCCGATGGAAGCGGCCGGTACCGACTGCGGAGGATCGCATTCGGCATAACAGTTAGTGCACGGGCCCACCGTCATCTACCACGCGGTCTATAGATACAGCAACGACTACTGAGCCGTGACGGGCCTTGCTGCTCAGTCCCCGCCGCCCATCACGCCAGCAGATACGGCTGCAAGCCTTTGGAGGGAGCTACTGGAGGCCCTATTACTCCCCTCTATGGTAAAAACTCTGCCTCGTGGCACTGCTCCTGCTACATAAGCCTCAGTATACAGGGCTGCGCACCGCTCATGCGGCCTACTTAAAGACCCGGGGTGCCCGTTATTGAGTTACCTGACCTGGAGGCACTCTCTCACGGCAACAGACTGTAGCTGCCACCCCTACCTTCAGACAAGTCACATGCCCCGCAAGTCTTCTGAGGCTCCATAGGCCCTGGCACTACACGCACAGCATTGCTCCTCTTTCGGCTCCTATATCCAGACTGTGTGGGGAAGGGTCTGTTGAACAGTGACCATTGACATTTGCCAATACACAGATCCTCCTATCTATAGTTCCTGGCATTAACGGGGGCCGGTTTGTCACCTACTGTGCATACTCGGATAAAGATCCTGCCTTGTTACCCACGTCTGAGAACTGATACTGCACTACGCTCTGCAATGACGGGGGGTAAGGGTAAGGCGAGCTCCGCTGACCAAGGTGCAAACTTCTTTAAAAGCAGGTCCGCCAAAAAACAGCTCATGGGTTCCCAGAGCGCAGATTCCTCAGATCAAGAATCTTCCAATGCCCCATGCACAAAGAAGGATATTCAGGAACTAAAACATTTCTTATGTGGATTTAAAGAGGATATTCAATCCGAACTCAGGAATTCCCTGTCGGAGATTACCTCCGAACTTTCTTCCATGGATCAAAGACTCCAGTTACTCGAGATCACGGTGATATTCAAGAAAGACTCACCAACTCGGAATCCAAAATCCAAGATTTGCAATTACAACTAAAGGAGCTTCAAGACTCACAAGAAGACTTAGAGAACCGCTCCAGGCGTAACAATCTACGCATTAGAGGTGTCCCTGAAACTGTACCGCTGGAGTCTTACCTGAAAAGATATTTTAAACAATTACTGCCGAACATGCAAGGGAGCGATCTACTGATGGACAGAGCCCATAGGGCACTTAGGGCGAGACCAAAGGGCAATGCACCTCCTAGAGACATCATTGTACGTTTTCACTACTTTCGCACTAAAGAAGCCATTCTCAGTGCGGCCAGGGAAAACCCAATGGAACTGGATGGAATTACGCCTCAACTTTATGCGGACCTTGCTCCATCGACTCTACAGAAAAGGAGAGAACTAAAACCGCTTACAGAGGCCTTGCGACTGAAGGGCATCCAATACAAATGGGGCTTTCCCTTTAAACTCATCTATACATACAAAGATGTTACTTACACTATGCGGGACCCAGAAGACATCGCGGAGGCTCTCAAACATCTGGAAGAGCTGCAAGAACCAATTGCAGAAGAGGACCAATAGTTATCTACATTTCCTGAGGTGTCGGGCCCACTCCAGCGGCTGAGATGGACACGACCTATCTTTGACCTATGACTCATGCTCCTTTTTCGGAGCATGGCATTGAGAAACCGGTTTAGAGTCCTTTCTACAAGACTCCCTCGAAAGGACTATATCTGCCCCTTAATGACATTGTAAGTGGGGAAACAGGCTGACACTCTTCCAGCCCGCGCTGAGTTCCAGACGCCAGGCAAGATCCTATGACTCCGGCTGGCCGACCCTCAGGTTTTTTCATTTAACTTGTTTGTATTATTTGCTTGTTGAATTTTCTTTTTCTTGAATGCTATACTTGATGCATACGTGGATGTTTCTATACTGTTTATGTTTGCATTCACCCGGGACTGGGGGGAGAGCATACCCAACTGTTTAACCTACTAGTCTCACTCCTCCTTTGGGCAACCCCAGCGGTTACAACCTACTTTGTACCCCGTTAGTGGACCCCAAGATACCCTGAACTGCTGGTTACTCAGGGCCCCCTCCCCCTGTCTGTTCTACTGTAAGTTGTCACTTTCCCAGTTTTCCCCTTACCCACACACACCATGGCAGAGGAGCTAACCGAGAGCCACGGCAGTGACGATGCACAAGCTCACCCATTCCACTTGAAAGTGATCACCCACAATGTGAGGGGGCTCAACTCCCCAAACAAAAGGAAGATGGCGCTGACCGATTACGCTAAACTCAGGGCAGATGTGATCCTGTTACAAGAGACTCATTTTTCTCGCACTTCATTTCCAAAGTACATGAGCAAAACATATCCCACTTGCTACCTCTCCAGTGGGGATACTAAATCGAAAGGGGTGGCCATCTTAATCCATAGGCATGTGAAATTCCAATTACAGAGAAAATTTACAGATCAGGAAGGCCGTTATGTGATAGTTACTGGCCTGTTACAGAACCAAATGGTCACGTTGGCCTCCGTCTATGCACCGAATACGAGAAAGACAACGTTTTTTTCTACACTTTTCGAGAAACTAACAGAGGTACGAGAGGGCAGGCTGATAGTGGGGGGAGATTTCAATACAATTTTGCACAACAATTTAGACAGAACCAGGGATACCCTGGCAGCAAAACAACCCCCGGAACTCTCGTCAGACACCAAACGAAACATTTGAGAAACTTAGCTTTAGTAGACATATGGAGAGAAAGGCACCCCCTCGACAGGGATTACACGTACTTCTCTACAGTACATAACTCATACTCACGCATTGATTTCCTCTTCACCAACTCAACACAGATTGCTGTAGTAGGGAGAACCAAAATACATGAAATAACATGGTCAGATCATGGGATGGTGGAGGCTGTCTTTGAACGTTGGGATGCAATGAGAGGGAGAGGCACCTGGAAGCTAAACGACTCACTATTTCTGGATCAGGAGACTTGCGCATCTGTGAGGAAGGCCTTGACAGACTACTTTAGGGAAAATGATCCCATGGATACCTCTTTAGCTGTTCGGTGGGATGCCCACAAAGCGGTGGTGAGAGGGATACTGATAAACATAGCCTCAAGGGCGAAAAGAGATCGGCTCAAGAAGGTGTCTTCTATAACGGAAGAGCTTCATAGTCTGTCTATACAACATAAACAAAATCCCACCCCAGTAGCTTTGCAACGAATTAACCTCTTGAGGACTGACCTGACGAGACTCCTGGCGGATAAAGCGGCATTTGCTTTGCAACGAACTCAACAGAAATACTTTGAGTATGCTAATAAACCTCACACCATGTTAGCGCGCAAGTTAAGAGACTACGACGCAGCACATACCATTCATGCCATGCGGGACTCGAAGGGATGTGTCACAAGAGACACGCTCAAGATAGCGGAGTTGTTTCGCAAATTTTATGCAGAGCTATATTCAGACGATAAAGCCCCCTTGGCAACGAAATCAAGGCAGTCCCACTTTATATCAGATTGGATCAAACCCTCCCTCTCGCCCACGCAACAAGAACAGCTACAGGCCCCAATCACACCAGAGGAACTTCAAGAGGCGATCAAGAATGCTAAAACTGGCAAATCTCCAGGCCCTGATGGCTACTCTGCCAGATACTATAAACTATTTGCGGAAATTTTGTCTCCTCAGTTACTCACACTATACCAATCTTTTCTAGATGGTCACCCCCCTACACCCCACATGCAAGCAGCAACCATATGTATGATTCACAAAGAGGGAAAAGATCCGCTGAACTGCGAAAGTTATCGCCCAATCTCCTTGATAAATGTGGACATGAAGTTGTTTGCAAAAATCCTAGCAACCAGGCTGACCCTCCTCTTACCCTCGCTAATACACCCCGACCAAGTGGGGTTTATCCCGGGCAGGCAGGCAGGGGATAATGTCAGGAAAGCCATCACCTTGACCCATTTGGCACAGAAACAGTCAACCTCCACAATGTTACTATCACTGGACGCTCAAAAGGCCTTTGATAGACTGAACTGGGTATATATGACAACAGTACTAGAGGAGGTAAATTTGCCGCTCCCTTTCTTGCGTGGGGTACAGCAGCTCTACAACGCCCCCTCGGCCAGAGTTGCTATTATGGGTACTCTTTCAGAGGAAATTACAATCAGGGGGGGGACGAGACAGGGATGCCCACTCTCTCCTCTCCTGTTTGCCCTGTCACTGGAACCACTCGCTAATGCCATTCGAAACCACTCACAAATATCGGGCATCAGGGTAGGTGAAACAGATCACAAGATCAGTTTATATGCGGATGACATTCTTCTAACCTTGAGCTCACCTCAAACCTCGCTACCACACCTTAACAAATTGCTGGACCAGTTCTGCCTTTTCTCTGGGTTCAAGATCAACAATTCCAAATCTCAAGCAATCGCACTCAAAATGCACCCTATAGAAAAGAAGCTCTTACATCTAAATTTTGACTTCCATTGGCAAGAACGGGCAATTAAATACCTTGGCATACAGCTAACTTCCACATTTGACTCTCTTTATGACAACAACTATGCTCCAATGCTGGCCTCCCTAAAATCATGTTTACAAACTTGGAGCAAATATGGACTCTCTTGGTTTGGCCGTATTTCAGCAGTAAAGATGACACTACTTCCCAGGATTTTATACCTATTTAGAGTTCTCCCAATACACTTCTCTGAAAGAACGGCCCATTCCCTCCAAAAGGCCATCACGAATTTTATATGGGATAACAAACGCCCTAGGATAAAACTAGACATAATGATGAAGCCGAAAAAGATGGGGGGTCACACGTATTTCGATATTACATGGCGGCGAGATTGTCTGAGATAGTAGCGATGCATAGAATCCTTAACATGCCGTGGCTAGATATCGAAAACGCAGGCCTGACCCCTATGACTTTAGACCAGTTCCTTTGGATCCCGAGAAAAGATAGAGACGTGCCTGACCACCTCCCCCCCACAACAATGCACTCATTACAAATCTGGGATAAGTACAGAGAAAAGCTGCACCTCTCCC
This sequence comes from Xenopus laevis, assembly GCF_017654675.1. Classification (NCBI taxonomy): domain Eukaryota; kingdom Metazoa; phylum Chordata; class Amphibia; order Anura; family Pipidae; genus Xenopus; species Xenopus laevis. The sequence continues at coordinate 104,432,998 of NC_054388.1, read as the reverse complement.
TTTACGGCTCAATGTGCTGCACATTCTTGAGAAATAAAAAATTTCCTCCAGGGATGGAAACAAAAGATTTTCTCCCCTGGATCGAAAACAGAGCACATCTCTGTTCGACCTTAGTACTGGGGCAAGAGATACGTACCTTTCCGGACCTCAAAGACAGCCTTCAGATCCCTAACGGCCAATTCTTTAGATATCTGCAAATACGTCATTTTGTGACCCAAACCTTTTTACAGGGCGATACTCTGACATCATCTCCCACACACTTTGAACTCTTATGCCATAACTCGGATCAGAACGCCCATCTGATATCGATAATATATAACAAGCTCGCTGAGGATACTACCACTTTGATACAACCGTACATGGCCAAATGGGAAGGAGACCTACGGGAGACAATTGAGATGGAGCAATGGCACACCATTTGGGACAGGGCCAGTAAATCATCAGTGTGCACCATAGTATCGGAGAAGGCCTATAAATTGATATTTAGGTGGTATTATACCCCTTCACGGCTCGCCCACCTTTCAAGTAACGCCTCCTCCTCGCAATGTTTTGGAGGATGTGGAGAGAGGGGTACATTTTACCACATGTGGTGGACTTGCAAAGTTGTCAGGGAATTTTGGAAAATGGTGGCCCGTATTCTATCAGCTACTTTTCAGCTTTCCATTGAACCCGATCCTCTGTCATTCCTCCTGGGCCTACCTCTAACTACACTGAACACCTCAGATGCCAATAAACTAGCGACACATATACTTACGGCTGCGAAAACGCTCAGAGCTGCCAAGTGGAAGAGCACCTCCCTGCCAAACCAACAGGCCCTTATCACTAAAGTGAGATGGATAAGAAACATGGAAAATATCAGAGCATATCTACAAGATACGGGATACAAAAATGCACTGTTATGGCTCCCCTGGGCGGCATTTGAGTCAGCTCAGTCAGACTCCACTTGACTCAAAGGCTTAGCTCCTCTGCATCCACTCTCTGCCCTCCCCCCCTCACTTTTCTTCCCCCCCCCTTTTTTTTCTCTTCTTTATGACTTCTGTTAGTATACATTCGTAGCGGTATTAACGGACTGGACACTGCCTATCTCATACCATAGATCGAGCACATAATGGTAGCACTGATAAAGACAATACTGCATTTATCTGTTCCATACAAAGGTTTATTGGTTACTAAGTGATATGTATTTAGCAGTGCCTGTGAATCTTGATTTGCCGATCCATGTTAATACTACTGTACAAATCATACATGTGTTAATATTATGCTTGTAACTACTGTTTTCTTATAATAATAAAAACTTTAAATAATAATAAAAAAAAAAATATGCCGTAATGTTCAGGTTTGTGCACAGAAGAAGATCTACCAACCTGCTTTACTAAGTAGTACTTCTATGAAAGAGACCTTTACCTGTTTTGCTCTCTTCCTTCTTCCCCTTTACTTCTCCTTTACTCTTCTTTCTCCCATTTCTTTTTGATGTCCCCTTTCTTCCACCTTTATCTTCTGTTCTTCTCTGCTTTTATCCATTCCCCATTTAAACGGGTTCTAAACTTGTGGCTGAATTCTATACTACATAATGAAGGTTGAGGCATGCTAGGGGTAGGGTTGCCATTTTTTCTGGAAAAAAATACCGGCCTCCCTATACATTTATCTTTTTTTCCCTATTAATAACATTGGGATCAACCATCATTACCGGTGGCAACCATAGCTGGGAGCTATAGTCTAGCACCATCAGGGTTGTATTCTTAAAGAAACATTGCACTATTCAGTTTTTTCCAAAACTTTTCCCCAAATCACCACGGCCAGTAGCTGCATTATTATGCATAACATCCTTCAATGAGAATCCCAGCTGATCTGTATAAATCTGGCTACATGTTCTTTGTTCCTGTTGGAAGCTTTAAGCACAGTTTCCCAGAAATGAACAAGTCTGTCCTTAATCCCGTGTCTGATTCCAGTGTAATATAATGAAGAAAAAAAATTCCCCAGTAATCTCTGGATGTATGATAACATGAACATGCCTGACATAGTGCTGGGATTCAGCATTCTCATTGGTCCGTTCTCTTGAATTTCTAATAAAGTAATTGAATCAGTAGAATTCTCATTGGTTACTAGTGATGGGCGAATTTATTCGACAGGCACGAATTCGCGGCGAATTTGCGCGATTCGTGGCAGGCGAATAAATTCGCGAAACGCCCGCGAAAATTCGCTGAAAAAAATCAAAAACGGCCGCCGGCGTCGAAAAAACGGGCGCCGGCATCAAAAACGAGACGCCGGCGCAGTTTCGTGAAATTCGCCCATCACTATTGGTTACTTTTCTTGCATCTATAATTGTTCTTTGGCAACTTCTATAAAAAACTAGGGGGCGCTGGGGGACAGTGTAACTGTTTAGAACCCCTATAATTCTGCTCTCCTTTCTCTCACGCTTCCCACTTCGTTCATGTATCTCTTGCTGTTGTACCCCAGACATATTGAGCTCTTCAATTAATGCTATTACGCTTCATTAGCCATCCTAATTGCAGCAGCACCACCGCCTTTACCTATTGTCCATGTTACTGACTGCTACACTAGTACCAACTATGGATGAGGGCTTCTGCTGTAACCATTCTTCTCCTCCCCACTCTTATCTCCCTATCCTACCACCCTCTCCTCATTACTCTTTCTGCTTTCCCCCTAACATGTCTTTGATCACTTCTTTGCACAAATGAGCTTTCCAGGGACTGAAAGTACAAGGATCAGTCAAGGTACATGGATCAGTCACCCAGCCCACAGCCCCCATGCACCTCATTTATGCAATGAAGGAAACAGGAAGATGATATGTTATTGGGTACGCACCCACACGTTCACAGCTAAAATAAATATTGAATAAAAAAAACCCACAGAAGTGGTGGAGAAATATCTTAAAATGACCATGTAATTAATTTTAAAACCTTGCAAGCAATGCAATTCATACAGCCAACCTCTGATTAAAACCCTATAGACCACATTAATGTGTCCTGGCTCCAAGGCCTGGATTTCCCAGCCAAGAGCAAACCTCCAACAGCTGTAATAATAAAATTCTTTTTTACTACTTATTCTTCCCCACGCCCTAGAAATCAAAGAAATATTACATTCATATCAACAGAATGGACTGCTGGTCTTTTGTACAACAGAGTAAGGAGAATGAGTGGTACTTGCTGAAGAACAAATCTGGATCTTCTCAGTGGCAATTATAGGATGTCTCAAAGGCTGAAGAAGTGAAAGGGAGCTGGCAGTTTCCCTTCCCTCTGCCTACCTACCAGCTTTTTTACGTACCTGTGGTGCAATAAAAGTAAGTCACATGAGCTAGTGGCATTAGAGATACTTGCTGATGAACAAATCTGGATCTTCTCATTGACAATCAGAGGGTGTCTCAAAGGCTGAAGAATTGAAAGGAATTGTCCATTTTCCTTCCATCTGTCTACCTAGCAGCTTTTTTACATACCTGTGGTGCAATAAAATGTATTTCTGTTTGCAAGGATCAGTCCTGCCTCTGTATCAGATTTGCCTCCTTGGTCATGACTAGTGACAAACATTAGGGTTCCTGGTTCCTGATAGTGTTGGAATATACAGGGCATCATCAGGGTAGAAGAACACTACTGTGCAACGTTTATGACTGATGGAGGACTGATTTGGTGCCGGTAGTAAGAATTCTCATTGGGAAATCCTCTAGCATCTAAAATTAGATTCAGGCTTCCTAGATTGGAGAGCTGTGAAGTCCATAGGTATAAAGGTGGCCATACACGGGCAGATAAAGCTGCTGATATCGGTCGTTTGGACCGATTTGACAGCTTATCTGCCCGTGTATGGGGGCTTCCGACGGGTCTTCCCGATCGATATCTGGCCACGATATCGATCGGGAAGGTTGGATTTTTACCCGACCGACCCGTCGGAGCCGCTTGGCGCATCGTAATTCGATCGTTCGGCCATACGGCCGAACGTTCGAATTACCCCCGATATAGCCATGCAGTTAGTGGCATATCGGGGAAAGATCCGCTCGTTTGGCGATGTCGCCAAACGAGTGGATCTTGGAGTCTATGGCCACCTTAAGTTAGAACATTGGCTGATCTGTTCTTTTACTACTTAATTTGATCGAAATGGTAAGACTTTGATCTGAATGGTTAGTGGAGGGTCAGGAGATGGGAAAGTCCGATCGTATGTTGATTTGTACAATCGGATCTTTGCGTCTATGGCCATCTTAAGCAAATCTCCTCTTCTTCGGGGCAACTAATCTCCCAAAAATGCCTCCCCTGCCCTCCTGCCAGCTAAAATGTACTCGGCATGATTAATTTTTTGAAGTCGCTCGAAGTAGCTTCACGAGGAAACTTCAGGAGACTTCGGAAAATAAATCGTTCGGAGTGCTATCCCGACTGAGATTTACATTCAAGCTGGCGGGAAGGCAGGGGAGGCAGTTCGGGGAGATTAGTCGCCCCCAAAGAAGAGGAGATTTGTCGCCGGGTGACTAATCTCCCTGAATCTGCCTGTGTGTCCTGACCCTCATTCCATAGGAGCTTTGTGTTCCCTTTAGTATTATTTGAGTGTGTATTTGTCTGTACGTGTTTATTGACACCCATCTGCCTGTAATTGTATGTGTAGGTACATAAGTGGTGCATTCTTGAGGTTATGTGAGTGTTAACAGACTACATTTTCTTCTTTCCAGGCTTCCCACCTTTCCTAATGGTGTTATCTTAAGAACCTTGTCTCAAACTATTCCAAAAGCCAGATGGCAGTGGCACCTCTAATTATGAAATAAAGTTATCAGCAAAGAGCGCATCACCCTTACGTTGTTTATTTAGTCAACATTTGAAGTGCAGCCAAAAACACAAGGGTTGTCATTCAGCCCCTGAGAAGGAGGATTAGGGAGCATTTAGGTGAGAAAGATAACAAGTTTGGTGAAAGATCTTGTTGGAGAACATCAAAGGGACCTGTTCTTTGTTTAATCCCACAAGACTGAAAAGGGTTTTAACAAAACAAAGTAAGTGAGACATTATAAAACAGGTACAAATGCTCCCGACTGACGGAACTGAGACTGGACAGTTTTTTGTTATTCACAGAACTAAAAACCATCAGGATTCATCATTTGGCCCCAATAGGTACCAGATCATTCTTAATAAGGGAAAAATATTTCTCAGCCATATATTTTTCCTTAAAGGGGAATTTCAACCAAACTCTATTTTTTTACATAATGAAAGAAAATATCATTCTACGCAAGTTCCTAAATTACATTCATTACACATTTTGAGTGGTTTTTAAACTAATTTCCAATGTAATTGCGATTGCAAAGCAGCCTCTGTCCATTTTTATTCTCTGTCCTGGTGTCTTTTGAAACAATGTAACAGAAGTCGGCCGATTCATAGACCTGGCCCAGAGCTGACGTTTGCTACATTATATACAAAGTCAGGAGCAGGGAAAGAGATACACACACAGACTACTTTCAAAAGAAATTACCTTCGCAAATAACTATTAACTCTGTGAAAATATCTGATGAATTTATATTGCACAGTTGTTTTAAATTATTTTCTTTCATTAGGCTCAATTTTTTTTTTCGGCTTTGTATTTCCTTTAAGGTCCAATATGGGGCCCCATAGCATATTGTAGGGATCCAGACATTAGGTTTTAGATACAGTATATGTCTGAACCAGATTATCTGACTCAAAAAAAACAAGTGATGCCCAGTAGTTTGTATTTATATCACTGCTCACAGTCACTGTATTTTTAAAAACAAGGGTTAAAGGATAAGTAAAACTTTAAGATAAGTGAATGTAAAATTGATGAGGGTGCGTTTCTAAGCACTTTTGTAATTTACATTCATTATTTATTTTTCTTTACTTCAAACATATTAAGGGATACATGTACTGTTAATATGAATGAATTTTGTTACAACAGCACCACCTGCTGGTCAGTTTCCCACCAGTCTGACCACCAAGTAGTCAAGGAAGTTGTCAGGAGAAAGAAAGAGGCTGCTCTGATGTTCTTCTGCTTAGGAAAGATTTGAGAAAGGTTTCTAATTGTTTTCCTAAGCAGAAGAACATCAGAGCAGCCTCTTGACTACTTGCTGGTCAGACTGGTTGGAAAATGACCAGCAGGTGGCGTTATTGTAACAAAATTCATTTATATTAACAGTATACGTATACCTTGAAATCTTGGAATTAAAAGAAAATAAATAATGAATGTAAATAGCAGCCTCATCAATTTTACATTCACTTATTTTAAAGGTTTACTTATCCTTTAACATGGGTTTGGCTTCTACAGGGGATAAGTGACCCTAATTCAGGTTACAATATTTCACTCGGTCCTCCTGCCCCCACCTGCAGCCTTCTCCTTGGAATTAGGGATGGGCGAATTTGACCCGTTTCGTTTCCCCAAAAATTCCCCGCCAGCGAAATGTCGGCGATGCCTATTAAAGTCTTTTTTTTTTGATGCACGACACCATACAAGTCTATAGGCGTAATTTCCTGGTGAAACAAGGCAAAAAAATTTGCCCATACCTACTTGGAATTCATTTTAGTGAGACTGATGAGAGCGGGGGTGGAAGGAACAGTTTAATGATACAGGTCATAAAGGCTGCATTGGATAGAGTTGGGAATATTTAGCACAGGGTGGATTGAGGATGGGGGGCTCATATTTGCTTTATGATGACAAGTCAGAGATGGTTCAGCCCAGAGACTGAACGGGCTGAACCAAAGGAGTAGAACTGTTCTGTCAATGTTGCACTTTTGCCAATTGACTTTGGTCTAACGTACATGATACATACAATATGGAATAATTCTGATTCCCATTGGACAATTCTCCTGCATCTATTGGGATGAACTCCTAGGGCACCTGGATAAAGTTAGGGTTGGACAAAGGAATCCGGGGACCTCTGGGGCTGTGGATTCAACTGATGAACTATAGGGCCCTTGTCTTGGTGTCCACCATAGTCATGTGTGTATCGAGAAAAACGAGACCTGCACCCACCTGACCCACGCCCACCAGTACCAGGCTTTCCATTTATGGATCCATTTAAAGGGCAGGCAGAAGGGGGGGAAATCGGGGGGGGGAGGGCAGGCAGAAGAGCTCAATCCAAACCTGCCTCGACCCGCAAATGGTGTAGCGAGGTCAGCCCAAACACAACCCGACCAACGGGTAAACCCGCGGGTATCGGGCCAGCCCACACATCACAAGTCCAGGTGGGGAGAGCAAGACCCATGTAGGTTTGAGCCCACCAAGGTTTTTCCCAGTGTTCCACTGTCCCAGTCTGACATTGGATAAAGTCTTGCTTTAAGAATCCATGTCTTTGGTTGCTGGACTACAGCTCCCATCAGGCTTTATAATGATAAGATGCTGGAGAAAGGTGAGCACTGTAGAGCAGCAACATTTGGACCATGTTTTAGTGATGGGCGAATGAATTTGGAAGGAGTGAATTCACAGCGAATTTCTGCATTTCGCTGGTGGCTTACAAATTCATGAAATTCCCGCGAGAAAATTTGGATGCGCGTTGGAAAAGTCGCTTGCATCAAAACCGTCGCACGACAACACTATTCGGATGCCCATTTACTTTAATGCCGGCATCAAAATTGATGCGAGCGTCAAAATTTACGCGAATTGAATCGGCTGTCAAAATTTGAATTTCACAGGAGAAATTCGCCCATCACTAGTATGTTTCCCTTAAAAGAAAATGCAACTGTATTCACTGTGGGTGCCTAACAAATTGCCCTAGGGAATAAGGAAAATGTTTCAATCTAAAACTATCCGGGCCAGATCCCAACAATAACAGGGATGTACATTTCATTACTGCAACAAGTAAAAATACACATTATTTATGACACTTTCCATCGGTGGGAAAGTTTACGTGGCCCCCGAGGCACCGAAAGCCGAAAAGAAAGGATTTTCGTTGCTAGCGTTCCCATGTTGTTAGTTATTCCTACACAATGTCCCCGCCGCACTAAAAGCCTGTAACAGCCCACAGCTATAATGACAGAGCGAGTGCGAAATTCTGCCATAAAGCGGCCTCACAGCATGCAAATGCAGGGACACTGGAGAAACATGCAAAGGTCACTTACCCAACTGCAATTGGCAGTTTTATAGAGAAATCTCCCTGGATAGTGCTAAATGGGTTTCCAGGCTGGCTAATACAAAACCCTTTTGCCCGAGGGATGTATTTTTAACCCTTTAATTTCCTAAAAAATATGTTCATGCCTGTTCTAATCCTTTTTCCTGGACACTCCATGTCATACTTACCGGGATAGCCCCGCCCCAGTGCTCCCATCAGAAGGACCCTCCCCAAAGCTTTAAAAGCCCAACCCCACCCCCCAGTCCGGTGTCTTTTTTTCCTTCTGCTTCAGTTTTTTTTTTTTGCTCCTGTTAGAAGCAAGTTTTCTTTTTAACCTTGGGGAAGCAGTAGGGCTGCTGTTAGCGTCCTAGGGACTCGGGTTGGTCCTGGTGATCTTTTACCCCTAAGCACATTACCTCAGGTGGAATCTTCAGTGTTTAAACATCTGGATCAGGTAGGCACAGTTTTTACTGTGGCTAATATCATTGCTTTCCTTGATCCATGTGCCCTCCAGCCTGATTACATCCAGGTCTGTGGCAAGTGCTATGTCCCCCCATCCGTATGCCTACCTGGGCATGTCTAAAAAGCGTCCAGCGGCATTGGGGTATATGGCTCATACACCCTTTATGATTTTTACGGATGGGAGAGGGAGGTGGCAGTTAGGTACGTTATTCTGATGACAAATATTTAGTTAGCGGCCTGAACCTTATGGCCTCCTTCTCTTTTTTCCCCCACATGGGGGTATTATTTTTTTCTTCTGGAGGAATTTAGGTGTCAGAGCCAGCTGCCTCCCTCAAAAGACTTTCCCAAGGTTGAGGTAATTGGCAGCTTCCAGGGTTAAATAAAAGAAAACCCTGAGGTCTTAAATCTACTGGCAGTTAAAGCTAAATTTAAGCTGAGAATGCCACCTTGTTCCAGAGTCTCCTAACTCTTAAAAAAGTATGAGCCATGTTGGCCATTGGAAGAACTGTGCAGCTGCAAGGGTGATATATACGTTCTATGAGCAATGATAATGCAATGCAGTGATAATGCAAAACTGTTTCTACGTGCTGAGAGCAGCTGAGAGCAGTTCTATGCAATGATGATCTGCAGGGTCTGAAAGCAGCATTAAGGCAAGACTTGTCTATATGTGATGTGAATGTTGCAAATACAATGTTAGCCTTCTTATTTGAGCGCTGAGAATACTATGTTGATCTGCAGGTTCGGTTAACAGCAGCTGCAGGTAATTGGGTAATTACTCTGGAGGTCAGTGTTCAGGTTCAGTTAATGAACAGGTAGATCCCCTCCCAGCCCCTCCCTTAGCAGCTCAGATTGATTATCTGAAAAATAAGGTAAGGTTCTGTGTTACGACTCTTTCCTTTATAGTATAGGTTTGTGAACTAAATTAACATGTACTTCTTCTACTCTGCTTCTGATTTAGCTAGCTTAGAAGCTTAGACATTGCTGTATGGAAGGAAGTAAACTGTTTAGCCAGTATATATATGTGTTTATATATGTGTGTATATGCGTGTGTATATGTGTGAGCATGTGGATACTGGCTAGCTGGGATGGGCAGCCAGAGAAAGGGGCCTCTTTACTCTTGGGCCGAGTGCTCTGTCTGCATTATGTAGGAATTCCTAGTCCTGGCACTACTGAATATTGCAACCAAACTGACTGTTTGTTTCAGTGATTCTAGAGCTGGCTTTAATAACCAAATACAAATGCATGTTATACATTTATGGGCCTGTCGCTGCATAAGGCAGTAACCAAACTGTCTGTATATGTGGAAACAAAATGTGTATGTTATACATTTATGGGCCTATCACTGCATAAGGCAGTAACCAAACTGACTGTATATGTGGAAACATTTCAGTGATTTTAGAACTGACTTTAATAACCAAATACAAATGCATATGTTATACATTTATGGGCCGGTCACTGCATAAGGCAGTAACCAAACTGACTGTATACGTGGAAACATTTCAGTGATTCTAGAGCTGGCTTGAATAACCAAATATAAATGCATATATTATACATTTCTGTGTCTGTCACTGCATAAGGCAGTAACCAAACTGACTGTATATGTGAAACATTTCAGTGATTCTAGAGCTAGCTTGAATAACCAAATACAAATGCATATGTTATACATTTCTGGGCCTGTTGCTGCATTATGTGGTAACCAAACTGACTGTATATGTGGAAACTTTTTAGTGGTTCCAGAGCTGGTTTTAATAACCAAATATGAATGTACATGTTAGACATTTTTGGTATAGGCACTTTTTAATATTACACCAAACTGAATGTAGATGGGGTAACATCAGTGGTTCGGAGGTGGCTGTTAAATTAGGTATTCTCCATCAATTCAGTTATAGCTAAAAGTTTTGATCCACAGGTTCGTTATAACAGGCTATTCTGTAATGTTAATCCATATGGTGGACAGGAAGCATGCAATCTTGGCATGCTGGGTTTTCTAAAGGTCTATGTTACTCTGGGTTTAGCCTTTTACACCACCATAGACTGGCCTGGCTAGTTGAGGTAAGTATCATAGGGCTTAACATCAAGCTATAAAAAGGGTCTTATATACTTTATCCTTTTAGACCAAGGCTGCAGTATCGGCCTTAGGCAAGGTCCTGGTTATTGCATCTCTTGCCAACAGGCTTGGACATGCATGTATGGTTAGTAGGGGAGTTCCATTGCAGAATAATAGGTAAATAATTATATCTCCATACCTAGATTAATTTTAATCTTGAACACTTAAGGATGGTACTGTCCATGTCCGGGGATTTGAGAATAACCAATCTCTAGCAGTATTGTTGGTTGTAATACTTCCTTGAGTCATTCAAATTTCTTCCTATATGGTAAACTCATGGGAGCAGGCCATACAGATTGTTTATAGGCCCAATCTATGGGGTACAATATCTCCAGCTATGTACAGGTCACATCTGTGAAGGCTCGAGGACTGTATCATAGCAAGGTTATGCATATCTGCAGGCATTTCTTTTACCTGGTCTACTCCAGGGCACGCTGATCTTTAATACTATCCAGTCTTGTTTGGTGTTGGATCATGAGCTAAAGATAAAAACAATTTCAATCTGTACAGACTGCAGAATGCTTCTAGATACCTCACAGGGCAGGTAAGGTATTCCCACATTGGCAGCACTCCTTCTCCATAAGTCATTCTACGGACCTCTCATTGAGAGGTGTATTGGTTATGGTCTAGAATAAATACAGGTTCCTTAGTATTTAAGAGACTGGTAACTACACTAGGTGATGCCATGTACCGGTAGTGTCATACAGAGCGGGGTCATGTAGAATACTAGTGATGGTATTTTTCCTTCCCCCTACTAAATCCTCTTTTGTAGGTACCATGCTTTTGAGCCATTTCCAAGAGTGCTCTTGTGGATGTTATGCGGTTGGAATAAACGTGCTGGTATGTAGTAGGAGTAAGACTATGTAGAAGTGTTACTCTGGGTTCCTATCCGCTTCTATTTAATAAGAGATAGTTCTCTCTTTTTAAATGTAATTGTCATGCTGGTTTCACACTCGGTATCATTACTTTGGTGTGGGTTCCTTTAAGGAGTACTATTTCCTTTTATTCTCTTCCAGTCCATTTCCTCTGAAAATAGAGTTCACAGATTTCCACAAGGTGATTTTGGTCCACCTTTGGGGGTTTCATTCTTCTGAGTTTTATCTGGTATAGATTATACTCGGCCACTTCCTTATGTGTAACAAATTCCCTCCCATTGGGATATTAGCTTGCTAAGTCCCGGTAAGTATGACATGGAGTGTCCAGGAAAAGGGAAGATTGTATCATACTTACCGTGATCTTCCTTTCCTGGACACTCCATGTCAGGTTTCCCATCCCTTTTTCGGTAGTTTCTAGAAGCTTATTACGAGACACCGGACTGGGGGGTGGGGTTGGGCTTTTAAAGCTTTGGGGAGGGTCCTTCTGATGGGAGCACTGGGGCGGGGCTATCCCGGTAAGTATGACATGGAGTGTCCAGGAAAGGAAGATCACGGTAAGTATGATACAATCTTCCCTTATTGATGAAGTGTCAACATGTTCTGCTTTACAGGAATAATACATCAATCCACTGTCAATGGAGAAAAGAAACCAATATTATTGTCTCCTGTTTAAGTAGATCAGGCCCAGGTGTGTTATTTGGATATTATGGCAAATGCCAGAGAAGTTACTTAAAGATGCCGTAGACCAGTGCCTTAAATTGTGTTGGTCTGTTTGATCCCTAATGTGCCATGGCCTGTTTTGAACCACAAACTCCCCGATCTGGATTAACTAGAAGGGCCAACACTAAAGTGGGTTGGATCATAAGTCCTGTTGTAACTGACATAAGCAGTGTAAAACCACTAAACCACTAAACACAGAAAGTTAAAGTTTCATAAGTGCTCATTGCAACTCTCTGAATAAGTTTGCATCAAATAAAAAAATGTTGGCTTTAGATCTCATTAAGTCTCTCTCAATAGTCACATTATCCCCAGTTTACTCCAGTGACTTATGCACCAGAAAGTAGAGTCCTGCCCTAGTCCAATTGGGCAGACTCGTCCATGCTTAACTCAGACCCACTGAGGGGCAGGCTAAGCCGACTGAGTGCCCTAGGCACCCTGCTCCCCCTGTGCTTGCACACGTTCTTAAGCATGCACAATGATATCAATGTTGGGAAGAAGGGAACGTGGAGAAGTGGGAGAAAGTGAACCCGGACTAGGGGTAGGCAGAAGACCCTTTCAAAAGGTACATGCCCAGTGGCCCCCGTTTGTTGCACCCTAGGCAGGTTAGCCCGTTTTTTTCTGCGAACCCCTAGTTCTGTCCCTGGTCCCTGCTACCCGATCCTACCAGTACTTGACCCAGGACCCATGCAAACCGTAAGTGACATCACTGGTGGCGCAGTGGCGTAACTAGATGTTGCTGGGCCCCACAGCAAATTAATTTTAGGGCCCCCAACATATCCAGTGTTTGTCCTGTTTTACCAATATATTTTCAAATTGCTTATCAATGAGAGCCTCATGGGGCCCCCTATACCTCCTGGGCCCCCCTGCAGCCGCAGGGTCTGCTTCCTCTGTAGTTACGCCCCTGCTGGTGGGCCAAAGTGGTGTCACTCCCAATGCAGATCAACCAGGTCAGGGGAAAAAAGTTAGTCCTAACTTCACGAGATGGGGGAATGTGAACTTGCATTCAGCCCTGGTACTCCACCAAGGAAAGAACACCAGCATAGTCAGGAGGACAGGGCCGGACAAGGCTGGCCAGAGCGCTATAGGCAGCTGAATCGCCCCACACCACCCCCGCGCATGCCCATTGCACGCTTGATGTAGGGTAGAGCAATGGAGGGGAGGAGAACGCAATGTAGGGGAGGAGAATGCGCCAGAGGGGAGGGAGGAGAAGTGATGAATGGGAGGGGATGGTGACAGGAGGGAAGGGAGAGTGATGGAGGGGAGTAAGGGGTGTGAACCCGGCTAGGGGAAGGCAGGAGACAATATTAGAGGTAGCTGCCCAGATCCCCCTATCATTGCACCCTAGGCGGCTGCCTCTTCTGCCTACCCCAAGTTCTGGCCCTACAGGGGAACTTTCTGTCCAAAACCTGACAACTTTGAGGTTCACAGCTACCTGACCCAATGCAGGACTCTAACGGAGAGCCTGCCCTCTATGTCAGCAAGAGCCGGGCCAATAGTATAAGTGCTGAAGGTGACCATCACAAAGACTTCATTGAGTTTGGTCAGCATACGACTGGTCCCCCAACATTAACCCCCCAGTCTTCTACCAAACATTCCCCCACTAATAGAGCTGCTTGCTACTGCCTGCCGCTATCTGATTCCAATTCACATTACTCCACATGTCCCTACCAATCCACCTCTACAAATTGAGCTTCCTTCTAATTGCACCCAAGTCATGTGCCTCTTTGTCCTACCCCTAGTTCCTGCCCTGATGTCAACATGTGTTCTACATGTGTTCTAAAGCCCCATCTCAACTGTAGGCTGGGTCAGGTCCCAGTTAAGAAGTTAAGAAGGAGCAGGTGCATCACTATCCCAATATGTTGCCCTTGCTCTGCTGACTGTATTATTTGGCTTCAGGCTAGACCAGTGCTGTCCAACGTTTTCCCACAGAGATGGGTCACTGATCACATATAGATTGTTATAATAATAGTTTCAAATAAATGGTTTATTGAAACTCTGGACACTGTGGAGACCATAGAAAAACCCCCGGAGACTCATGTCTGGCCTGGTCACCACCAGTTGGCAAGCTCTGGGTTATAACACTGATACAACCATTCATTATTCCTACCACAAACCTTCCTAGCAGTGAAAGAGTGAACAGAACAATAAAAAGTGGTTTTGGAGCTTGTACATGGGAGCGGAACATGAAATCTCCTATGACCTGTTTCTCATTAGTGGCTGGAGGATTTTTTCACATGAACGGAGCCAAACCATTGATATATTCCATATGTGCCGGGAGAGAGAAGGCTCGGAACAGGATGTCTCTAAATTATATTTCCTTCTACTGAGTGACCCAAGTGCCTACACAGTAAGGAAAGGGCTTCATTTGTCTCTGGGCTAATTGACATGCAGCTATATTCATCATCTGATCTATATTAAATCATGATTCCCAGGTTTCTTTAATAAGAATTCTGCATAAAGGGGAACAAAATTAGTACAATGGGGGTTGCAAAGCTTGTGGCTATGGGAGAGGGGTCCCAATAAGTAACCTTGATCACCATACTACAGGTTTGGGACCTATTATTCGGAATTCTTAGGACTTGGTGTTTTCCAGATAATGGATCTTTCTGTTATTTCGATCTCCATACCTTAAGTCAGGGATCCCCAACCTTTACAACCCGTGAGCAACATTCAGAAGTAAAAGGAGTTGGGGAGCAACACTAGCATGAAAAATGTTCCTGGGGTGCCAAATAAGTGTTGTGATTGGCCATTTGGTAGCCCCTATGTGGATTGTCAGACTACATTGAGGCTTGATTTGGCAGTACATCTGGTTTTTATACAACCAAAACTTGCCTCCAAGCCTGGAATTCAAAAATAAGCACCTGCTTTAAGGCCACTGGGAGCAACATCCAAGGGGTTGGAGAGCAACATGTTGCTCGCGAGCTACTGGTTGGGGATCACTGCGGCTTAAGTCTACTAAAAAATCATCTAAATATTAAATAAAGCCAAGAAAATAGTTTGAACTATAAAGGAAATCATTTTGAATTTTTTTTTGAATAAAATGGCGTCTACAGGAGATGGCCTTCTTGCAATTTGGAGCTTTCTGGATAATGGGTTTCCAAATAACAGATCTTATACATGTACCTTGGTCAGCGGCAGATGTAGTGAATGCGGTGCAGGGGTTTGGGCAATCATGGTTACTTTCATCGTTTTTTTGGGGGGGGGCCGGAAAGTCAAGATAATCCCCTGATTCTTTTACAAGTAATTATGATAAATATGAGATCTATGAGACTTTAAACAAGTTTGGGGCTTTAAAGGTGGGGCTTTAATAAAAAAAAACTCTGAAAACCACTGATCTAAGGGCAGAGACACACGTGAAGATTCGGGGAGATTTAGTCACCTGGCGACAAGTTGCCTCTTCTTCGGGCGACTAATCTCCCCGAACTGCCTTCCCGCCAGTTAGAATCAAAATTGATGGTGGGGTGGTATGCATTCCGAATTCACCCGAAGTTTGGGGAAAATGAAGCAAATTTAGCACCAGTGCCATCCTGACCGAGATTACGATTCTAGCCTGCAGGAAGGCAGTTTGGGAGATTAGTCGCCCGAAGAAGAGGCGATTTGTCGCCAGGCGCCTAAATCTCCCCGAAGTCTCGCGTGTGTCTCTGCCCTAACAGGTTCACTTAAAATTGTATTGCTACATCATCCGTTGAGCCTACCAAGTATTAAAAAGGTTTTGCTAGCCAGACATCAGTGATGGACCACAAGGAAAAAAAGGGGCTTTTTTTTTAAGAAACTCAGATATTTTATGAACATTGGTGCTTAATGACACAAGTAGCAACCAATCAACAGTTTGCTTTAAATGGCCTCTCTGAATCATTCTCTCATCTCTACAGCGAACCACACTCAGCCACAGAGCAAGACATTTGGTATTGTAATAGACCTTAGTGAGCTTAGTGCTCTGCCAAAACATCCCATATTTTCACAGAAATGACTAGTCAGTGAAATGTACCTTTTTTTTCTTTCTCAACTCAAGGTTCCAGCACTATCCCAGTCTCCCTTTTCTCTAACCCCGGACTTCATGAATTCGTGGTTACACTCCCCCATTTAGTGCTGATTAGGGAATACTTTGGATTGGTGCCAAAGCCTCTACCATTTATCATATGATATACACAAGTGTGACTAGTGATTAGTATTTGTTTTATATTGGTCTCTTTTAGGATATAAGGTATGAGGGCATAGCCTGCTCTGTGACCATTCATTCTCTTTTCAGTGGTTCAATGGCTTTCCATACTCTTAGCCCCAACCTGAAAATTCTCCATTTCCATGAATAAGTGGCCAAAATCCAGGAGTCAACAAATTGGCGCATCAGAATAGTCCAGTGCTAGCACAGCAATTATTTGTATGTGCCTCTGTGAAGTGAGTGAATGAAATAGTGTGTATGTGAAAATGTGAGCAGGAATGAAACGAAGGAGACATGAGAAAAGAGAAGGAACACAAGGTACCCGCACAAAGACTGGAGAATTGGAAGGGACATTACATGAAGGGGAGAAGAGATTGGGCAGCTAAGACAAAAAGTATGTTAAGAATGGAGGGTAGAAGAGGATGCACAGGGAATCGAACCAGGGTAGCATTAGATCCCACATCACTGGCCTAACTGCTAGACCAACTCCTCCTTGAAGGGAATAAATAAATAAATAGGAGTAAGAGGAACTAAAGGCAAAATGAGCTGATCTTTCTCTGATTTGTCTGGGAAAATGCTGGCCTTGCATTGGGAGATATTGGAATGATCCGATCGTTTAACCCACCATAGTGTCTTGATGTGGTCCTCATCACAATAGAAAAATCTGCCCAATGGATTTGTGGATGATGTTTAGCCACTTATGTTTGCTCCATACAGGGGCTTAAAGGATGTCGACTAGGTTCCAAGGGCCACTTTATAGCCTTAAGGTATGGCCACCTTAAACAGGAGCAGGAGCAACGATGGAGATACAAGCTTTAGCTCCAAACGCCTGCTGTACATTCCTATAGTCCTATTTATTGATTCTTCATGGCCCCATGAATGAAAATTGTTCCCCAGTTCCAAATGAATGTCTCCCTACTCTTCTATTTCAGGATTCAAAAATACAATTTTATTTATGACTCTGCACAAATCCAACACCACAAAAGCTGCTTTCTGTTCTGTACGGTCCACGAGGTTGGACCTTCCTTTACTGCACTGGCTGTGATCTCTGGATTTCATATAGCCTTATCTTCCCTACATTCATCATTTATTCATATAGTACCTGCAAGTTATTGATCATAATACAATAATATTATACTAAACAGGAATTGTCCACCTACTGACATGCAAAGGTCAAGATACTGGAGCATCAGACTGGAACTACAGTATGTGTTTGTTTCCATGGGGGTCAAGTAGAGCCTTGGTTGTTTTCCTGAAGGCAGAAATGCTGCAGAAGAAGAATTCTGAACTAGATTTACAAGCTGGAGACCTCATGAGTACCCCGAGTTGATAAGCACATTCCTCAAGCAGCTTTTAACCTCACAGCTGAAAGCCTTATACCCTGTTGGGAATGAAGCTTTGGGATTTCGCTGCTGCTGCTTCTTGTTGAATGAACCAACACATCGACCCATGCAGCTGTGCTTTCTAATGACCCACCTAATTATTCTATAAATGGCATTGTTTATTTTTCATCACATGCAATGGGAGGAGAGCTCAAGCAACATACAGACTGAAGGCTGACAATGATGGGGTTAGAATCAAACTCAAGAAGACTCAAGCAACAGAAATGCTAAATACAGTGCCACCGTGTCTGCTGGACGTGCTTGTTTGCTGTTTCCTTTCAACACTATAAAAGAAATACAATTTGTATATATGCCATTCCCAAAAACCAATGGTTTTGATTGGAGCAGCTAAAACCGAATTCCAGATGTAGCTGCTGTCACGGTTCTTGAGTGAGTGCTATCTCCAGTGTTGATCTTAGATACCTGCAAATACACACACTCACGTTATCAGCACAAGCGTGTCTGAACAAAATGCTTGGCACATTAATGATCTGTGGGAATGAAAGCTTTGCCTTTTTCCTTTCACCCTATGAAATCGAGTCTCATTTATATTTCTATATCTGGTGCTTTGGGCTGGGACATTGATCTGGCTGAAAATGAGTGTCCAACCAGGTCATTGTCAGCACTATTCTCCCTGTATCTGCGTGAGTTTCCGTCCGTACAAAATATAATACAGACAGGTTAACCATTAAAGGGATCCTGTCATCGGAAAACACGTTTTTTTCAAAACGCATCAGTTAATAGTGCTACTCCAGCAGAATTCTGCACTGAAATCCATTTCTCAAAAGAGCAAACAGATTTTTTTATATGCAATTTTGAAATCTGACATGGGGCTAGACATTTTGTCAATTTCCCAGCTGCCCCTGGTCATGTGACTTGTGTTTGCACTTTAGGAGAGAAATGCTTTCTGGCAGGCTGCTGTTTTTCCTTCTCAATGTAACTGAATGTGTCTCAGTGAGACATGGGTTTTTACTATTGAGTGCTGTTCTTAGACCAGGCAGCTGTTATCTTGTGTTAGGGAGCTGTTATCTGGTTACTTTCCCATTGTTCTTTTGTTTGGCTGCTGGGGGGGGGGGGTGATATCACTCCAACTTGCAGTACAGCAGTAAAGAGTGATTGAAGTTTATCAAGTCACATGACTGGGGGCAGCTGGGAAATTGACAATATGTCTAGCCCCATGTCAGATTTCAAAATTGAATATAAAAAAATCTGTTTGCTCTTTTGAGAAATGGATTTTAGTGCAGAATTCTGCTGGAGCAGCACTATTAACTGATTCATTTTGAATAAAATTTTCTCCCATGACAGTATCCCTTTAATTGGCTCCTGATAGTGTATGTGAATGTGATATGGTTCTTAGATTGTAAACTCCACTGGGGCAGGGCCGGATGTATAATCTCTATAAAGGCTGTGAAAAGTATTGGGGATACATAGAAAAAGGGAAATAAATTAAAATGAAAGTGTTGCCGCACAACAACCCACAAATGGTGGGTCCACCGGGTTCGTGCCAACACCACACTTTCCTAGCAAGTTGGACCTTGTGGAAAAACATTGCCCCTGGTTCCTCTGCTGATGTTCATTTATACCCTTACACCAAACTTCCCAGGCTCCTTCTGTTGGATTAAAATGAGCGGGTCAGGGCCGGATATATAAATGATGAAGAAAGGGCAGGTAGACTTTGACTGGATGAGGGTTAAGTCTGGGTCGGTCAACTATTCAGTATAAGGTTAAGTGGCACAAATCTCAGTCATCAGACAATACATAAAAACTCTTAGGGGATTATTTACTAAACTCCGAATGCAAAAATCGCAAAAAAAAAAAATAATTAATTGTGATTTTTTTTTTTATAAAATCTGACTTTTAAAAAATCTACGGAATTTATTAAACCCCGAGGATGGAAAAGTCAGAATTCGAAAATCCGGCATTTCAGACCTGTCGGGTTGCATATAAGTTAATGGGAGAAGTCCCAATGGTTTTTTGATGTGCGCTGGGTTTCGTGCAATATCCTGAAATTTCGGGCAAAAAAGCATAAGAAATCTGAGTTTTCGGGTAAAAAATCTGAAAAAATTTGAAAATCGGGAATATGTAATAATTAGTGATGGGTGAATTTATTCACCAGGTGCAAATTCAAGGTGAATTTGTGTGTTTCGCCGCCAGCAAATAAATTCCATAAATTTGGATGCCGGCGTCAATTAAACGGACCCCCATTGACTTTAATGTGCATCAAAAGTTGCCGAATTGTTGACGCCGGCGAATTGTCGCCGATGTCAAAAAACGCATTAACGGGACAAATTCGCCCATTACTAGTAATAATAAATAAGCATTAAAAAACAGAGCGGATTTGATTGGAGTTTGTAGCAGAAAATGTTGAGATAAAGTCGGACTTTGATAAGTAACCCCTTTAGTATCACTGTCCATAGCTTGAATGGGTCCAATCGATTACACCTGCAACAACCACAGGCCAGACTCACAACCCACCCACTTGGACCCACTGTCCAATCCAAGCTCCAACTGCTTTCTCCACAGCCAAACCTGCTACCCACTGGTCCCAATGAAACTGTGATGTCATTACATACCAGAAGTGATGCAATAGCAAACCAGAACTTACAAGAAAAGATGTCTGGACTTGGTATCCCAGTGACACCTGCAGGCCCAGTATTCCCATACTACCCTTTATGCCCTAGGGAAACTGTCATCAAGATACAAAGGGGCAAATTCACTAAGATGCGAAGTTGCGGCAGGCGCAACTTCGCCACACTTCGCCGCACTTTGCCAGGCGTAGTTTCACTAAAATCCGAAGTTGCGCACAGGGGTAGCGTAAGGTTGCGAAGTTGCGCTAGCGTTGATTCGCTATATAAAGCGAAGTTACGCTAGCGAAGGCTAATTTGCATACGGCGCGAAATTCAAATTTCAATGGAGGAACACGTATCTGCACTACAAATGCCTAGAAAACCTTCAAATCAGCAAATAAAATTTTTATTTTGCCCTACACATGTGCCCACTGTCTACGTAAGTTGCCATGAGTCAGGAAAAGTAGGGGGGAGGAAGGGGAGCCCCAAAAAATTTTCGATCTTTTTCAGCCTATCAGCCATCATGTAGAAAACACGCCAGCGTTTTTTTGGGACTTAGAAAAAAAATTGACTTTTTTTTAAACAATCCCTATCTACTCTATTGCGCTTCGCCAGGTCTGAGGTGGCGAAGGAAGTCTAGCGTAAAAGGTAGCGTTCACTACACTGCGCAAGTTAGTGAATTTGCGTAGTTTCATCGCTAGCGAAAATTCGCCTGGCGTAAGGTTGCGAAGTAACACTAGCAAAACTACGCCAGCGTTCGTTAGTGAATTTGCGCAGTAGCGAAAATGCCAAACGCTAGCGAATTAACGCTCGCGTTCGGAGCTTCGCGGCTTAGTGAATTTGCCCCAAAGGGTTTCACAGCACCTGGCTCTATTGTTTGCTAGTATTAAAGCTCAATTGGAAGAATCCACTGGGTGGTGGAACATGATGAGCAATGGGCATGATGTGAGAGAAGAGGAAGAGTTTGTCATCCTCATTCCTTCCACTTATTGAATTTTTAAATTTCCTGGATTTTACATTTTTCCTGCAATGTTATCCATTGAAGAAAAATACACATAACTGCAATCAAAAGAGCGAGTGCTGAGGAATTCTAGTCCCCACTGAAGATCTGTCCGTTTTCAATGATTGTAAGAGCCCAGGCGAGAGGAACCTCTTTTCTATCATTTAGGGGATTTGTCACTAAAGAGCTGGAAGTCTATTATTCCTCCATCGCCCATACAGTCTGACATGGCAATTACATGCAGTATAAATAAAGCGTGTTTTCTCTAGCACATTATTAATAGCTGCCTGTACGTGTCAAGTGCTGAGCCCCGGTTAGTCCCAGGCTTAAAGAGACTTCTACTCCAGCAATAACATTAGATATTTGTTTAGTTTTTCTCATGCTTTAATGTCAACATAGGATATGATATGAATTGAGCAGATTGTATATATTCTAATAATGTATAAAGGGAAGCTGTCAGGGACCATTAGCTGTTAAGGGAATGAATTGTAAAGGGGGTCATTAATAACTGATACTACGTGTATAGTGCCCCCTAGCTTTCCAAATTGAGCAGTTTTAGCTACAGGAGGATTTTTATTTGAGATTCATTCATTGCACCATGTTGGCAAACTTTTTGTCCTCTGTGCAACGATGTTACAGTGTTATCAATCCAGACAGATATAGAGCTGTTCATTTCTTAATGTGCTAATTGGTTTGATATGAAACTTAAAAGAGAGGCAAGGGTAAACAGAACAGGCAGCAGCCTCACTGAAGATACTCTGGCTACAACTGGGTAATTGGACCTGGATGACCTGGGAATATATTTGCTGAATAGTGTTGCATTCAGCATCAATCTCTATGGTTGTTGTTCTATGGCAGTGATCCTCAACCAGTGGCTCTTGGTCAACATGTTACTCTCCAACCCCTTGGATATTGCTCCCACTGGCCTCAAAGCAGGTGCTTGTTTTTGAATTCCTGGCTTGGAGGCAAGTTTTGGTTGTATAAAGATCAAGTGTACTGTTGAACAGAGCCACTTTTTGGTATGGACTACCAAAAAACCTGTCACGGTCTTCATCTGGCTCCCCCTGGACTTTCTTCATGCTTGTGTTGCTTCCCAACTCTTTTTATGTTTCATTGTGGCTCAAGAGTAAAAAAGGTCCCCTGTTCTATGGCTTTAATGCTTGGTTGAATGGTGGACAATGGCGTAAGTTGTAGCCCACTAAAATGAACTGGAGGAACAATGCTACTGAAAGGTTATGTCCCCTTTAAAGGAGGCACAGCACTCTGGACAGTCACATTTCTCCTTGGCATTACTGACATAACCAGCATGTGCCACACGCAGAAATGATCTATCCATTAGGTGGAATTAGTTTGAGCACTATGGGTCTCCATGAGAGAACAAACGCATTCAAATTACTCCATGTCCTATAGGCTTTAAACCTGCTGGTTGTTGAACTTTTTTAATTCCCAGTTCCCCCTGGAAGTCCAACTTTTGGTGAGACCCCCACTTAGCAGATAACGAGATTACATGTATTGGAAAACCTTGATCTACCAGTCATTCAGCTCCAATAATATAAACAGACCAGCAAATAAGTGCTCACAGCCATATCCAACTTTATTTAATCTTCATACAGAACTGAGGAGTATCTAGACCAGTGATCCCCAACCAGTTGCTCATGAGTAACATGTTGCTCTCCAACCCCTTGGATGTTACTTCCAGTGGCCTCAAAGCAGGAGCTTATTTTTGAATTCCTGACTTGGAGACAAGTTTTGGTTGTATAAAAACCAGGTGTACTGCCAAATAAAGCCTCCGGTAGGCTGCCAGTCTAGATAGGAGCTATGAAATACCCAACCACAAAGCTTATTTTGCAACCCCAAGGACTTTTTTCTGGTGATGGGTGAATTTCGCCGAGAAATTTGTGAATTTTCAACGAAATTCGCGAAACGGCAAAGAATTTGCAAAACGGCTCTGGCGTCTCATTTTTGACGCCGGCATCCAAAAAAACGGACGCCGGCATCCTTTTTTTTTTTTTCGACGTCGGTGAATTTTCGCACCAGTTTCGCAAATTTATTCGCCGACGGCGAATTGCAGGAATTTGCCGCAAATTCACACCTGCCAAATAAATTCGCCCATCACTACTTTTTTCATGTTTGTATTGCTCCCCATCTTTTTTATATTTGAATGGGTAAAAAAGGTTGAGGACCACTGCTCCAGACAATTAAATGTATTCTCCCAAATATCACTCTAATTCACCCTTAGGTTGATCCCCCTCCAGCCGCAGCTCCATCCCCCCACTTTCACAATGAAAGCTGATTTTTCCTCTACCTATTACATGCCCTTCCATCAGATCCAACATGAAATATACAAGGTGAGAATGAGAAAGTCCATACGGTCTGTAACTATCAATAAAGACTTTTCCCCAAGTCCCTGGTGGTCTGTTTCTGTGTTTATGCTGCGGGGTCCACGCTACGGAAAACACACTAAGGCACGCATACACGTTTTATTAGATGCATTTTCCTATTAACTATTCTGAAAGGGGGAAAATGGATTTAATTAATGTATATAAAGTATCGTTGGCTGGAAGGCGAACACCATGAAATTATTTTTCTGTAATACAATTTCCCTCTCCGCTCTGCTTATTAAAACACCATTGCAGCAAAGGGATTTATTAAGCATCTCAGAAGCCCCCTTGGGAGAGTGAAGTGAAGCAGCTTGCAACACTCACCGATATTCAGCGTCCCTGACAAGATGTTTCCAACTCTCCATGGCCGGCAACCCACTAACTGTCAGACTGGGCCTCTTGGGGTTCACCAGAGAAACTCACATCAAGGACCCATTCTCACAAAGAAAATAAAGCAGTCATCATTAACTTTTTTTCAAAGGGGACATAAATCTTCCCTAAAACTCAAACTTAAAGGTGAAGTTTACCAAGCAATATAATGAAGCCATAATAATTTATGTAAGATAACATGAATCTATGTACGATAACAGCAAGATCCCCCTTAAATTATTCAGGACAAATACTTTGCTAACGCCATAAATGTGCTATCTGCATCTGGGAGTCTTTTTGACTCATAGTAACATAGTAAGTTAGGTTGAAAAAAGAAACACGTCCATCAAGTTCAACCTTTTAACTCTTTTTTTTTAACCTGCCAGTTGATCCAGAGGAAGGCAAAAATCCCATCTGAAGTCTCTCCAATTTGCCTCAAAGGGGGAAAAAATTCCTTCCTGACTCCAAAATGACAATGGGACCAGTCCCTGGATCAACTTGGACTATGAGCTATCTCCCATATCCCTGTATTCCCTCACTTGCTAAACACCATCCAACCCCTTCTTATACCTATCTAATGTATCAGCCTGTACCACTGATTCAGGGAGACAATTCCACATCTTCACAGCTCTCACTGTAACAAACCCCTTCCCAATATTTAGCCGGAACCCATTTTATTCGGAATGGGTGACGATGCGTTAGCTGGAAAGAACTCTTGCCGGGATGGAACAGATAATGATATCTGCTGAAGAATGAAGCTGGGTCATTTGTGTGTCATGTAAAAAAATAAATGTATTACAAGGTACATAATAACTGATAATAACAAGAGCATATGTAAAGGTGTAAATAGTGTGAAGCTCAAACAATACTGACAATATGAAATGATAGATAGGACAATGATCAGTGGCATAACTACAGTAGATGTTACTGGACCCCACAGCAAAATTTAGGGCCCCAACATAACCAGAGGTTGCCCTATTTTACAATACAGTATACACTGAAATTGTTTATTAGTGATGGACGAATTTATTCACCAGGTGCGAATTTGCGACTAATTTCCGCATTTCGCCACCAGCGAATAAATTCATGGAATTGCAGCTAATTTTCTCTGGAGTCAAAGTATTTTTGACGCCGGACACAATTAAGAGCCCGCGACAATTCAGACGCCTGTCTGTAAGCGTCAAATTGTCGCCACGTCTGAATTGTAGCCGGCATCAATTTTGATGCCTGTGCCGGTGTCAAAATTTGCGTTTCACGGAGACGGGAGAAAAGGGAGAAATTCGCCCATCACTATTGCTTATTATTTAGGGCTTTGTAGGGCCCCTATAACACCCAGGCTCCCCTGCAACCACAGGGTCTGCTTCCTCTGTAGTTATGCCCCCGACAATAATCCTGCACAGTTATTTCATCAGTGACCAAGTTAATGACAAATGTCCTTCAGACTTGTGTCAGCACCATCCCGGGAGGACCATGGCCGTGCCTAAGCTGTCATTTCCCGGACAGTGGCATCTATTAACTGAGATGCAAGCGAGGAACCACAGGTACAGTCTATTCTGTTCTTCAGTAGAACACAGTGGAGGGAAGACAGTCCTACTTAAGTCAGGTTGATCTCCATAGTATGAAATAGGTCATCAATAAAAGACAATGCTGAAGAGACCAGCACCCATACAGAGCGATGTATAAAACTTCCCATGTTGTTTGACAGCAGCAGGCTCGGATTGTGTGTGTAGGCTCTCTCAAGATCAGACACATAATTCATAGCAAGTGATGTCACAAAGTAGACAGATATCACTATTTAGGTGTGACAGCCCCAGTACTGTTTTATCCGTAGGGGTCAGGAAGACTTTAGCAGAAAGTTGTGTTGGGGAACATCATAGGTGTGTGTGGCCTAAAACTTGGAATGAAATGCGGCATGGTGCTGATGGACCATTGCACTTTTATCATTATAATCAAGTTCTATGGGACAGTTATGTTTAACACTGCCAAGTATGTTTAGGAAGCATAATATTCCTTTTGCATATGATGCTTCCTAGTACCTTAGAATGCATATATATATAAAGAGGGGGGGGGCTTAATGGACTCAATTTCATCTATATCTGGCTGATAAATTATACATCACTGCTATACATTACTGCAAACATAATAACTGGCTAAGTAGGAAAACTACAGTATTCAGGTGTATCTAGGAGAATATCTAGCTGGCTTCAGGAGGCTATGAGTTCCCCATGAGGATCAGCCCCACAGTTTAGAGTCCATTGTCCTTAGGGGCGAATGCAGTGCCAGACTGGGCCTCCTAGGTCCCACCATCCTGACATTCAGGGCCTGCTGTCACAAAATGTCTACATAGATGGAAATGTTTAAGGTTTTATTGAGGCTGATTCTGAGAATAAGAAAGAGTTGCTGGGAATTGTCCTTGGCTAGAGCCATCATAATCTGGGCCCACTGCAACATCCTCTGGGACTGTGGCAAGCCAGTCCAAGCCTGGGTTAATGGATGTCAATAATTGGCTTTAGGCTACTGTAAAATATGGCACGCCCAAAATTTCCCACTGTGCCACTGTTCTCATGAAGGTTTTACATATACTTGGGCTAAAGTTTTCCTTGAATATGTGGGTTAAAATATATTATATCTACATGTCTGAGAGTTACAAATATATTTAATGTTCTATGGCAAGCATCACTGTGATGTTCAGATCACATTACTTGGACAGTTTGAGAAGGACTCTCCAAATCTCAGTCTTCGTTCATAGATTTTGAAATTGGCAGAATTTAGAGTCCTTGTTTACCCACAGACTTCTCCCGAGAGTTTTTCTTTCCCCTAATGTCGTTGAATTATCTGCAGCAGAACATGCTCCTGAAGATCTCTCTGAAGCTTGTGGACAAAGTTCCATACATGATTGGGTAGATGCAGCACTTCAGATAAGGCAGGAGACTAATGGTGTAATAGACCTCCTCGCTGAATACCATCAGATCGGTCATCACAGCCATCATCTCTAGAACGTATATTGGGAGCCAGATGATGACAAATAGAAGAGTGAGAAGAGTGAGGAAAACAATGTTGGTCTTGTCTACACCTTTGTGGGCATAGCACTTTGTCGTATAAGCCGTTAGGATCAGGCAGATGCAAATTATTATAAGTGGTACGCCAAAGGCCAGGACTATCTGGTATGTTGTAAAGGTAATAGATGAAAGGGGGTCTGGCCAATTAATTTTGCAGCCTTCAGTGTCATTTAAACCAGAAAAGATATATATAGGAATTCCAAGCAGTAAACAAATCAGCCAAATGCTGATGCTGATCCCTACGGCTACCTTAGGTCCCAACCTCTTGCTGTAGAAGATGGGAAAATGCACTTGCATGCAGATGCCGACAGACATGGTGGTTAAGAAGTATATGCTGGAGAAAGCAACCGTGGTGGACACTGCCCAGAATACCTTGCACATGTGCACTCCCAGCGGCCAGCGAGCATAAGCAATTTCCAGTGCAAACAACAGCAAGCAGAGCATGTAGAACAGGTCCCCTAAAGCCAAATTGAACACGTAGATGTTGGACGTGGTCTTCATCTGTCTATACCGGAGGACCACATAGATGATCAGAGAGTTTCCAATGAGTCCCAGAGCAGAGACGACCAGGTAAAGGATGAATAGTTTGGAATTTTCATTGTCGATGAGACCCTCGTCAACCTCAGTAAAGTTATCAGGGTAATCAAACAAAGAAAGGTTTGTGGTCTCATTATAGTCGTCCTCGATAATAAAGATATCCATGGCTGCTTTGGCTTTCAACACAATCTTCTCTGCTAACACTGAAAATAGACAAAGGAGACGGAAATGTTACAATTATGGTGTTAACCAATTTCATCAGCGTCCGTGCTTTATTCTTCCTTTTTAAAGATATGAGACATTGAGCCAATAATTCTTGCATCAGTGGCATAACTGTAGACTGTAGAGGAAGCAACTAAACTCCCCGAAAAGCAATCAGATTTAGATTCTAGCTGGCGGGATGGCACTCGGAGCTCTTCATTTTCCGAAGTCGCCCGAAGTTGCCTCACGAGGAAACTTTGGGCGACTTCAGAAAACGAAGCTCTCCGAATGCCATCCCGCCAGCGATTTCGATTCTAGCAGACGGGGAGGCATTGCGAAAATAGCATTGACAGTAACTTAAATTCGCAATTTGTGAAACTGTTTTGCGAATATTTTCTCCGCCACCAAAGTTGTTGGGTAATTCAAGCACCATTTGCGATTTTTGACATATTTAAAAAGCTCTTATAGACATTATCAATGCAAAAAAAAAAAAATCGCAATTCTGTTTGCACATTTATAAATGTAACCATGCGCAGGGCAAATATATTCACTGTGCGAACCAATCTGCCTTGCGTGAAGTTTATAAATGAGCCCCAATGGGACGTTTTTTCTTATGGTGACTTTTTTTGTCCTGAAGCATTAAAGTCAATGGGCATTTTTTCTTATGGGTGTTTTTTACTCGCCCGGCAACAAATCTCCTCTTCTTCGGGGCGACTAATCTCCCAAACTGCCTCCCCTGCCTTCCCGCCGGCGGGATGGCACTCGGATCGATTCGTTTTCCAAAGTCGCCCGAAGTTGCCTCACGATAAAACTTCGGGTGTCTTCGGAAAACGAAGCGCCGCGTGTGCATTGCCGCAGGCCATTTTTCATTTTAGCAGGCAGGGGAGGGGGAAGGCAGTTCGGGTAGATTGTCGCCCTGAAGAAGAGTAGATTTGTCGCTGGGGGGACTAATCTCCCCGAATCTGCTCATTTGGTCAGACCCTAAGACTTTCTTGCTACAAAGCAAATAGAATCAGAATCCCGGCCCTAAAACAAAAATGGTGGAACTTGGTTTTAACAAGAAGTATGTAAGAAGTAAGTAAGGAAGCCTCACCCACAGCAGGCCCCTTGTTTTATTCAGCCATAAAAACCCTGGAAAACAAGTACAATTTTCTGGTCAATAAAATGGTCCTTTAAGGTCCCTTTAGTGAGGTCAGCAAGGTCAACGAGGAGGTGATATAAGGGAGTGCTGATAAATGAAGCCTAAGAACAAACCAGAAAGGGGGGGAGAGGTCTGCTCAGAACTTCAGAAGGAACAATACAGACAATGTTGTTTTCAACCCAAGCAGAAGGTCAGTCAATGGGCTACACAAGGATGGGCTGCAGCCTTGAAAAAGCATTGTTAGGAGAAAGCACATAAGCAAACACAAAGACGTCATTGTCATCTTTAATGTAAAAAAACAGCTTTTAGATTAATGGCACCAGTTGTGTCACTGGAGGAGGAACTTGTGAGCTGCCTTGTGTGCAGTTCATTGGCAGGAGGCAAGGGTTGGTGCCATGAATGTGGGGCTACAAAACATGTGTTGGGTGCAATGACCTAAATTTCACCTCCAACAGAGTGTGCAGAGACTTCATTACTTTTATCATTATTGTTATCCTTTAATTAAATAGATGTCTAACATATAACAATGCGGGGCTTTTGGCCACACCTTTGATCTACTCTGGTAAATGCTTTGATCTGCCCTAATCTTTTAATCACTACCCCTTTTGTCGAAGATTTTTGGACTGTCCCATACATGCTGTAGTATTACTCTCTATGAGAATGCTTGAGACAAGGCAAGCAACAAGGTAGTTCCAAAGTATGCAAACTATTAAACTGCAGAAAAGGTAATATTAGTATTACAATAGAATAATAATATTAGTACAATAATAATCATACAAGCACAGAGTGGGTGAAGGAAGCTCGGCGTTTCTCTGTTTCATAGTGATATATTAACAAGTTAAAGGGAATAACAAACAAACTGGAACAAGTAGTGGCTTTTGGATCTCTGCCTGTATTTAGTCATAACAATGTAGCTGAACTGCAACTATCACCATCCCACTGAGAGACTAAAGGCCACAGGTTCTATAATCCCTTCTCTCACAGAAGCAGCAGTTCTGCCATGCTTTGTGGACCAGGGTCTA
The DNA here is from genome assembly GCF_017654675.1 of Xenopus laevis. Lineage (NCBI taxonomy): Eukaryota > Metazoa > Chordata > Amphibia > Anura > Pipidae > Xenopus > Xenopus laevis. The sequence goes on along the minus strand of NC_054388.1, from coordinate 104,402,975 downwards.
ACTATCTTTAGAACAGCTTTCAGACCACAGTGGTCCCAGATCAAACTGCCAGCTACACTAAAGGCCCCCATACACGGGCCGATAAAAGCTGCCGACAGACCAATCCGACGGGCGTCCCCGATCGACATCTGGCCGAAAGTCGGGCAGATGCCGATCGGGCAGAATCTTTTCATTGATGCCGTCCCACGATCCGACCGCCCGTTTGGCCTCCATTCTGATCCAATTTTTTGGTACCTAGGGCCCATGATTGGATCAGCCCGATATTGCCAACTTCAATGTGGGCATATTGGGGAGTAGTGATGGGCGACTTTGTCCCGTTTCACTGACAAATTCCGACGCTTCTGACGCCGGGGTTTAAGTCAATGGGCGTCCGAATAATGTTGATGTTTGACGGTTTTGACGCGAGCAACTATTCTAACGCGCGTCCAACATTTTTGTTGTTCACCGGTGAATTTTCACAGTTTGACCATTTTATTCGCCGGCAGCGAATTGTGGAAATTCCCCACGAATTTGCACCTGGCGATTTTATTCACCCTTCGCTATCAGGGAGAGATCCGTTTGTTTGGCGACATCGCCCTGTCTCCCTGTGTATGGCCACCTTAAGGCTTCCAGATCTTGTGAAAAAATTGGGGACAGTTCTATAAAATCAAGTTCATTTAAATGAAACCAGAACTCATAGGGGCTGATTCACTAACTTTGAGTGAAGGATTCGAAGGTAAAAAACGTTTTTTTTGGGCTACTTCGACCATCGAATGGGCTACTTCGACCTTCGACTACGACTTCAAATCGAACTATTCGAAGTAAAAAAAAATTCGACCATTCGATAGTCGCAGTACTGTCTCTTTAAAAAAATCTTCGACCCCCTAGTTCGGCATCTAAAAGGTAAAAAAGTCAATGTTATCCTATGAGGAAGGTCCCCATAGGCTTGGCTAACTTTTTTTGATCGAAGGATATTCCTTTCATCCTAGAGCCCTTACTATTGGGATCAACCCAAAGAGCAATAAGTTGACCTTCAACAAGCTGCTGAATTACTAATAAGAAGACTTAGCATGGCAAAGGCAACAACCCTACTGCAGTTTCCCCAGATTATACAGCTTAAACATTCAAAGAAATGAACCAGAAATATTTACAACATAGGGGATATTATTTGTTGTTCATTTACCCAGACTGTGTCAACAAGTATGCACTGGATTCTGCTGATTCCCATGTGACATTCACATTTAGTATAATGGAATGGAATACTGCACCATTTATTAGTATCCTGTGAATGCTGAGCACCAGCAATTTTTGGGAGAGGAGAAAGAAGTTTAAAATAATACAAATGAAGGAACAGAGATCTAATAATAGGCAAGAAAGCGCCACAGTCACTTACATGGTGCCAGTCCTGCAGCAGAGTCCGGAGCTCAGAGTCCTGAACTTTTCAAACTGCAGCTTCTCTCCGGCGTTTGTGGAGCGTAAAAGCGCTCAGTGCGTAACTTCCAAGTTCCAAGCAGGACTCTCCTCAGTCTTTGCTCCTTTATAGAAGCAGGAGGAGGACGGGACTAACTAAACTCTCACGGAATGTCCTTCTTACTTTCAGATTTTGGAATCTGTCCCAGTGTCACACACACACTAGGTGACCCCCACCCGCCCCTTCCATCAAGCTGTACAGCCCCAAATGGCTGGGAGGGGTTACACCAAAAACAGTAAACTCATTGGACTGGGCTTCTATGGGGGTCTCCTTGTCAAAATAATCCAGCAGTGAAAAATGAGCAAAGGAAATCAAGTTAACCCCAACCGTGCCTCTTAGCTACCACTGCCAGAAGGGAGGTGTTGCTTCACACCCTCTCTGGCAAGCCAAGGGTTACAGCCTCACTCTTTGATTTTGTCAGTGGGAGATAAGGAGGTAATTGTCTATTTGGCTGTTTATCTGTGTATATGGCTAATCCCCCTGCTATCACTAGAGCACCCTGGGGTGGGGGCTGCATTTTATCTGTGCAGCTAATTAAATAAAACCATGTCCCAAATAGACAAGTAGCTGCTGCCAGACCTCTTGGGGTCAGGGCACACGCTCAGATTCGGGCAGATTAGTCGCCCGGAGACAAATCTCTTCTTCGGGGCGACTAATCTCCTGGAACTGCCTCTCGCCGGCTAGAATGTAAATCGCCGACGGGATGGCACTGGGAGTGCTTCATTTTCTGAAGACGCCCAAAGTTGCCTCACGAGGAAACTTCAGCTTCGGAAAACAAAGCGCTTCGAGTGCCATCTTGCCGGCATGAATGGCAGAATGGCATTAGGAACGCTTCGGGAAACTTTGGGCAACTTCGGAAAATGAAGCACTCCGAGTACCATCCCACCGGCGATTTACATTCTAGCCGGCACAAGGCAGTTCGGGAGATTAGTCGCCCAGAAGAATAGGAGATTTGTCGCCGGGCGACTAATCTCCCCGAATCTGAGTGTGTGCCCTGACCCTTGTGCCACATGACTGTCAATCACAATCACCGTCCAGTACAGTTACCAGAACCAATTCGACTCAGGCCAAAAACAGTAAGAGGCTGCTTATAAAGAGGTTCTAAGGCAGCTTTGGACTTTCTATTTTTTTTTAAAGTATGCATTCCAAGGGCAATGGGCAATGGCACATGGGAACGTTCCCAGCATTTGCCACTAGTGTTATTTTTGGTTCACCGGGTGGGTTGCAAAACTCTAGCAATTGCCCTTCCATTGAGTTTAATGATAACTACCGAGACCCTGCCCTGATGAGTTTTCCAATTACTGCTCAATAAAGTGAGTTTCAGAGCTGGTTCCAGTTAACCATTATTCAGGTCAACAGACTGGCAATTGCGGGTAATATGCCAACTCCATGCATGGCGTGGCCCTTGTGCCATTGCCCTAAACCCAGAACCGCTCCCTCAGGCAGTGAGTGGTCAATTAAAAGGGACCACAAAAAAGCCGCCTCTTGTAACTTTAAGAGGTGAATTTCCGGGTTTTAGCTATCCTAAGAACAGTGTTCAGACCACAGTGGTCCCAGATCAAACTGCCAGCTGCCCTAAGGTTTTAAACCGGAAATTTGGCTCCGCTAGTGCAGAGAGCGTTGTTGCACTTGTTGCACTTATTACTACTAGTGATGTCCCCCTTTGACCCACTCCAACACTGATGTTTTAAGCACAGAGCAGGAAATGGGGGGCGGCATTGGGATCCCCCAAGATCGCTCCTGTCTAAGGTTTTTCTCTGCCTGGGTTTTGTACACAGACATAAAAAAGATGATCCCCACGTATCTGCTCCTTTGTGTATCTGCAGTGACAGCAACAGCTTCAATCTGTGTGCAGAGACAGAGTGGATTTTAGTGCAAAAACACAAAACTGAGCATTTTCACTATGAAATCTGCTCCATGTATCTGCACACAGACTCAGGTCTGGACTGAGAATCAGGCCCGGATTTGCGGCAAGGCCGCATAGGCCCGGGCCTAGGGCGGCAAAGAAATAGGGGCGGCATGCCGCCCAGCCGCCGTTCAACTGCAACAGCTGCGCCGGCGTTTTTTCGCCGGCGCGCTGGGAAGGCGGGCGCTAGGACCGCGCAGCCGCCTGGTCGGACCGCGCGGCCTAGGGGCGCGCAAAAGTTAAATCCGGCGCTGCTGAGAATTAAAATAGGCCCTGGCATTTCAGATACACAGAGGCCCAAACAGTCCCCACAAGCCCACTAAATACTGACTTTCTATTGCACCTTATAGCAGCCCCTCTGGCATTTGCCAGAACCCACAGATTGTCAGTCCGGGCCTGCACAGACTAATGCCATTCTTGTCACAGAAGATACACTAAGAAGTAAATAAGAGCAGGTCAGCTTTTTTCCTCCTGCCTAAAGAGGGGGATCCCAGTTCTATGTGCCCACGGCTAATGTCACACATTGCTAGGAACGCACCAAATCCTGGATTCAGTTCATCCAGCTAAATAATGGTCTTTTTTGGCAGCATTCAAATTTGGCAGAATCCAAGTGCCTACACCCACCGCTCTTTTGTAGCACAGACATCATCTAGAACAGGGGTCCCCAACCTTTTTTACCTGTGAGTAATATTCAGATGTTAAAAGAGTTGGGAGCAACATAAGAATGAAAAATGTTCCTGGGTGGTGCAAAATAAATGTTGTGATTGGGTATTTGGTAGCCCCTATGAGGACTTACAATCTGCAGGAGGCTCTGTTCAGCAGTACAACTGGGTTTTATGCAACTAAAATTCGCCTCCAAGCCTGAAATTCAAAAATAATCACCTGCTTTGAGGCCACTGGGAGCAACATCCATGGGGTTGGGGAGCAACATGTTGTTCCTGAGCCACTGGTTGGGGATCACTGGTCTTGAAGAAGCTCTCGCTTAGTGCATTGTTACCCTGCTCAATATATTTTTTTTATCAGTGACTACATGAATAGGTTGATTTAAAAAAATTCACTGTCTGTCCCCTTAGAACAGATTATCATCAAACCCACCCTACTTTTGTCACACCTGATAAGAGGCACATAAGTTCATAAAGGCTAAAGGTGGCCACACATGGGTTGATAAAAACTGCCGACAGACAGCAACTTATAGGCCCATGTGTGGGGGGCTTCCCCGATCGATATCTGGCCAAAAGTCAGGGCAGATGTAGATCGGGCAGGTTTAAAAATCCCGTCTGGAGAATGGAGAGTTATAAAAGCCATATGAATATATTATTTGTCGTATTTTTTTTTAAAGTGTTTTGGTTTTGGCCGTACTTTGGCCATAGGTATATCATTATATATGCCCACATTGAGGCCGGCGATATCGGGCCCACGATCAGATCAGCTTGATATAGTCCACCCCAATGTGGGCATTTAGGGAAGCAGGGTCGGATTGGAGCCATGGGGGCCCACCGGAGCTGCAAAACCATGGGCCCTCCTGGCAGTCCCTGGGGCCCCCCGCTTGACCTGTGCCCGAATGCTGCACTGAGTGCATGCAGGAAAAACGAAGCGACGTGCATGCGTGGAAGAAGCCGTGCTGCATGCTTGCGCAGAAAACAGCTGGGCAGCCAAGGGAACATGTCTTGGCCAGCAGGGATTTTTCCCGGTTTCCAACCCTGTCGGGGAGAGATTCCCCAAACGAGAGGATCTCTATGTGTATGGCCTCCTTAAGGGCTCTTACTCACGTGCGTTTTTACCTGCGTTCCCCTGAGTAAGAGCCCTTAAGGAGGCCATACACATAGAGATCCTCTCGTTTGGGGAATCTCTCCCCGACAGGGTTGGAAACCGGGAAAAATCCCTGCTGGCCAAGACATGTTTCCTGGGGCTGTACTCACACAGGCGTATGTAGGCGCAGAACGCAGGTTGAGACGCAATATGCTGCATTTTTCCTGCGTTCAGCGTCTACATGTGCCTGTGTGAGTACAGCCCCATTTGAAATAATGAAATGCGTCTATTCCTGCGCTCCCCTGCGGCTGAACGCCGAAAAACGGAGCTCAGGTAAAAACGCGCGTGAGTAAGAGCCCTAAGAGTTGAAACCAGCCCACCTGTCACCCTTGTAGTACTAACTGAGCACCGTAGGAGAGTTACAAATGTTTGCTGGAGCACAAGATACTACTGACAAGTCTGCTCAGGGATTGGACTGGGCCTCTGAGGACCCACAAGGGAACATCACCTTCAGGGGCCACTCTCATAACAATTAAAATGAGTTGTAATTTATTGCTATGGGGAAAATAAAAAAGGGCTGATGGGAATTTGCCCTGACTGGTGCCCAGTTGCCCCTTGGCCGCATGGTCCTAGTGCCCCACCTCGCAGTCCTTGCGCTAGTATCCATGGTCGAACTGAGCCAGTGGGACACTGGGGGGGGGGCCACTCGGACCCTGCTTCGGACCCACGCCATGGCCCCCCTCCACAAATGGAGAGAGGCTGCAGCGGGAGCCTATGATTAAGTGCCAAGCACATGAAACCCGTAAGGCTATGTATTCATCGAATTTTGGTCTGAAGAAAAAGGTTTACAAGCCTGTCTGTAGGATCTGTGAGTGCCTGCCATGTTGTTGTTTGGTAAGCTGCAGCATTGGACTGGGGGGCCTGGGGCCTCAGGGACCCCCCCACCCACCCCCCACCCAACCCCTTGACCCTTTCAGTCCAACTGTTGAATGTGTCATAAAACCAGAGAAAACAAAGACAGATAAAAGCACTAAACAATAGACACTAAAGGCCGTCTAACCCCACATCTTCACAAAGTGCCACCACAGGGGACAGATTCATTGCAGAAATCCAATTTAACTCCGCAATGAAGCACAGGTTTAACAAGTGCAGGAAAACATGGAAAAATGGGAAAAATAGGGCAAAGTCTGAGTGGTTCGATTAATTTATCTTGGCCGTGCTTTAATGAGACGCCGCTGTTGGACGGAAATCAGAGCTGGACGCACTACAGGATACGAAACAGATGCTCCGCTTGAAATGCAGCGCACACCCCTATTGAGATTTTAATATATTTACAGAATTTTTATTTCAGATGTTCCTTGTGGTTATTAAAGGGGATAGAAAAAAAAAAGGCAAACGGCTCTCAGGTGATTTGCTTTTAATGGATTATGCACTGAATCCAAAAATCCTGATTTTGGCAAACGCTGCTGCAAACAACTAGGTCCCAAAGCGGGAAAGAGTTCAACGCAGTATAAATGGGAATGTTTAGCCAGGAAGGATTTGTCTTATATTTCATTTTCCCCTTAAACAATAACATATGAGGACACAATTAACTGTTGGTGTGGATGTTTTGGCTTTTGTTGTGTTTTATTTAGACACGAAAATTTAAAAATGTTAAAATATCCCAATCACCCCTTTTTTACCTCCTTTGACGTGAAGGGGGGGTGGCATGATGCACAGTTTGCGTTAAACCCATTAAGGGTCAGGGCACACGTTCAGATTCGGGGAGATTAGTCGAAGTTGCCTAATGAGGAAACTTCGGGGCGACTTCGGAAAAGGAATCGATCCGAGTGCCATTTACATTCTAGCCGACGGGAGGCAGTTCGGGGAGATTAGTTGCCCTGAAGAAGAGGAGATTTGTTGTCAGGCGACTAATCTCCCCGAATCTGAGCGTGTGCCCTGACCCTTAATGGGTTTAATGCAAACTGTGCATCATGCCACCCCCCTTCACTTCAAAGCAATATGGAGGTAAAAAAATGGGTGATTGGGATATTTTAAAACTGCAATTCCGAAAAGGTTAGTTTGGGATGTGTCTAAAATAATCTTTGTTTTCCATCTAGTACAATAATGCATATCCATAGGAGAATTCTGGGAGGTGTTGTTCTTCAATAGTTGCAAAGTCAAAGGCTGCCTATGCATGCATTCAGGATTCGTAGGTCATGTACGGAGGGTCCCAGACCCTGCAAGTTTGCACTGGGATTCCATCAAGGCCTTCTAGATACTAGAGGATTCTCTTGTAGGTCCAACCAGGGCAGTATCCATTACAATAACTCTTTGAACTGTTTTTTTTTTCCATGCATTGGCTAGGTCAAATGGTTCTGCAGACCTTAAAGGAACAGTAACACCAAAAAATTAAAATGTAATGTAATGTAATTTAATGTAATAAAATGTAATGAAAATATCATGTAGTGTTGCCCTGCACTGGTAAAACTGATCTGTTTGCTTCCGAAACACTACTATAGTTCATATAAACAAGCTGCTGTGTAGCAATGGCGGAAATTGAAAAAAGGCTATATGGCACAGGTTAAATAGTGGATAACAGATAACACCATTATGTTCTACAGAGCTTATTTGCTGTGTAACCTGAGCCTTTTCTACTTTGAATGGCTGCCCCCATTGCTGCACAGCAGCTTGTTTATATAAACTATAGTAGTACTTATCTGTTATCTACTGTGTATCCTGTGCTTGAATGGCTGCCCCCATGGCTACACAGCAGCTTGTTTATATAAACTATAGTAGTACTTATCTGTTATCTACTGTGTATCCTGTGCTTGAATGGCTGCCCCCATTGCTACACAGCAGCTTATTTATATAAACTATAGTAGTGTTTCTGAAGCAAACACAGCAGTTTTACTAGTGCAGGGCAACACTGCATTACATTTTTATTACTTTAAAACAATTAAATTTTTTTGATGTTACTGGTTCTTTAAGGCTGTAGTGTATAATGGCATTCTTGACAGTTCTATGATAGTTTGGAGCAGGGCAGGAACTAGAGTAGGAAGAGTAGGCATGAGCAGGGCCGCCATTAGAAATCACGGGGCCCCATCCCAGATCCCGCCCACTCCACACCACAGTTAAAAGACCACACAGACATCAGCGCTAAAAAAGGTAACCCCCCACACAAGTAATAAAAAGCTATTGATGGTCAGGGCCCCCTTATAAGTAAAAAAAAAAACTGTGGTGCCAGGGCCCTCCATAAAAGTTTTTTTTTTTAAAACTTGGTGGTCAGGGCCCCCCTATAAGTTTAAAAAAAAAACTATATATAAATACGGACTTGGGTTTGGGAATGAGATGTTAGACAGGTGAGTATCCAGACACCATATAATGTAGTGTAGCTTGTTCTAAATTAATATTTGAGTCACAAAGCTTTTTCCCCTAATACAGATAAAATAAAAATGTGGGATGCACATTCATAATGGCGTATCTTTATTTGCTTGTAATCCGATTATACACGACGCTCTTTAATTTGTTGTCGTCTTATCAATATCGACTCTAACAAATAATTGTAACTTTATTTATCCCGACACTCTGCCTGATTACAGGGTTATGCGACTGAAGCTCGCTGTTAATTTACAAAATTATACAGTCATTTCTGCAGATCACACTAAAGAATTCTCCGAATCCGCCTGGCCTGCCCCAGCTCGCTATACCATTCAGAACACGCTGTTAATAAATTATTCGTATGCGTCTTTTGTTATCAAATCCCACCTCTGACTGCCTTGCTGACAAAATGAGAGACTTCCATTTCAAAAATAATTATTATCTGGAATATTCTCTTTTTTTTTGTTGTTAATGTTCTATTCTTCTGCAGCTAACGGGAAAGCTGGAATGACAAGTCTATAAAAAAAAAACTTGGATCAGTCATGGGAAAGCAAGTTTACAGGGTAGAATCTGTTAAATTAGGCTCTGAAGTGCAACTGCTTGGCTGCTGCCATTTATATTGAATGCTATGCCTTGGCCCATGTCTATTGAGGGGAATTAGAGAAATACTATAGTTATGTTGTTTGGAAATAGGATGTACACTCTTAAGTGTGTTTTTACACACATGCATGTGCGCTCTCTTATGTGTATGTACTCATTCCCGCATTTGTAAAAGGGAGAAAAAAATATAGCAGACCAGGTTGTCTAGGGCACCCAGGCAGCATGGCCTGGAACTGGTGGTGGTGGATCCCCATAAGTCGTGTTAGACTGAGGTGTACGGGGCCCTCCTGACTTTGAGAAGCTCTAAAAATACCGCCGTTGCCATCTGAGCGAAACCTCCACTCTCCAATTCTTGAAGAAAATGGTGGATTACAAGGGAACCTTTATACTAATTCTGCATAGGAGCCATATGCCTAAAGTTGGCCATAGACGCAAAGATTTAGTTGTATGAATCAAAGTTTTGTACAATTTTTGGACCGTGTGTGGATAGTCCTGACAATTTTTCATACCATGGCGATCAGTCATTTAGTCAATTGGACAAGTTAAAAGATTTCTGTCGTCTAACCATAATTTTTCTGCATGTTACGCCTATCTGACAATATTGCTGGGACATAACTTTCCTACGATTGCTGTCATGGGCAGAACATCATCTGACTTGTTCTTTTGCTACTTTATTTAATCTGAATGGTTAGTGGCAGGTTGGAAGATTAGGATGTCCGATCGTTCGTCTGATACAAGGGTAGAATCTTCACGTCTATGGCCAACTTTAGTTGTATCCACCACTGCGGTGTATAATGTAACCAAGTGTCAGCTGCAGGAAGAAGTTCTTCAGCTCACCAGACCTGCAGATTAGGAGGTAAAAGCAATTGGAAGAGTTAAAAACAACCCCCATGCAACCGACATGTGAAGAAGCCAAGAACTTCTCCATTTTTCTACAGTTAGGGGCAGATTAATCAAGGGTCGAATTTCAAGTTCATGGGAGTTATTTAAAACTCCCATGAACTCGAAATTCAACCAATTGCAATTTATTAAAAATAAAAGAATTTTTGGAACTCGGGAGAATAGGATAGACGGCAAACTCAAATTGAATTAGATTCGATTTTTTTCTACGGAAAAAACTTGAATTTCAGGAAGGCTGCAAACAACTCCAAATTGATCCAAGGACATCTCCATAGACTAAAACAGCAATTCGGCTGGTTTAAGGTGGCGAATAGTTGAAATTGAGTTCTTAAAGGGCCAGTGTATGATAAATCTAGAAAATCAAATTAAATTTTCTTTAAAAAAACTCACATTTTCACCTCAACCCTTGATAAATCTGAGTAGAGAAGAGATAATGCAATTTTCTTTTTACAGATATATTATATATATTTATTATAGATGTAATTAGATTTGGAGCCAGTGCTGAGTTAATCAAAATAACCATTTGTGGGCATGCTGTGTTATGTAGCATGTACTTTAATAAAATCCGAACTCCGTGGGTCTGGGAACTTTGCTGCTCAACAGTTGTGTTATGTAGCATATTAAATATTTTCTCAATTTGTTTCATGTGAATTCTTGGTGTTCAAATGAATTTGCCTATCTTTGCTCTATTCAGGCTGAAATCAGCTCAAGCTCATATTTTCCCGGGAATTTTCTTTTCCACGGTGGACAAGTCTCGTTTCACAAATTCAATGGGGGCAGGTATCCGACAAAGTAGAATATAGCAACAGCATGCAACAACATTGAAAGGATACATGTGCAAATCATTTCATATCTATGTCATACCCATTAAGGGGCAATATGTTGGAGCATCATATGTGGAGTTCCCACCTGGCTGTTATTTGATCACCAGCTCCTGCCCCCATACTTCATAGCTCTGCCCCCAAGTGAAGTCACAGCCTGTTCCGAAGGTCGGTATTAGGTTAGTTGAAAAAGTGGTGACCCTGATCATACATACAAGGGTATTTTAACCAAAAGGGGCAAGGTGAGGACTTGGCTCAGACTCTTTTGGAGTATGCATATCATGCTAGAAACATATGAATAGTTCTAATCATCTGGCAAGGTTGCCAAGCAAACCATTATATTCCCTATTTGGTCTATCAAGTGGTGGATCAAATCAAACTGATCTGTTTATTTTGGTGGTTTTAGTTCTTTGATCCTTAAATCAACTATTGGATCAATAATGACCAATGTGTTCTTCATGCAAGGGCATCATTAAACCTCCCCAATAGATACCTAGCGAATTATCAGCCACATATTGATCCAACAGACTATTGGTTGCACCCCATATTCTGAGCAATAAGCTACCAACTCTTGAGGAGTCAAGTCAACAGCTATATTAACTTTATAGGATATTAACTTTATAGGATGAACTGCCTACATTTAACAGTAGACACAACTCTGTGGCTGTACAAGAGCGTGTAAATCATTTTATATTAATTGCAATACTTCCTACAAACAGCCTTCAGTTTTCAATCCTAAATTCAATATTTTAAAGCAGGGCCCAGTACAGCACAATGCATGTCATAGTTTTATAGAATGTCCAAGTACAGGTTGTAAGCAAGCCTAGGGGCATCTTCATGCTGTTCCTATGTCTCAGTCCAAGTATAGTTACTTCAGTAGGGATGTAGCGAACGTCGGAAAAAAAGTTCGCGAACATATTCGCGAACTTGCGCAAAAATGCGAGCGGTTCGCGAACGGTTCGCGAACCCCATAGACTTCAATGGGAAGGCGAACTTTAACATCTAGAAAAGACATTTCTGGCCAGAAAAATGATTTTAAAGTTGTTTAAAGGGTGCAACGACCTGGACAGTGGCATGCCAGAGGGGGATCAAGGGCAAAAATGTATCTGAAAAATCTGCCTGTGTGTGCTTGGAAGAGATAGTGTAGGGGGAGAGCTGTTAGTGATTTCAGGGACAGATGATAGTAAGTTTGCTGGCTAGTAATCTGCTTGATACTGCTCTGTATTGGAGGGACAGAAGTCTGCAGGGATTTGAGGGACATTTTAGCTTAGGTAGCTTTGCTGGCTAGTAATCTACTGTTCTCTTTAAACAACTGCCATACGTTGACCTTGTAGGCATTGTTTGCCCAGTTTTTTTGGACGCAGCCACTGAAGCACAGTTGCCAGAAAAAATATGCCATATAAATGCTGAAAATAGTCATTTTTCGCCATACGTTGACCTTGTAGACATTGTTTGCCCAGTTTTTTTGGACGCAGCCACTGAAGCACAGTTGCCAGAAAAAATATGCCATATAAATGCTGAAAATAGTAATTTTTCGCCATACGTTGACCTTGTAGACATTGTTTGCCCAGTTTTTTTGGTTGCAGCCACTGAAGCACAGTTGCCAGAAAAAATATGCCACATAAATGCTGAAAATAGTCATTTTTTGCCATATACGTTGAGTCAACGTATGGCAAAAAATGACTATTTTCAGCATTTATATGGCATATTTTTTCTGGCCTCTGTGCTTCAGTGGCTGTGGCCAAAAAAACTGGGCAAACAATGCCTACAAGGTCAACGTCGTTGACCTTGTAGGCATTGTTTGCCCAGTTTTTTTGGCCACAGCCACTGAAGCACAGAGGCCAGAAAAAATATGCCATATAAATGCTGAAAATAGTAATTTTTTTTGGTCGCAGCCACTGAAGCACAGTTGCCAGAAAAATTATGCCATATAAATGCTGAAAATATAAATTTTTTGGTTGCAGCCACTGAAGCACAGAGGCCAGAAAAATTATGCCATATAAATGCAGAAAATATGCATTTTTTTGGTCGCAGCCACTGAAGCACAGTTGACAGAAAAATTATGCCATATAAATGCTGAAAATATAAATTTTTTTGGTTGCAGCCACTGAAGCACAGAGGCCAGAAAAATTATGCCATATAAATGCAGAAAAAATGCATTTTTTTGGTCGCAGCCACTGAAGCACAGTTGCCAGAAAAATTATGCCATATAAATGCTGAAAATAGTAATTTTTTTGGTTGCAGCCACTGAAGCACAGAGGCCAGAAAAATTATGCCATATAAATGCAGAAAATATGCATTTTTTTGGTCGCAGCCACTGAAGCACAGTTGACAGAAAAATTATGCCATATAAATGCTGAAAATATAAATTTTTTTGGTTGCAGCCACTGAAGCACAGAGGCCAGAAAAATTATGTCATATAAATGCAGAAAATAGGCATTTTTTTGGTCGCAGCCACTGAAGCACAGAGGCCAGAAAAAATTAAACCAGTAGGGTTTGCACCCTAGTTTGTAACGGTGGCGGAGGGAGGAGGAGGACGCTAAAGGACAGCTGTGTGTGGAGTCATGAGGCTTGAAGAGAAGGACAGCTGCATAGAAGTCAGAACAAGTCTTCCGGCGTGCAGTAACCCTCCGAGATCCACCCCTCATTCATTTTAATAAAGGTCAGGTAATCGACACTTTTGTGACCTAGGCGAGTTCTCTTCTCAGTTACAATCCCTCCTGCTGCACTGAAGGTCCTTTCTGAGAGCACACTTGAGGCTGGGCAAGACAAGAGGTTCATGGCAAATTGTGACAGCTCTGGCCACAGATCAAGCCTGCGCACCCAGTAGTCCAGGGGTTCATCGCTCCTCAGAGTGTCGATATCTGCAGTTAATGCCAGGTAGTCCGCTACCTGCCGGTCGAGGCGTTCTTTGAGGGTGGATCCAGAAGGGTTGTGGCGCTGCCTTGGACAGAAAAACATTTGCATGTCTGACGTTACAGACTGGCCAAAGGGCTTTGTCCTTGCAGGTGTGCTCGTGGCAGGATTACTGGCACCTCTGCCCCTGGAATGTTGATGAGTTCCTGAAGTGACATCACCCTTAAAAGCATTGTACAACATGTTTTGCAGGCTGGTTTGTAAATGCCGCATCTTTTCGGACTTGTGGTATGTTGGTAACATTTCTGACACTTTATGCTTGTACCGAGGGTCTAGTAGCGTTGCGACCCAGTACAGGTCCTTCTCCTTAAGCCTCTTGATACGGGGGTCCTTCAACAGGCATGACAGCATGAAAGACCCCATTCTCACAAGGTTGGATGCAGAGCTATCCATCTCCGCTTCCTCATTATCAAGGACTGCATCATCCACGGTCTCCTCCCCCCAGCCACGTACAAGACCAGGGGTCCCCAAAAGGTCACCACTAGCCCCCTGGGAAGCCTGCTCCTGTTGGTCCTCCTCCTCCTCCTCCACAAAGCCACCTTCCTCCTCTGACTCCACTTCTGGCACCTCTCCCTGCGTTGCAGCATGTGCCTGGGTTCGTTCTGGTGATTCCGACCAGAAATCGTGCGCTTCCAACTCCTCGTCACGCTGGTCTACAGCCTCATCTGTCACTCGTCGCACGGCACGCTCCAGGAATAAAGCGAAGGGTATTAGGTCGCTGATGGTGCCTTCGGTGCGACTGACCATATTTGTCACCTCTTCAAAAGGTCGCATGAGCCTGCAGGCATCGCGCATAAGCACCCAGTAACGGGGGAAAAAAATCCCCAGCTGTGCAGATCCAGTCCTACCACCCAGTTCAAAAAGGTACTCGTTGACGGCCCTTTGTTGTTGCAGCAGACGTTCCAACATTAGGGATGTAGCGAACGTCGGAAAAAAAGTTCGCGAACATATTCGCGAACTTGCGCAAAAACGCGAGCGGTTCGCGAACGGTTCGCGAACCCCATAGACTTCAATGGGAAGGCGAACTTTAACATCTAGAAAAGACATTTCTGGCCAGAAAAATGATTTTAAAGTTGTTTAAAGGGTGCAACGACCTGGACAGTGGCATGCCAGAGGGGGATCAAGGGCAAAAATGTATCTGAAAAATCTGCCTGTGTGTGCTTGGAAGAGATAGTGTAGGGGGAGAGCTGTTAGTGATTTCAGGGACAGATGATAGTAAGTTTGCTGGCTAGTAATCTGCTTGATACTGCTCTGTATTGGAGGGACAGAAGTCTGCAGGGATTTGAGGGACATTTTAGCTTAGGTAGCTTTGCTGGCTAGTAATCTACTGTTCTCTTTAAACAACTGCCATACGTTGACCTTGTAGGCATTGTTTGCCCAGTTTTTTTGGACGCAGCCACTGAAGCACAGTTGCCAGAAAAAATATGCCATATAAATGCTGAAAATAGTCATTTTTCGCCATACGTTGACCTTGTAGACATTGTTTGCCCAGTTTTTTTGGACGCAGCCACTGAAGCACAGTTGCCAGAAAAATTATGCCATATAAATGCTGAAAATATAAATTTTTTTGGTTGCAGCCACTGAAGCACAGAGGCCAGAAAAATTATGCCATATAAATGCAGAAAATATGCATTTTTTTGGTCGCAGCCACTGAAGCACAGTTGACAGAAAAATTATGCCATATAAATGCTGAAAATATAAACTTTTTTGGTTGCAGCCACTGAAGCACAGAGGCCAGAAAAATTATGCCATATAAATGCAGAAAACATGCATTTTTTTGGTCGCAGCCACTGAAGCACAGTTGACAGAAAAATTATGCCATATAAATGCTGAAAATATAAATTTTTTTGGTTGCAGCCACTGAAGCACAGAGGCCAGAAAAATTATGCCATATAAATGCAGAAAATATGCATTTTTTTGGTCGCAGCCACTGAAGCACAGTTGCCAGAAAAAATATGCCATATAAATGCTGAAAATATAAATTTTTTGCCATATACGTTGAGTCAACGTATGGCAAAAAATGACTATTTTCAGCATTTATATGGCATATTTTTTCTGGCCTCTGTGCTTCAGTGGCTGCGGCCAAAAAAACTGGGCAAACAATGCCTACAAGGTCAACGTCGTTGACCTTGTAGGCATTGTTTGCCCAGTTTTTTTGGCCGCAGCCACTGAAGCACAGAGGCCAGAAAAAATATGCCATATAAATGCTGAAAATAGTCATTTTTTTGGTCGCAGCCACTGAAGCACAGTTGCCAGAAAAATTATGCCATATAAATGCTGAAAATATAAATTTTTTTGGTTGCAGCCACTGAAGCACAGAGGCCAGAAAAATTATGCCATATAAATGCAGAAAATATGCATTTTTTTGGTTGCAGCCACTGAAGCACAGAGGCCAGAAAAATTATGCCATATAAATGCAGAAAATATGCATTTTTTTGGATGCAGCCACTGAAGCACAGTTGCCAGAAAAAATATGCCATATAAATGCTGAAAATAGTCATTTTTTGCCATACGTTGACCTTGTAGACATTGTTTGCCCAGTTTTTTTTGGTTGCAGCCACTGAAGCACAGAGGCCAGAAAAAATTAAACCAGTAGGGTTTGCACCCTAGTTTGTAACGGTGGCGGAGGGAGGAGGAGGACGCTAAAGGACAGCTGTGTGTGGAGTCATGAGGCTTGAAGAGAAGGACAGCTGCATAGAAGTCAGAACAAGTCTTCCGGCGTGCAGTAACCCTCCGAGATCCACCCCTCATTCATTTTAATAAAGGTCAGGTAATCGACACTTTTGTGACCTAGGCGAGTTCTCTTCTCAGTTACAATCCCTCCTGCTGCACTGAAGGTCCTTTCTGAGAGCACACTTGAGGCTGGGCAAGACAAGAGGTTCATGGCAAATTGTGACAGCTCTGGCCACAGATCAAGCCTGCGCACCCAGTAGTCCAGGGGTTCATCGCTCCTCAGAGTGTCGATATCTGCAGTTAATGCCAGGTAGTCCGCTACCTGCCGGTCGAGGCGTTCTTTGAGGGTGGATCCAGAAGGGTTGTGGCGCTGCCTTGGACAGAAAAACATTTGCATGTCTGACGTTACAGACTGGCCAAAGGGCTTTGTCCTTGCAGGTGTGCTCGTGGCAGGATTACTGGCACCTCTGCCCCTGGAATGTTGATGAGTTCCTGAAGTGACATCACCCTTAAAAGCATTGTACAACATGTTTTGCAGGCTGGTTTGTAAATGCCGCATCTTTTCGGACTTGTGGTATGTTGGTAACATTTCTGACACTTTATGCTTGTACCGAGGGTCTAGTAGCGTTGCGACCCAGTACAGGTCCTTCTCCTTAAGCCTCTTGATACGGGGGTCCTTCAACAGGCATGACAGCATGAAAGACCCCATTCTCACAAGGTTGGATGCAGAGCTATCCATCTCCGCTTCCTCATTATCAAGGACTGCATCATCCACGGTCTCCTCCCCCCAGCCACGTACAAGACCAGGGGTCCCCAAAAGGTCACCACTAGCCCCCTGGGAAGCCTGCTCCTGTTGGTCCTCCTCCTCCTCCTCCACAAAGCCACCTTCCTCCTCTGACTCCACTTCTGGCACCTCTCCCTGCGTTGCAGCAGGTGCCTGGGTTCGTTCTGGTGATTCCGACCAGAAATCGTGCGCTTCCAGCTCCTCGTCACGCTGGTCTACAGCCTCATCTGTCACTCGTCGCACGGCACGCTCCAGGAAGAAAGCGAAGGGTATTAGGTCGCTGATGGTGCCTTCGGTGCGACTGACCATATTTGTCACCTCTTCAAAAGGTCGCATGAGCCTGCAGGCATCGCGCATAAGCACCCAGTAACGGGGGAAAAAAATCCCCAGCTGTGCAGATCCAGTCCTACCACCCAGTTCAAAAAGGTACTCGTTGACGGCCCTTTGTTGTTGCAGCAGACGTTCCAACATAAGGAGCGTTGAATTCCAGCGAGTCTGGCTGTCAGAAATCAAACGCCTGACTGGCATGTTGTAGCGCTGCTGAATGTCAGCAAGGCGTGCCATGGCTGTGTAGGAACGTCTGAAATGGGCCGACACCTTTCTGGACTGGGTGAGAACGTCCTGGAATCCTGGGTACTTGGAGACAAAACGTTGGACTATTAAATTTAACACATGTGCCATGCAGGGCACATGTGTTAAATTGCCTAGTCTCAACGCTGCCAACAGATTGCTTCCATTGTCACACACCACTTTTCCGATCTGCAGTTGGTGTGGGGTCAGCCACCGATCGGCCTGTGACTGCAGAGATGACAGGAGTACAGATCCGGTATGGTTTTTGCTTTCCAGGCACGTCATCCCCAAGACAGCGTGACAACGGCGTACCTGGCACGTCGAATAGCCTAGGGGGAGCTGGGGGTGCACAGGTGTGGAGGAGGAGAAGGAGGACCCAGCAGCAGAGTAAGAAGAAGAAGAAGACGAGGTAGAGAGCGATGGAGGAGTAGAGGTGGTGGCAGAACCGCGTGCAATCCGTGGCGGTGACACCAACTCCACTGTTGTTGTTGAGCTACCCATTCCCTGCTTCCCAGCCATTACCAAGTTCACCCAGTGGGCAGTGTAGGTGACATACCTGCCCTGACCATGCTTGGAGGACCATGCGTCAGTAGTCATATGGACCTTTGGCCCAACACTAAGTGACAGAGATGCGGTAACTTGGCTCTGCACATGTTGGTACAGGTGTGGTATTCCCTTTTTAGAAAAAAAATTGCGGCTGGGTACCTTCCACTGCGGTGTCCCAATTGCTACAAATTTGCGGAAGGCCTCAGAGTCCACCAGCTGGTATGGTAAAAGCTGGCGGGCTAAGAGTGCAGACAAGCCAGCTGTCAGACGCCGGGCAAGGGGGTGACAGTCAGACATTGGCTTCTTACGCTCAAACATGGCCTTCACAGAAACTTGGCTGGTGGCAGATGACTGGGAATGGGAACAGGTGGTCAAGGTGGAAGGCGGAGTGGAGGGTGGTTCAGACGGGTCAAGGAGAGCAGAGGTAGAGCAGTAAGATGCTGGACCAGAAGGAGTGTGGCTTTTAGTTTGCCTGTTGCCTTTGAGGTGTTGCTCCCAAAGTGCTTTGTGCTTGCCGCTCATGTGCCTTCGCATAGAAGTTGTACCTATGTGGCTGTTGGGCTTACCAAGGCTCAGTTTCTGACTGCACTCATTGCAAATTACAATGCTTTTGTCAGAGGCACACACATTAAAAAAATCCCACACTGCTGACTTTTTGGAAGTGTGCGATCTGGCGGTAACAGTAGAAGTTGGCGGAGTTGGCGGTATTGGCGGCAATGGCGGGTGCGTTGGCCGGCTGAACACAGGTGCCGATACATGTTGTTGCCCTGCTGATCCCTGCGGGCTGTCCTCCCTGCTTCTTCTAAGTCTTATTCTCCTACTGCCTCTCTGACTCTCCGTCTCTCCATCTGAACTACCCTCCTCTTGCTCTCTTCTACTAGGCACCCACAAAACATCAATCTCCTCATCATCATTCTCCTCAGATGCATCAATTTCTTCTGACACATCACAGAAGGAAGCAGCAGCGGGGACCTCCTCCTCATCACTCATTATGTCCATCTCTATCGTGTTCTCTGCCAGAATTAAATCTGGTGTAAGGTCCTCATCTCCTTCATCTTCTTCTGGCAATAATGGTTGCGCATTACTCAGTTCAAGAAACTCATTGGAAAATAACTCCTCTGACCCCAGTGAAGAAGGGGCACCGGTGGTGGAGGAAGTGTTACGTGGGGTGGCCATAGCAGTGGAGGATGAGGAGGATGTTGTGGTAAAGTTAGAAACGGTAGAGGATGGGGTGTGCTGTGTAAGCCAGTCAACTACCTCTTCAGCATTTTGGGAGTTCAGGGTCATTGGCTTTTTAAAACTGGGCAATTTGCTAGGGCCACAGGATTGCATAGCAGCACGGCCCCTAGCACGGCCTCTGCGTGGCGGCCTGCCTTTGCCTGGCATTATTTTTAAAAAAACAACAACAACAACAACAAAAACTCAGTTGGTTTTTCTGGAAACGATAATACACACAGCTAGATGGCGGGTTGAAGAAAACACTGTGCAAATAATGCCTACAAAGTCAACGTATACACTACTACAGCGGTGGATACGGATTACGTAAAATATATGAATGCTGCTTGAAAAAAAGTAACTCAAGTGGTTTTTCTAGAGACGATAATATTATCAATATTTAGACAAAATGTGAACAAGGTCACACAGCTCGATGGCGGGTTGAAGAAAACAGTGTGCAAATAATGCCTACAAGGCCAACGTATACACTACTACAGCGGTGGATACGGATTACGTAAAATATATAAATGCTGCTTGAAAAAAGTGACTCCGGTGTTTTTTCTGGAGACGGTAATATTATGGATATTTAGACAGAATGGGAACAAGGTCACACAGCTCGATGGCGGGTTGAAGAAAACAGTGTGCAAATAATGCCTACAAGGTCAACGTATACACTACTACAGCGGTGGATACGGATTACGTAAAATATATGAATGCTGCTTGAAAAAAAGTAACTCAAGTGGTTTTTCTAGAGACGATAATATTATCAATATTTAGACAAAATGTGAACAAGCTCACACAGCTCGATGGCGGGTTGAAGAAAACACTGTGCAAATAATGCCTACAAGGCCAACGTATACACTACTACAGCGGTGGATACGGATTACGTAAAATATATGAATGCTGCTTGAAAAAAGTGACTCCGGTGTTTTTTCTGGAGACGGTAATATTATGGATATTTAGACAGAATGGGAACAAGGTCACACAGCTCGATGGCGGGTTGAAGAAAACAGTGTGCAAATAATGCCTACAAGGCCAACGTATACACTACTACAGCGGTGGATACGGATTACGTAAAATATATGAATGCTGCTTGAAAAAAGTGACTCCGGTGTTTTTTCTGGAGACGGTAATATTATGGATATTTAGACAGAATGGGAACAAGGTCACACAGCTCGATGGCGGGTTGAAGAAAACAGTGTGCAAATAATGCCTACAAGGTCAACGTATACACTACTACAGCGGTGGATACGGATTACGTAAAATATATGAATGCTGCTTGAAAAAAAGTAACTCAAGTGGTTTTTCTAGAGACGATAATATTATCAATATTTAGACAAAATGTGAACAAGCTCACACAGCTCGATGGCGGGTTGAAGAAAACACTGTGCAAATAATGCCTACAAGGCCAACGTATACACTACTACAGCGGTGGATACGGATTACGTAAAATATATGAATGCTGCTTGAAAAAAGTGACTCCGGTGTTTTTTCTGGAGACGGTAATATTATGGATATTTAGACAGAATGGGAACAAGGTCACACAGCTCGATGGCGGGTTGAAGAAAACAGTGTGCAAATAATGCCTACAAGGCCAACGTATACACTACTACAGCGGTGGATACAGATTACGTAAAATATATGAATGCTGCTTGAAAAAAGTGACTCCGGTGTTTTTTCTGGAGACGGTAATATTATGGATATTTAGACAGAATGGGAACAAGGTCACACAGCTCGATGGCGGGTTGAAGAAAACAGTGTGCAAATAATGCCTACAAGGTCAACGTATACACTACTACAGCGGTGGATACGGATTACGTAAAATATTGAATGCTGCTTGAAAAAAAGTAACTCAAGTGGTTTTTCTAGAGACGATAATATTATCAATATTTAGACAAAATGTGAACAAGGTCACACAGCTCGATGGCGGGTTGAAGAAAACAGTGTGCAAATAATGCCTACAAGGTCAACGTATACACTACTACAGCGGTGGATACGGATTACGTAAAATATATGAATGCTGCTTGAAAAAAAGTAACTCAAGTGGTTTTTCTAGAGACGATAATATTATCAATATTTTTTTTTTTAAAGGTTAATTTTTATTGAATTTTAACAACAGAAAATTAGAAGGAAGAAAAGCAAGTTAGAAGAGAAGAAAAGAAGGGGAAGGTGGGGAGAAGAGGTATGGCTGAAAAAGTAACTATCAATGGTTGGTCGAGGTGGCTGGCGACTCAAGCCAAGGGTTCCAAATATTCTCAAACTTCTTTGGGCATCCTCGTGCCAAGTACGTAAGCTTGTACAGTTCCAGTTGCGAATTAACCAGTCCAATCCATCTACTCAGAGACGGTGGCGATGGGCCCATCCAGTGCAGGGCAACGACTTTCTTAGCGTAAAAGAAAAGCAACCTCATCAGGCATCTAGTATTTACTCTGGGTATCACGGAGTCAAGGAGACCCAGAAGACATGTAGCAGGGTTAAGTATCTGGGGAAGTTCCAGTTCCGTAGCCATGAAGTTCAAAATTGCCCTCCAATATCTGAGTATCACCGGGCAGTCCCACATTAGATGTATGAAATTAGCTACAGGAGCACCACATCTCGGACAGCTGGGTGAAGCTACCTTTCCCATAGTAAATAGTTTCTGAGGGGTGAGGTACGTTTGATGTACTATCTTAAACTGTATAAGCTTGTCTCTGACACTCACTAAAGGAATGTATAGATTGCCTATAATTTCTTCCCAATCATCTGGGTCGACACAAACCCCACTACTCTCCCACTTATACTTCACTCTGGGTCGGGGATCATATCTATTGGAGATTAAGCGCCTATATGCATTGGATAGAAGCTTGACTTTGGCGGGTTGAGATATTAATTCTTCCATCCCTGTGTATTGCAGGAGTGGAGGAGGGGTCGGGAACTGCGCGGAGCAAAGATGACTGATCTGGTTATAACGGAATTCGGACAAATCAGGCAGAGAGAGGATCTGGCGAAATTCAGGCAGTGTGCGAAGAGTTCCATCAGCATATACTTGTGATAGCCGCTTTAGACCAAATTTAGACCATGTTCCCACCTCTGTGAATGTGGCTAAGTGTGGATAATTACTATTACCCCATAAAGGTGAATCTGGAGAAAGACTGGTATCCGCTTTAGTGATTTGCACAATTGCATCCCAGGCTCTCTTAGTGGCATCCATTACAGGTAACAAAGGGCCAAGATCCTTTCGAGTTCTATATAAAGCATTGTGCAGGCTTTCCACAGAAGTAAGATATAGTGCCTCTATTATGGATGCCGGGTTATCAGCGTCAAACACTTTCCAACCGGCTGCATGCGAGGCCTGGGATGCAAGATAGTACAGCTCATAATTGGGAGAGGTCAGACCCAACTGATCATGAGGAGCATTAAGAATGGCTCTGGACAGAGTGGGCGTTTTATTCCCCCAAATAAATTCAGACTGTGTTCGGTCGAGATCATGCAAGGCTTTCTTGGGCATGTGGCAGGGGGCATTACTCAGTATATAGAGAAATTTAGGAAGATAAATCATTTTGCATATATTTATTCTGCCTATTAGCGTGAGAGGGAGTTTGGTCCAGTGTGCAAGTGTGTCTTTGAACTTACGGAGTAAGGAGTGTAAATTATGCTGCAAAAATAAATTCGGATCTTTGTGCACCATTATCCCTAGGTACTTAAAATTATCCGCTACTTTTAGGTTACAGTTTGCGGCCATCCCTGTTGGAAGCTGTCCGTCAAGGGGAAACAGTATGGACTTGTCCCAATTAATTTGAAGGCCTGAAAATATACCAAATTGTTTGACAATCCCAAGTACAGAGGCAAGTGATTCATGTGGGTCTGCTAAGTATAGGAGCGTATCATCTGCATACAATGAGACCTTCTCCTCTACAGTTTTGTAGATGAATCCCCGTACCCTCTCAGATTGCCGAATAGCGATGGCCATGGGTTCAATTGCCAACGCAAATATGAGCGGAGAGAGAGGGCACCCTTGACGAGTACCTCTGGACAGGCGAAATGGTACGGAAGTAATGCCATTAACCCGGATGGATGCCTTTGGTTCGCTGTACATCAGCCGAAGCCACTTTGTAAAGGAAGGGCCAAAACCCATTCTAGTTACAACCTCCCATAAGTAAGGCCACTCCACCGAATCAAATGCCTTAGCCGTATCCAAGGAGACCACCAGCCTAGAACCCATATTTTCGTGTTTCAGTTGCAAATTTAAGAACAGTCTTCTCAGGTTAAAGCTGGTTGATTTAGAAGGCATAAAGCCGGTCTGATCAGGTTCCACCACCGTAGATACCACTTTGACAAGACGTTTAGCTAAAATTTTTGCAAGAATTTTGATTTCCATATTGAGTAATGAGATTGGCCTATAGGAGGAGCACAGTGTAGGGTCCTTCCCTGGCTTGGGGATGACCACAATTGTCGCATCTGAAAATGTTTTAGGGAGAGAGAAATTTTCAAAGGCATACATCAGGGTTTCATGCAATTTAGGGACTATCTCACGTAAATGAATACGGTACCATTCTATAACAAAGCCATCCGGGCCCGGGGATTTGCCAGAAGGGAAGGATAGTATGGCTTCAGCAATCTCAAGAGGGGAAATCGGGGAATCCATGTACTTTGCTTGCTGAGGTGAGATATTCGGAATGGGAATCCCATTAAGATACTCGTGAAGGTCAGCATTAGAGTAGTGCGCAGTAGAAGTGTAAAGAGAGGAGTAAAACTTACTGAATTCTAAGGCTATCTCAGACGGAGAGGTCAACATGTCCCCTGTTGAGGAGAGTATCCTGGGGACAGCAGAAGTACCATTAGGAGGATTGGCTAGGAAAGCTAGGGGCTTGCCATTTTTATCTCCATTTTTGGTGGCGTGAAGAAGTTGCTTTTTAGTCAGCTCTATCCTATGCAAACTGAGGTGCCTAAGAGCAGCCGTAAATTCCCCATGCGTCTGTGGCGTGGGATTGGCAATATATTCAGTTTCGGATTGGGTAACTGCCAGTTCTAGGTGGTGTAAGGTTTCTTTAGAGGTATTTCTAGCCCTGGCCACTGCAGCCATTAGGGTGCCTCGGGAGACTGCCTTAAAGGCCTCCCAAGCAGTCGAGGGATCCGCAGAACCGTAATTCACACTCCAATATTGTGCGACAGAATCAGCAGATTCCCCGACCACACTAGGACCTTCAACCAGTATGGGCTCAGCCTCCAAGTTCTATGCGTGGGGTCGGAGAGGAGGTCTAATGAAAGAAGCAAAGGGGCATGATCTGAGATTCCCCGTGGCAAATATCCAACCTCTCGAACTTTAGGGAGGAGATCCGAAGAAACCAGTGCAAGATCTATTCGAGATAATGACTGATAGGTAGTAGAATAGCAGGAGAATTGTCTGCGCTCGGATACTTCCAGCGCCATACATCCACCAAATTGTAGGCCCGGGCCCAATCAGCAAGTTTTGAGGTAGTTACTGTAGGAGCGGACAGCCTATCCAACAGAGGGTTACAACAATTGTTAAAGTCACCCATGATACACACCGGGGCGGGGGGCAGCTGCATCAGTGTTTGATATAGGTCATGAAGTAATGTTTCTGCGAAGGGGGAGGAATGTAAATGTTAGCTAAGAGGATGGGAAATCCAGCTATAGCACACGCCAAAATTTGATATCTGCCTGATCTGTCTGAACGCACCTCCATAAGGTCAAATGGGAAGCCTTTCCTAACCAGGACCGAGGTGCCCCTAGCATATGTGGAATATGTAGTATGGTGAATATACGCAACCCACGGTTTCCGGAGAGCCAGGACCCGACTCCCCACTAAGTGGGTCTCCTGAAGTAAAAGAATGTGAGGGGTATAAGATTTAAGATAATTGAAAACTAACGCCCGCTTTACCTTATCGTTAAGGCCCCGAACATTCCAAGATATTAACTTAACAGCAGCCATTTGGTGATGTGTAAAAGGGATGGGTACTCACACTAAGATGAATACAGTTCAGGCTTCCGGATACCCTGCGACACATCGGCCCGCCATATACATACATTGTTATCCAGCCAGGGAGGGAAAGAGAAGAAGGAAAGAAAGACTGAAATGAGGCAGAAAAGACATAGTTAAAACAACATACATAAAAATAAAACCCCCACCCAACTGCCCCCCCCTGCCCAACCCTCACAGTCTGGTGGGCTTAATATCCCAAACATAATATCAACTGGGGAGTTTGGTTGCCCTCAACAAGCTCGTTCCAAATCTTGTTGTGGCCAAAGAGCATCCGTGGTGATAGGTCGACGGTTCACATGAGAATGAAATAAGTAATCTTCAGAACTAAAAGATAACATGTAATCCCAAGAAAAATATAACACGTTGCGTATATGAAGCATGAGAGGTCCAGTACACAATAAGGTCCAAGGCAGGTGTTAGTGCCTAAGGAAAATTTTATGGCAACACCTACACGTGTCAAGAATATCCGGAGAAGGCACCGCACCGTGTCTGCCACTGAAATAGTCTCAGGACTATAATGCACCGGTCCACATGGCACTGCCGAGACATACAGAGGTAATAATTACCTAGCAACATGAGAGGAATACTTGCACTGAGAGGTACATCCCGCAACAGGGATTACAACGAAAAATTCAGAGTATAAGCTTTTCCTCCTCTCCTAGCAGTGGAAGGATATTGAAACCATTTATAACAGGTCGACTAACTGTCAAAGAAGAGGCACAGTAAAGAACACTTACGGCCTGGGACCTCGGCCGGACCGAGCTTCAATCCAGCTCAATGCCTCTTCAGGAGTATTGAAAAAATGAGACTTATTTGCATCAACGACCTTGAGTTTAGCCGGGTATAACATGGCATAGACCAACTTCAAGTCACGCAACTGCCGTTTTACGCCGGTAAAGGTGCTGCGCTGCTTCTGCAGGGAAGTAGAGTAATCGGGATACAATGATATATTGGCTCCTTCATGGACCAGCTGGCCTTTTGCTCTTGCTTCGGAGAGAGCAGCATCCCGATCCCGAAAGTGAAGCAATCTTATAAGAAAGGAGCGCGGGGGAGCACCCGGGGGTCTAGGACGACCCGGGACACGATGTGCCCGCTCCACCGTATAGTGTGCGGTAAAGGGTGCATTAGGTAGAAGTTGCTTAAGCCATCTTTCAGCAAAATCAGTAGGTGAGTTGCCCTCTGCGCCCTCCGGGAGCCCCACCACCCGCACATTGTTGCGGCGTTGACGATTTTCGTAGTCATCTAAGAGAGAGGCCTGCTGCTTTAGTTGCCGCTGTAATTCAGTTAGTTGTGCTGGAACTGGTGTACACATATCTTCCAGATCACTAACCCTAGCTTCCACAGCTGCCGTTCGCTCTCTTACAGCCTGCAAATCCACTTTAATCAGAGATAGGTCAATCTTAACCTCCTCAATGTGTGTGGTGAGCGTGGTTTGGCAAGTCGCTATCGCAGCAAGAATTGGTGCAAAAGTCGTCTCCGAGGTATCTTCGGTTGGTACTGAAGAAGGGGAGGAGGGCGCAGCGCCATCTTGGCCAGACCGCCTCA
The DNA here is from genome assembly GCF_017654675.1 of Xenopus laevis. Lineage (NCBI taxonomy): Eukaryota > Metazoa > Chordata > Amphibia > Anura > Pipidae > Xenopus > Xenopus laevis. The sequence continues at coordinate 104,375,957 of NC_054388.1, read as the reverse complement.
CAAACTGGTCCATCTTCTGTGACGTGTCACCAGGCTTCTTTGGTGCTCTGCTACTACGCATAATAAGTGTGAAGAGGAATATTCAGCACGAGGGGAAGTACAGTTCGTTAGTAGAGTAGTATAATATCAGGATCAATAACACCACGGAGCTCACAGAAGTATAACCTGTTAATTCAGCATGGAGACAATAAAGTAAACAGTTCTGTCATATCAGCGCCGCGTGAAAGTGGTACATTCAACTTGCAGCGGTAGAGATCCACTACTTTGCAGAGTAGAGAGAGCAATAGGGAATGTAGAAACGACCCCTAGCTATGGCACTCCTTATTCCCAAGCTACACCACTCAGGCACCAAGGGTAGCAATACAATGTCATAGAGGAGCATATAGGGTACCTCAGCTGTGGGGTCGAGGTGGTATTGCCAGCACTCCAGAGCAGTGCAGGATCCAGCAAAATGCAGCACTGATGCACTATGGCGACCTGCGCCCTCAGTAATCAATATTATCAATATTTAGACAAAATGTGAACAAGCTCACACAGCTCGATGGCGGGTTGAAGAAAACACTGTGCAAATAATGCCTACAAGGCCAACGTATACACTACTACAGCGGTGGATACGGATTACGTAAAATATATGAATGCTGCTTGAAAAAAGTGACTCCGGTGTTTTTTCTGGAGACGGTAATATTATGGATATTTAGACAGAATGGGAACAAGGTCACACAGCTCGATGGCGGGTTGAAGAAAACAGTGTGCAAATAATGCCTACAAGGCCAACGTATACACTACTACAGCGGTGGATACGGATTACGTAAAATATATGAATGCTGCTTGAAAAAAGTGACTCCGGTGTTTTTTCTGGAGACGGTAATATTATGGATATTTAGACAGAATGGGAACAAGGTCACACAGCTCGATGGCGGGTTGAAGAAAACAGTGTGCAAATAATGCCTACAAGGCCAACGTATACACTACTACAGCGGTGGATACGGATTACGTAAAATATATGAATGCTGCTTGAAAAAAGTGACTCCGGTGTTTTTTCTGGAGACGGTAATATTATGGATATTTAGACAGAATGGGAACAAGGTCACACAGCTCGATGGCGGGTTGAAGAAAACAGTGTGCAAATAATGCCTACAAGGCCAACGTATACACTACTACAGCGGTGGATACGGATTACGTAAAATATATTATGGCTGCTTGAAAAAAGTGACTCCGGTGTTTTTTCTGGAGACGGTAATATTATGGATATTTAGACAGAATGTGAACAAGGTCACACAGCTCGATGGCGGGTTGAAGAAAACAGTGTGCAAATAATGCCTACAGGGCAAATAATGCCTAAAAGGTCAACTTATACACTACTACAGCGGTAGTAAAATAAAAAAAAGTAAAATAAAAAAAAAATGAATATTAAAAAAAAAAAATTAAAGTTGGTGCTGCTGAACTACTAGGAGCAGCAGATTAGCACACCAGTCCCACTCCCCAACACTGCTAGACTAATAGCACTGGGCTCTTATAGTAGTAGTAGTAGTAGTAGTAGTAAAACAACAAAAAAATAAATAAAAGCAGTCCTTACAAGGACTACTGTTATTGCAGCAGTCAGCAGATGAGATCAGAAGCAGGACAGCTGCCCACTGCAGCTACATACAGAGCACTGCAGTAGAAGGTAGATTACTAGCCAGCAAAGCTACCTAAGCTTAAATGTCCCTCAAACCCCTGCAGACTTCTGTCCCTCCAATAACAGAGCAGTATCAAAACGATTACTAGCCAGCAAACTTTCAACTGTCCCTGAAATCACTAACAGGCAGCAGCTCTCTCCCTACACTATCTCTTCAGCACACACAGGCAGAGTGAAAAAACGCTGCAGGGCTTCGGTTTTTATAGGGAAGGGAGTGGTCCAGGGGGAGCTTCCTGATTGGCTGCCATGTACCTGCTGGTCTGGGGTGAGAGGGCAAAAAAAAGCGCCAACAATGGCGAACCCAAAATGGCGAACGTCGCGCGACGTTCGCGAACTTCCGGCGAGCGCGAACACCCGATGTTCGCGCGAACAAGTTCGCCGGCGAACAGTTCGCGACATCTCTATCCAACATAAGGAGCGTTGAATTCCAGCGAGTCTGGCTGTCAGAAATCAAACGCCTGACTGGCATGTTGTAGCGCTGCTGAATGTCAGCAAGGCGTGCCATGGCTGTGTAGGAACGTCTGAAATGGGCCGACACCTTTCTGGACTGGGTGAGAACGTCCTGGAATCCTGGGTACTTGGAGACAAAACGTTGGACTATTAAATTTAACACATGTGCCATGCAGGGTGCGTGCAATCCGTGGCGGTGACACCAACTCCACTGTTGTTGTTGAGCTACCCATTCCCTGCTTCCCAGCCATTACCAAGTTCACCCAGTGGGCAGTGTAGGTGACATACCTGCCCTGACCATGCTTGGAGGACCATGCGTCAGTAGTCATATGGACCTTTGGCCCAACACTAAGTGACAGAGATGCGGTAACTTGGCTCTGCACATGTTGGTACAGGTGTGGTATTCCCTTTTTAGAAAAAAAATTGCGGCTGGGTACCTTCCACTGCGGTGTCCCAATTGCTACAAATTTGCGGAAGGCCTCAGAGTCCACCAGCTGGTATGGTAAAAGCTGGCGGGCTAAGAGTGCAGACAAGCCAGCTGTCAGACGCCGGGCAAGGGGGTGACAGTCAGACATTGGCTTCTTACGCTCAAACATGGCCTTCACAGAAACTTGGCTGGTGGCAGATGACTGGGAATGGGAACAGGTGGTCAAGGTGGAAGGCGGAGTGGAGGGTGGTTCAGACGGGTCAAGGAGAGCAGAGGTAGAGCAGTAAGATGCTGGACCAGAAGGAGTGTGGCTTTTAGTTTGCCTGTTGCCTTTGAGGTGTTGCTCCCAAAGTGCTTTGTGCTTGCCGCTCATGTGCCTTCGCATAGAAGTTGTACCTATGTGGCTGTTGGGCTTACCAAGGCTCAGTTTCTGACTGCACTCATTGCAAATTACAATGCTTTTGTCAGAGGCACACACATTAAAAAAATCCCACACTGCTGACTTTTTGGAAGTGTGCGATCTGGCGGTAACAGTAGAAGTTGGCGGAGTTGGCGGTATTGGCGGCAATGGCGGGTGCGTTGGCCGGCTGAACACAGGTGCCGATACATGTTGTTGCCCTACTGATCCCTGCGGGCTGTCCTCCCTGCTTCTTCTAAGTCTTATTCTCCTACTGCCTCTCTGACTCTCCGTCTCTCCATCTGAACTACCCTCCTCTTGCTCTCTTCTACTAGGCACCCACAAAACATCAATCTCCTCATCATCATTCTCCTCAGATGCATCAATTTCTTCTGACACATCACAGAAGGAAGCAGCAGCGGGGACCTCCTCCTCATCACTCATTATGTCCATCTCTATCGTGTTCTCTGCCAGAATTAAATCTGGTGTAAGGTCCTCATCTCCTTCATCTTCTTCTGGCAATAATGGTTGCGCATTACTCAGTTCAAGAAACTCATGGGAAAATAACTCCTCTGACCCCAGTGAAGAAGGGGCACCGGTGGTGGAGGAAGTGTTACGTGGGGTGGCCATAGCAGTGGAGGATGAGGAGGATGTTGTGGTAAAGTTAGAAACGGTAGAGGATGGGGTGTGCTGTGTAAGCCAGTCAACTACCTCTTCAGCATTTTGGGAGTTCAGGGTCATTGGCTTTTTAAAACTGGGCAATTTGCTAGGGCCACAGGATTGCATAGCAGCACGGCCCCTAGCACGGCCTCTGCGTGGCGGCCTGCCTTTGCCTGGCATTATTTTTAAAAAAACAACAACAACAACAAAAACTCAGTTGGTTTTTCTGGAAACGATAATACACACAGCTAGATGGCGGGTTGAAGAAAACACTGTGCAAATAATGCCTACAAAGTCAACGTATACACTACTACAGCGGTGGATACGGATTACGTAAAATATATGAATGCTGCTTGAAAAAAGTGACTCCGGTGTTTTTTCTGGAGACGGTAATATTATGGATATTTAGACAGAATGGGAACAAGGTCACACAGCTCGATGGCGGGTTGAAGAAAACAGTGTGCAAATAATGCCTACAAGGCCAACGTATACACTACTACAGCGGTGGATACGGATTACGTAAAATATATTATGGCTGCTTGAAAAAAGTGACTCCGGTGTTTTTTCTGGAGACGGTAATATTATGGATATTTAGACAGAATGTGAACAAGGTCACACAGCTCGATGGCGGGTTGAAGAAAACAGTGTGCAAATAATGCCTACAAGGCCAACGTATACACTACTACAGCGGTGGATACGGATTACGTAAAATATATTATGGCTGCTTGAAAAAAGTGACTCCGGTGTTTTTTCTGGAGACGGTAATATTATGGATATTTAGACAGAATGTGAACAAGGTCACACAGCTCGATGGCGGGTTGAAGAAAACAGTGTGCAAATAATGCCTACAGGGCAAATAATGCCTAAAAGGTCAACTTATACACTACTACAGCGGTAGTAAAATAAAAAAAAGTAAAATAAAAAAAAATGAATATTAAAAAAAAAAAATTAAAGTTGGTGCTGCTGAACTACTAGGAGCAGCAGATTAGCACACCAGTCCCACTCCCCAACACTGCTAGACTAATAGCACTGGGCTCTTATAGTAGTAGTAGTAGTAGTAGTAGTAAAACAACAAAAAATAAATAAAAGCAGTCCTTACAAGGACTACTGTTATTGCAGCAGTCAGCAGATGAGATCAGAAGCAGGACAGCTGCCCACTGCAGCTACATACAGAGCACTGCAGTAGAAGGTAGATTACTAGCCAGCAAAGCTACCTAAGCTTAAATGTCCCTCAAACCCCTGCAGACTTCTGTCCCTCCAATAACAGAGCAGTATCAAAACGATTACTAGCCAGCAAACTTTCAACTGTCCCTGAAATCACTAACAGGCAGCAGCTCTCTCCCTACACTATCTCTTCAGCACACACAGGCAGAGTGAAAAAACGCTGCAGGGCTTCGGTTTTTATAGGGAAGGGGAGTGGTCCAGGGGAGAGCTTCCTGATTGGCTGCCATGTACCTGCTGGTCTGGGGTGAGAGGGCAAAAAAAAGCGCCAACAATGGCGAACCCAAAATGGCGAACGTCGCGCGACGTTCGCGAACTTCCGGCGAGCGCGAACACCCGATGTTCGCGCGAACAAGTTCGCCGGCGAACAGTTCGCGACATCTCTATACTTCAGTTCTTTACGAATATCTAACCGTGCCCCCAAGCTAACAGTTGGTTCTTTTGCATTGTTTTATTCTTTCTCACTAGACTTCTTTAGGTGGAGTTAAGAAGTGTTTGGAAGGAGAATATGAGAGGGATGATTGGAAAAGAAGGCAACAAGACAAAGTCGACTTCTGGTTATTTACCTACAGAATACCTGTAGCTCATTCTTCTCTTAGCTTTTCCATTTAGCCAATATGTAAAGCAGCTACAGGGGTTGTGTTTTGACCTTTATTGCTGTTTTTATAGAAACCACCCAATGAGCTAACCCATAGAAACCAACCAACGTGTAGTTTTAATCATATGGAGGTAGAGTAATGAAAAGTGAATCTCTGACTAGTTGCTATGGGTTACTGCACTGGGGCAAATTTGCCCAATGTTAGTATATGAAGCCAACAATATTATGAAAACCAAATCTGTTATGTATTCAGCCATAGTCCCAAGAACATGTAGGACACCTACATGTTGGCCAATTGAATCTGATATGGTTATCGATTGGATCATAAAGTGGAGACCCTCCGGACAAGGACCGCATGAATGTGCCAATCCATCTCTTGTCCAATAGGATTTTTACGCCTGCCCAATGGATATTTCTGTCCAATATCAGTAGGACAGGCCCATCATTGGGCCCCATACATGAATGGATAAGCTGCTGACTCCATCTGAAGGGGCCCAATTGGCAAATTAAATCTGCCCATGTATATCCACCATAAACGACCTTCAAGCTGGGGGTTCTGTCCCATCTAGAAAAACAAATTGTCTGCAGATCTCACCCTAAAAGACCTTTAAGCTGTGCCCCCTTGCCACTGCTCCAGGGCTCCCTAGAGGGGCAAGCTTTACACTAGGGATGAGCAAATTTTTTAGCAGAGTTTCACAGCGGAAATGATGCCTATAGACTCCAAGGGGGGAAAAAATGTTGTGCGTCAAAAAAAAATGTCACCCCTAGACTTTAAATGCATTTCAGCAAATTTTTGACAAAGCGAAATTGGTCAAATTCGCCCATCCCTATTTACAACTGCTATTTTAAGTAGAAGCATTCCCCTACAAACCATTGGCAGTAAAATACCTCTTTATTGGATATATACAGCTTTGACACAGAACAGAATACCAAGAAGCTCTGCTGACCATATACAGTTATTTGCTTAGTCATTTATACTCCCACATGGGCAGGGGCTGCTATCCACATTTCCCACAACCTAAACTCACATCAGAGCCTCCTGATAAATGACTAATGAATGAGCTCTGCCAAAACAATCCTTCTCAGTACGTGTAAGAGTCCGCTATCTGTTCATGAACCGGCCAAGGGCTTGTCTGAGGGTAGCAAGGGGTTTGTGGGAATGCTGGAGGAGGCTGCAGAGGAAGCAGAGGATCTATTCCCTCCACTGCTTCATTCCCATGGCAAAGGTTTGTGTGAAAGCAGGAGGTGATTGCATGCGGACGTTTGTCTTCCAGTTCCTGTGCATTCCTTTCCCACTTTCCTCAACAATTCCCTGCTGTCTTCAAAAATAACCACCAACACGCTGGGACCATAAAAATAAGGCTTTTAGTGGGACGGAAATGCTAAGTACTCTGTCAGTTCATACCACTATACATAGAAAGAATTCCAGATACTGGGCTAAGCTAGAGCTACCTTCAATCCTAGTAAAGTCCTAGCCTATATTTTAACAGGACTTATTCTATACATATGTGTACCAAAAATATCTGCTGACGCAGCCCGTCCAGACCAAATCTACACCTAATTGGCCCTTGTATGGGGCCTTCCATTTAGCCCGTCTGACCACTCTTTGGCCAAAAATTGGGCAGGTTTGAAAATCCCGCCTGAAAGGAACACCATCGCCAAGGAGATTTGGTCCATGCCCAACAGACAGGGCATCCATCAGGGGGGTACAGGGAAACTCCAGTCAGTGGCCCTGAGGCAGAAGTGGGCTCCAAGTGATGCAAAACTGAGATTCATGGGCATTAGAGTGGGTGGGGACTGCAGGGATTGTTTGGGTTCTTGGGAATATCATGGGTTGGATATGGAAATGCATCTATGTGGCTTTTTTCCACTGGGACCCCTTTCTACTTGGTGGCACATGAGGGGGCCCAGATGAGCCCTGAAAACTTGTACTATGTGGCCCCTTGATTATTGAATGCAACCTAACCAATGGGGCTGTGTAGACCCACAGTGTAGACCCACAGTATGATGCACTCATGCCATGCCATGGATCAGATTGCCTGATCAAGACAACAGATCTTTTGGTGTTTTTTATTTTTTTATTCTATTTAGATATATATATATATTTATAGTGAATAAAAGAAGCAGGCATGAATATATAAATAAGCAATGGCCCCCAGAAGGAAGCGTAAATCAGAGGGAATTAACATCATGCGCCAGACTTACTCCTTGGTTTTATCCCACTCTCTATGATCATGTGTTCAACACAACATATGGGGGGACTCTTTTTATCTGTGTATTCAGAGTGGATTTGCCTAATTAATAAGGAGGCAATTTGCCCACATCCCTACAGACAGAGGAGCAAAGTGGACCAATCCCCTTTGATCCCAAGCCTTATTGTCGTGCCAGTTTACAAGCTCATAAACAGATCCGCGCAGCAAGAAACCAGTCTGAGCAAACTGCTCCTGTCAAACCATATGCCCATCAATTGTTTCATTTTTAACTTCAGTGGGGCCATTAAAAAAACACAAAAAACAATTGTTTTCAAATGAAATCTTTCCAAATGCCTCTTTAGCGTTTGTTTCCCAAGTTAAACCTTTGATATCCCTATAATATGCCTGTAATTTTTGTTCCGCCTCGACCGCGAACAGAAATCTATTTCTCGCCAGACTTCAAAGGTGTAATGTTAAAAAGGGACATTCTCATCTGTAATGTTTCATTTGCTTATTATTTATAGCCACTTATTCCAATATATTCCATTCTGCATGCTTCGTAGGAGTCTAGCAGGGTGCATTATCCTTATCCAAATCACTCATTATTGCTTTATAGCCCTGCGGCCTGGGGAGATAAGATGGGCAAAAGGATTTTTATTTTTTTATATCTTAAATATCCGGGGCATTTTTATCTTAGGCATGCCAGTAAGTAATACTTATCACTTCTCATTTGCATATAGTAAATCCTGTGTTCAAACTTGGCATCGGAATTTGCTTTGACGGTGACATTTACATTGACCTGCTGAGATGGAATTGCTGCCCCCTCCTTCCAGCCAACCGTAAAACATTAGCACCATTAGTAGTGACCTTGTCAGGCAATATGCTGCTATTTGCACCTGACCATTTCTAGCTCGTTTGAGTCGCTTCATTTAATCTGCTTTGGTCACTAGATTTGCTATACAATTCCCCCCAGAACTGATGGAGCACAACCTTTCCATCATAAAGCAAGAGAGCACCTTCTGTTTCTACACCAAGTGGCTCATTAACACCATGAAAAGATTACAGAAGCACCTTGGGGTTAATCATGGGGGGAACTCAACTGTGTTGCTCAACCAGGAGTTGTCCAAACATAACTGGACTACAAAGACAGAATATTCCAAATATCACTGGATGCACATGCTGGGTACCACTGGTGTAACTATATGGGTGGGCCACTGGATGCAACTGCAAATTTAGTACCTTGGCCTATGGTCATGTAGCTTTGCCATTGCTTTGGACTGTTATCCATAGTGATGGGCGAATTTGCGAAACAGCGCCGGCATCTCGTCCATTTTTTTGGAAAAAATTTTTTTGACGCCAGCGAATTTTTGCCGCGAATTTTCGCGGGCGTTTCACGAATTTATTCGCTGGCTGCGAATCGCGCAAATTCGACGCGAATTCGCGCCTGACGAATAAATTCGCCCATCACTAGTTATCCAGCATCAGGGGGGATATACTTAAAACCAAGTATAGGGCCTAATTCAGAGGGTTGGGGAGTTGGTGCATCTTAATAAGATTTATATTAATCCCTCTTGCTATCAGGCTGGGAAACGTGCCATGAGGCTGAATTTGCAACTAAGCTCATGGAAAGCAGAAATACGGAGATGATCTGATTATAAAATATATCTCAACTCCAAACAAATGAATAAATAATTCTAGATATTGCATACGGCGGGGGGGGGGAAATGCTCTTTAAAACATGAAGGTATTTATATGCTTACTGCCTGATAAAAATTCCCATTTACATATAGAAAAGAAAATACCGGCTGCAACATATAGGTAGCTAAAGTATGACAACACCCGGGATGGATTCTACCAGTCTACTAGTGGTGTTGCTATTAGGCCGCATTAAGCTTTTTGGGAATAAGGCTGATGGCACACAGGGAGACTTGTAGCCCATGTTTAAATCTTTGCTACAAAGGGTTACAAAGCTCCTCCATATGCAATAAAGGAAATTGCAAACATAAACGGCACTTGGTTTTCAGAAGTTGCCTGAAGTTTCATTGCACTTATGGCCAGTGTTGGACTGGGACACCAGGGACCCACCAAAACACCTTTGACCAGGGCCCACTCTCAGTACTATTATTCTTCCTCTCCTCACTCAACCTCTATTCTCTTAGTATCTTTTCTTTACATACTATAATCTATTATTCCTTCTATTTAGCCTCTTTGTTCTCATAGAAATAGGGAATGGCCATGAAATAGGCCAAATGTTTAGCAGCATGAGGGCCCACTGACACCTGGAGCCACCGGGAGTTTTTCTGGTATCCCAATAAACTAGTCAGACACTGCTTCCAGGAGATTTGTCATCCATAGTAGCAAAGAGCTAACACCTGGTTGCTAGGTAACTATTGGTCCACGTGCCCTGGGGCAACATCCAGCCATGATCTTTTATCTCTTTTAGTAGTGCATCTGCCATCACGAGTGCCACCACCATTAACAGTGCCACCACCATCAGAAACCATGGGGTGCCATACTACTCATTTGGCAAGGCTCACACCCCTTCCCCTAAGAACCAAGGTTATTAGCCAACTCAAGCCCCCTGAGATCAGCCCTGTCAATTTTGGGGCTCCAAAATTTAAAAAAAATAACAGCTAAACAGAATATGGCTCCAATCCACTCAATCACACCCTGTTACAGCCAAAAAGTCCCATGATCTGCCCATCCCCTGAACATTCCATAAAGCTCTGTCCCGACTTATTTAGAACATCACCCTACTGGGACTATGCCCCTGACAGTATCCCAGTCTGACCCTCTGATGAAGATACTGGCCATGATATTCACTTAACTTTTGTAGCCACAAAAATATAGCTGCTACTATTAGCCACAGAACTGCAAAATACCCTGCTATAGACAATACTGAGACTTGCCTCTACTAAGGGCAGAGACACACGCTTAGATAAGGGGAGATTAGTCGCCCAGTGACAAATCTCCTCTTTTTCGGGGTGACTAATTTCCCCAAACTGCCTTCCCCTGCCTTCCCATCGGCTAGAATGTAAATCTCCGGTGGGGTGGCACTTGGAGCACTTCGTTTTCCAAAGACGCCCGAAGTTGCCTCACGAGAAGACTTCGGGCTACTTCAGAAAACAAATTGCGACCCGTTTAGCTTTATCAAAAATTTGCGAAACAGCGAAAATTTTCCCCCGGGCCCCCCAGTCCGAGCGCCTATCTGTTCAGTGGTTCTGATATTTGTCTGTACCAACACTCTGCTGGATATGAAATGACTGCCCTTCAGCTGCGACTTCCTTCGCCCCCCTGCAGCCGGCATTTGTGCAAAATTCCTGACATTTCTGACCTGTCAACAGTCTTCCCATATGTCCCCCAGAGGCCCTGCAGCTGGTTTAGTGCAAGGGATACAGTATGAACCTTCCATTGCTCTGCTGCTTAAATATGGGCTCTATCCCTAATCCCTAATGTCTCTGAACTACACAAGGAGGCTCCGTGTGGAAATTCGACTTTGCTAGTGCAGAGAGTGTTATAGCGCTCATTGCTTTGGCTCAGGCAGCAGCAACCCCAGAATCGCACCTGGAACTACAACAACCCCCCAAGTACACCAACATATATTTAAAGGGCCATTATATTTATTTATTAAATAGCAGGTCTATGCTGAGTTCAGGAATACCTATGCTGGCTTAGACCTGTAGTATCTCATTGTAAACAGACTATGAGACAAGCCAGGGAGTCATTCCTGCTATAAAGGGTGCCATTTACTGTATGTCAGGCTAGCTATGCCCATTGTGACATCACATCACACACAGCTGGGGAAACATGGAGTAAATAAAAGCAGAAATACACTTTTCTTTTACAAAAGCCACCATATTCTTTCATTCATTATGCCCCTGGCAGAGACCTCCCCAATACTGACACAAACACAAAGTTGTTCTTAACATTTCACCTTTTGGATCATCAGTAATTATTCAGGAGAAGCTCCCAGTATGTTTATTTCTTTTAACATAATAAATAAGTGGGTTTCTCACGGTCGTATCCCCCCCAAGCACAGCAAGCCTTGCTCATTTCAGCCTTTATTTCACAGGTGGTGGGCTGCCTGCAGATCCTCCTGTTTGTCTGCCTGTAATGCAATACTCATGCTCAATCTTGGGGAATCATGTTATATTGCCATTGTGTCTGCCCTATGGATACAATTATTTGACCTTTCAACCAGAGACCATTTTGCAGTCTCACATACAGGGGATATCAGATATCTTTGAATGGAAGGGGCTCTTGGAATAACGATATTGGTGCACACTGAAGGCACAGTCATTTGTAGGCCAATGGATCACTCAGAACTCTGTGTTTAAACTCTGCTTTGTGTTCATCATTCCTGTTCTGCAGAAGAGAACTGTTTAGCTTTGATTAGTAATTAATCCTTAAAGGAAAACTAAATCCACTCAACTTCTTGAAGAACCTCTGCAAACTTTTCCCCCAGACCCCCACAATGGCCCTGCTTCTTCGTACCAGTGTATTATATGACACTTGAGTCGTGTTTTGGGTTGGCAGTGCCAAATGTGGGTGCTTCACTTCATCCCCCTTTCCTTCCCCTTTGCTCCCCAGGTCTGAGTGTTGACCAAGTGTACAGGGATAATTTACAGCCATAAGGGCAGTTATGGTGGAGCAAAATGCTGCATTGGGGGTAAAAAACATGCAGGTCATATATAAACCCTTATGTATGCCAAAAGCCTGGACCAGATCAGCTTCTAACACAGGCGTTTCTTTTTATCAATCGGCACCAGAGAGCAAGGGAGTTAAAATGAAGCAGCCAAGTATGGCAGTCGCTAACCCAAATGTGCAACTCTTCTGTGGGAAGGTTGTGGGAGCAGGGACATTTTGGGGAGCAAGAGTGCACAAGTTTATGGGAGGGGAGACTGTTCAGGGGTTCCCTAAATGGCTTTATTTTTCCTTCAAATGGAAAGCAAATAACTGATGTGTATGATGAACATTCTCTGCACAGCGCTATATATGTATATATATAGAACGGGTAATAATGTAATTTACACTGTAAGGACATAGTGCTATTAGAAAGGTGTTTAAGTAGGAGCAATGCTGATATGGAAGGTGCATGTTCTCTTTAAGAGAGATCTAATTGTTAGTATTCATATTATCCCTCATTTATGTAGGGCTGACATATCCCGCAGTGCTTTATGGAGATTGTACTTGGAATTAAAACTTTCCTTTTAAGAGAGAAGCCGTTGCATTTAGGCACCAGGATGCCGAATGAGAAAGAGCGCTGTCTATGAGCATGCTGTGCAATATTCCAGACTGGCTGGGGCTGCCCGTCAATAATATTAATGAGCCGTGCAGTTCTTCTCTCTCCATGTCATGCATGCTGTTCTGTATTCAACTTTGAAGCCGCAGTAACTTTATTGTGTCTCCTGGGAAATCACAAATGGCATGAGAGCGAGTCCATTCCCATTGAGATGACTAGTTTCATACTGTAAATCTCTCCTGCTTTGTTGAAACCACTGGGAATGTACCTCCACCGTCCTGATCAAAGCCAGTGGCAGTGCCCACAATATTGCCATTATCCAAACCATCTCACCCACAAAATATCAGTACCCGGCTGTTTGGGCTCACTAGAATAAAGACATGTGGGCCTTGTTAGGTGGAAAGATGATCTGAGAACATAATACTAAATGTAAAGAGTGCTATGTAAGCCAAATGTGATTCCAGTTCATCTTTACTCATGATGTTTCAGCTACATCTGTGGTTGCTGGATTTCAGTTCAAGTACCCTTTGAAGGTCCAGCCTTTGTTGAGGGCACCCTTAACCGAATAAAAGGCCATTGGTGTATCGGTCATGCAGCCATTGTTCCAAATATTATCTTGGATATCAAATAAGGTTTCATCACAGATCTTATTCTAAATGACTTCAACTGGACTTTTAGGTGTATCTGAGAAAACAAATGGTCATTCTCCCTATCTCACACCCTAAATGGTCTTTAAGTTGGGTTTCAGGTGGATCAAGAATGTGAACATCCATTCACTCTACATCTCATACTAACTGGCCTTCAAGATGAGTAGGTGTATCTAGAAAAGCAAATGGCAATTCTCCCTAAATCTCACCCCCGAACTGGCCTTAAAGCTTTACTTTCAGGTGTATCACAGTTTGGGCAAAACAATTACCATTCTCTCTATCTCTGACCCAAATTAGCATTTATGTTGGGTTTTAGGTGAATCAAGAAAGCAAAGGCCATTCATCCTACATATCATACCACCATTTTCCCTACATCTCATATCAAATGGCCTTCAAGCAGGTCTATCTAGAAAAGCAAATGGCCATTCTCTTAAACTATCACTGGCTTCAAGATGTGCTTTTAGGTATATCTAGAAGAGCAAATGGTCATTTTCCCCCTTTCTCACCGCAACTGGCCTTCAAGTTATGATTTTCAGGTGTATCTAGAAAAACAAATGTCTATTCTCCCCAATTCTCACACCCAACTAACCTTAAAGCTGGGCTTTCAAATGTATTTAGGAGAAAATATTGACATTCTCCCCAAATTTTACACTAAATTACCTTCAAGGTGAGGCCCTCTGCCATCACATGCAGTCTGGGAATCACATACAAAGGCCTTAAAGCTGGGCTTTCAGATGTATTTAGAGGAAAATATTGGCACCCTCCCCAAACTTTACACCAAATTACCTTCAAGGTGAGACCCTCTGCTATAACATGCAGTCTGGGAACCACATACACAGGCTAATAAAACCTGCAGATTTTGGCCTTTCAAGACTGAGCTGTTTTTGGAGAAGAACAAAGAAATTGCCCTGGAAAATATTGAAGAAACCGCAATGGAAAAGAACGAAGAAGCCACGACAGAAAAGAATGAAGAAACTGCAATGGACAAGAACAAAGAAGCCACAATAGAAGAGAACAAAGAGGCCATGACGGAAAAGAATAAAGAAGCCATCGCCAGAGAACAAAGAATCCATCACTGGAGAAAAATTAAGAAGACCGATCGCCAAGGATGATGAAGTCCACCTGACGAACTTTAAAGGTAAGTTCCACTGAACTTTCTTTGATTGTGTAGGGAGCCCTGCAACCAGTGTTTTTTATTGTGTGGGTGAACCTGGCACCTGTGTTTTTTTTAACTTGTAGAGGACACTGGCACCATTTTTTTTTAACTTGGACGGGGGGCCCTGGCAACCAGTGGGGTGGGCAAGGCCTGGGGCAGGCGATCCGTCCAGGGGAACCAGAAAAAATTGTTATATGATTTCTAATTAGGGCCAGAACTAGGGGCAGGCAGAAGAGGCACCCACCTAGGGCACAAAGGCAAGGGGGCGCCAGGCACGTACCTTTTCTGTCTGGCCACCCCTAGTCCATATCCCTTCCTGGAAAGTATTTTGGAACAAGTAGTTCACTGGTGCAGCACTCCTCCCTCCCCCAGTCGTCCTGTGTCACTCCTCCGTCCCCCGCCTGCTGCTCGTTACTGTGGGAGCATGCGGGGGTCGGGACGATGGAAGCAATGCCTTGAGCACAATGGAGACTTGGCTGGCCCTATTTCTAATGGTGGTCCCGTCAATGTGTATGGTCAGCTTTAGGGTCGTGTTAGACCTATCTTACTAAATTAAGTTGTTTAGCTGCCCTTTAATGAATTCTGGCTTTGACGTTCATCATTTCCATCAGTTCCTGCCCTAGTGGACCTTAAAGAAGTAAATAAAGCATTTATGTAACAGAAATTGTTACTTACGTCAAGGATACAACACAACTGAAAAGGAAGCACCTTTGTAAATAAAGAGGAAGATGAAGACAAAGGGTCATAGTGATGAGGGACTGAGATGCTTGACTGAACAATGGTGTGCGTGGCTGTTGGGCATATGAATCAGCCTCCTTACTAAACTTGCATAATCATGACAGTGTTAAAGGGGCTTTACATCATTCATTAAAGGAAACCAGGTCTGAGAACTTGAGAAGATGACAAATCGGTGCTATATGAAATAGTATGTTATTATTCTACAGATAATTAAACAATTTAAACTGGACTTGCACATAGGGGTCAGCTTGATTGGAAAGGCTGCAAAATTAGCAGATATTTGCTTTGGCCACCCATGTGCTTGGCCAAGTTGGACTAGGGATCAGGAAGGAATTTATCCCCCTATGAGGCAAATAGGAGATGCTTAAAGGGGACCCGTCACCCAAAGAAATTATTCAAAATCCTATTTTATCACATTAGTCAAGCAAAATGAACTTTGATTACACTATATAAATTATTTGAATCTTTTTTCCTTCAGTCTGGGAATTCATAATTATAGCAAACAGGCAGGAGCCATTTTGTGGACACTGTTATTAAGACAAGTCTTGTATCATCTCAGAATCTTGTTTGTGCACCAGAATGGGGGACCTGATATCCATCCCCATGTCCTGGTTACACAATTAAATGTAAGAGAACTGGGGGACTGTGGGGAGAGCAGTGACATGTAGAAAGTGCTGAATAGAAAGTGAAAGTAATTGTCCGCCTAAGGCATAGATGAGGGGCAGACACTATTTGATTTACAGCGATTTTCAAATGAGCTTACACCAGCTATGAACGCTTTAATAAAAATAGAAATTGGATTTCATGTTTAATTTGAAAAGGGCTTTTATTATACAGATTTTTGTGTCTGGGTGACTGGTCCACTTTAACATGTTTGTTTTTGCCTTCATCTGAATCATCTGGAGCAGTTAGGCAGGTTATATATAGACTTATAAGGTTGAACTTGATGGACGTGTGTCTTTTTTTAGCCCAAGTTACTATGTCTTCATATCATTTGGAGGAACAGAGAGATACTATAAAACTATGGCAGCATAGGTATTCCCCTGTACTAAGCACAATTCTGCAGGAACAGCCCCTAAGTTTGCTCATAGTCTGTACAGAGAGATCCCATAAAACGATGGCGGCATAGGTATTCCTCTGCACTATGCTGATTTTCTACAGGGACATTTCCGTAGATACTGGAATTATAAAGAATATGTCTTGTGTTAGAGAGCATAAAAAGCAATAAAATCTTTATTTGTATTATGAAGTCAGTTTGTACTGTCTTTTATGCAGAGGTGAGGTCATAAAGACATGCCCTTTACATTGTATTTCTCTCCATACAGACAGAGATCTTGTTACAGCCCCTATATCCATCTTAAACCATAACGTAAATAACTTAAAGCACAAGGGAAACAATCAGCCCCTTCAGATGACTTCCCATATGTGTCCCATCCCCCCTCCCCGGCCATGCAAGGGGTATGTGAGTTAGTGTAAATATGCACACCTGTGTGTAAATATTATGTGTACTGTAGGATTCTTTGTTATCTTATATCTTTATTTAATGGTATCAATCAGCAGTAATATCAGCAGGGACTCTGTGAGTTTTTGGGCTGTTAAGGGCTTTTATTTGAACTCCAAGGGGGGTGCTATGGAGCACCAAGCCTGGTAGTTATTTTATTTTTATATAGTTACACCACTTAAAGGACAAGGAAAGTTAAAATAAAGAAGTAGCTAGAAATGTTGTACATTATGTTTTGTGCTTCTGTACCAGCCCAAGGCAACCACAGCCCTTTAGCAGTGAAGATCTGTGTCTCCAAAGATGCCCCAGTAGCTCCCCATCTTCTTTTCTGCTGATTCACTGCACATGCTCTGTGCTGCTGTCACTTACTGAGCTTAGGGACCGACTCACAATATACAGTACACATAGAATAGAAATGTCACAATATAAGGCTGATTAGTAATTAATACAGATAATTACTACATGGCAGCACAGAAACCAGTGCAATTAGCATCAGAATTGAATAATCAGCAAACCTGTAGCATCAGCTTATATTACAGCCAGGGAAGCTCATTTTCTGCTGGATAATTAGTGACGAGCCCTAAGCTTAGCTTCTCAACAGCCAATCAGAGCCCACTGAGCATGTGAGTGTCACAGACACTTTCCAAGATGGTGACCCCCTGTGACAAGTTTGAAGTCCTGGATCATTGTTGCTATTGAGAAGCTGAAACTTTAGGCTGGTGCAACAAGTTCACTATATAAAACATGGCATTTTTAACCACATTCATTTTTAGGGTTTCCTTCTCCTTTAAGGGTCAGGGCGCACAGGCAGATTCGGAGAGATTAAGTGCCTGGCGACAAATCTCCTCTTCTTCGGGGTGATTAATCTCCCCAAACTGCCTCCCCTGCCTTCCCGCCGGCTAAAATGGCACTCAGATCGATTTGTTGCCATACAAGGAAACTTCGGCGACTTCGGAATACGAATCGCTCCGAGTGACACCCTGCCACCAATTTTTATTTTAGCAGGAGGGAAGACAGGGGAGGCAATTCGGGGAGATTAGTCGCCCAGAAGAAGAGGAGATTTGTCGCTGGGCAACTAATCTCCCCAAATCTGCCTGTGTGCCCTGACCCTAATTGGATGACGTGTAACCCACGCAAGGAAAATTAGTTGGCCAATGGTATGCCATAGCTTCCCCAACTGTCATCTGTTCCAAATAAAGCCCAAATATACTGAAAGCAGATGGGGAGGGAGCCCTGACTTATTTTAGCCTAACACCAGCCCATTCATTCCTGGATTCTTTTTCTGTATTTGATTTAGGGTTTCCTGTGTTCCTCCCAGTGTTTCCAGCGGTGATAAGTAACAGCAGGCAGTGTATCAACTCAATGTTAACCTTGGGAAGGCACCTGCATATGAATCGGATTAGCGACCCCTAAACAAGATTTTTTTTATTTAAAATAGAACAATACACCCAAAGGCCAGGAAGCAGGATGAAACAGGCTGCCCAGAAGTTGAGAGTAAAAGCATCGGTCACATTGTAGATACTTAATTCTAACTAAATTTGTAGTGTTTGACATGTGTTTGAAGCAAATGTCTTCTTTAAGGAAAGTCAAGTGTTGCTGAACTGCTGTACCTTGTACAAACAAACATCAATCTTCTGGATTGCTCAACTACTTTGTATCATGCTTGTCCTTACAGGCCTGGAATCAGTGGCAAACAAAGTTAGCCACTCACATTGCTGGTCATATTATATCTCTCAGAGCCAGTGAGCTGACAATTGCTAAACTGTTTTGACTTTCTCTTAGAATGGTATTGGCAAAATTGAACTGCTGTGTTTTCTATAAATATAAAATTGATGATCTCTATTAATTCTCTCTTAAGTCAGCAATCTGTACACTCACCTCACTCCAACTCACCTTAGAAAATGGTTGCTATTCTATTTGAACTGCTGTACCTTCTTTACAAGAAGGACCGCCTTCCTGACTCATTTTCTCATACGTCTCACATTTAACTGGAAATGTTAAAACTGTGATTTCGTACAAAATGATTGCCGCTGTAGTTGAACTGATGTGTTTTCCATCCATAAATGTCAAGTCTTCCACATTTCTGAACTGCTTTCATTCTCTCATTCAGTGAACCATATTATTAATATTGAACTGTTCTACTTTTCTCACCAAATGATTTCCTGCATAAAAAACTGACTTGTTTTCTCCTGTAAGTGCCGTACTTCTACATTGCTGAACTGCAATACTTCTCCTTTACCTGCACATGTTGAACTGTTTTGTGTTCTGGTTACAAGATGATGAATGACATTCTTGAACTGTTGTGCTGTTACATACATTGACTATGGTACTGTATCAGTATAGCTAACCCACTGGGAAGCTGTTCATCTTATAACTGCAACATTTATCCAAACAATTGTTCATAATTATGTTTAATGAGAGAAGTTTTGTCCAGCCCATAACTTATATCCATAAACTGATCATAAGTAGTGATGGGCGAATTTGTCCTGTTTCGCTGAAAAATTTGCGACTTTACAGCAAAATTTGAGAAGAACGGCAAAAATAAATTATTCAATTTATTATATGCGTGCCTATTTTGTCCAAATGCATTAACGTTAGTGGGCGTCTGAATAATTTTCACACGCGTCAGTTTTTATGCGTGCGACTATTCTGATTCAAATTTTTTTGACAAGGCGGATTTTTCACAGGTGAATTTTCACCTCAGTTTCGCAAATTTATACGCTGAAATTCACTGCGAATTTGCGCCTGGCGAATTTATTGGCCCATCAGTAATCATAAGCCTGTAAGGACAAGCACAATACAGATTATCTAATTGAACTGTCATCATATCAAATGTCACTGTAGAGTCCTGGCTAAAATGGATGGCCAAATTGCTCTCATCCAATGGGATTCCAGCTTCCTCTATAGCCACCTTACGGCTAACTGTAAAATATTCTTTAATATAACCCTTGTTTACACATTAATATTTAATAAAGGGTATGTAAACCCAGCCATCTATAGAAGTTGCAGAAAACCATAATTATAGAGGCAAGAAAATTCACCAATGAGAATTCAAATGATCTAAAACTTCATTAGAAATGCAAAATAATTAACCAATGACTGCTGATTCCCAGCACCATGTCAGGCGTCTTGTTCTTATCTTACATATACAGATAATTATGTCATTTTTCTTCATTATATGACACTGGAATCAAACAGGGGATAAAGGACAGACTTGTTCAGTGCTGGGAAACTGGGCTTTCCGCTTCCAACTCCAGTTGCAGGAACAAAGAACATAGAGCCAGATTGATACAGATCAGCTGGAATTCTCATTGGAGATTTTTTTTGCATTTTAAGGGTAAGGTCACACTGGGAGATTCGGGGAGATTTAGTCGCCCGGCGACTAATCGTCTCTTCTTTGCGGCGACTAATCTCCCCGAACTGTTTCCCCCTGTCTTCCACCTGCTAGAATGAAAAAACGCCTGCGGCATGGCACTCGTAGGTGCTTCGTTTTCCAAAGTCGCCCAAAGTTTCCTTGTGAAGAAGAGATTAGTCGCCCCAAAGAAGAGATGATTAGTCGCCAGGCGACTAAATCTCCCCGATATTTGGGAAAAAAGTTACCTAGACCCCCTCCCTCCTCCCACCAACCTAGCTGCCCCTAAAGCTGGCCATAGACACAAAGATCTGACCGTGTGTGGAGAGTCCCAACATTTTTCGTCCGGCGGAGATCGGTCATTGGTTGATTGGACAGGTTAAAAGATTTCTGTCGGCTGCGGGTGATATCTCTGCGTGTTTTGCATATCGTATGATTTTCAGTGGGAGACTGTCACCAGCTTTGGTCGGACATAACTTTCGTACGATTGCTGTCAGGGGCAGAACATAGGCTGATCTGTTTTTTTACTACTTTATTTGATCTGAATGGTTAGTGGCAGGTCGGGAGATGGGGAAGTCCGATCGTACCATGATTCGTACGATCGGATCTTTACGTCTATGGCCAGCTATACTCTTTACTTACCCCTCCGTTCAGATTCTGTCCAGCAGAGTTCATAGGTAGTGATGGGCGAATTTGTGGTGTTTCACTTTGCCGAATAATTAGCGAATTTCCCGCGAAATTCACGAAACGGCAAAAAATTTCCGAAACAGCGCCGGTGTCTAGTTTTTTCATGCTGGTGTCCGTTTTCGACGCCAGCGTCTGTTTTTTTCTACGCCGGCGACATTCGCTGGCTTAAATGCACCGGCGTCCAAAAAACAGACGCCGGTGTCCATTTTTTTTAAATTTTACGCCGGTTTCATGAATGCGCCGCAAAGTCACGCCTGGTGAATAAATTCGCCCATCACTATTCACAAGCACCATCTTCTTCTCTTTGGTAAATCTTTGGAATGCGACTGGCAGAGCAGCACATGCGCAGTTGGAGCAATTTTCTGTTTCATAACAACTGCACATGCGCCGAAACTCGTCAAAATTGGCAAAGTACCGGTCTCATTCCCGAAGATTACCGAAGCGGCTGAAGATGGCGCCCCTGAACTCCGCTGGACAGGATCTGCACCGAAGGGTAAGTAAAGAGTTAGGTGCATTTCCCCCGGGTAGCAGCTAGGTTGGGGGGGAGGAGGGAGGGGGGTCTATGTAAGGTAGGGGGGAGGGTTTTTTTTATTAAGGGTCTGTTTCCTCTTTAACTGTGCCTCCCTGACAGTCATCAGACATGGGCAGGTCTCACTTGGAAGAAGGTGAGTTAGGGTCAGGCATTACTAAAACCAGCTTTCTAATCAGTCCCCTGTAAAACTAAAATATGTGTGAGCCTCCACAGATCTTCTGACCATACAAGCAAACATTCAGTTGTATCCCTTTGTTCATATAATAAGTAGTGATGGGCAAATAAATTCGGCAGGCGCGTTCCCCCGCCGAAAAATAAATTCAAAACTACCGAGAAAATTCTCCGGCGAATTCACTGCTTTAAAAAAAGCACATAAAAATTGTCACACGTCAAAATTATTCAGACGCCCATTGACTTTAATGCATTTGGATAAAATAGGCGCACATATAAAAATTGTCGCAGCCGTGAAATTGACACGCGTCAAAATAATTTTGATGCCCATTTTTCGCCGTTTCCAAATTTTTCAGCAAAGAGAAACGGGACAAATTCGACCCATAACAGTACGGAAACGCTGCCCATATTACCCAAACCTCAAAACACTGAGACACAAGAATCAATCATTTCCCTACAGAACAGCCAAACATTGTGTCCAAACAAACAAACAGCTAAGAAAGCAGCTGCCACGGGCGATATTTATCTGTCTGATCTATAAAAATTAAAGATAATCATTGTCATAATAACACACACGCCATACAATCCCTTTCAAAGGCGGCTTGTTCTTTAAAGAGCTTTTCAGCTGACACAGACCATAAACAAGCTGCTGCCAAACGTATAGTATTTATTCTTGGGGGTGTGGGTGGAAGAGCCTCCAGCAATTATCAGCACTCACTGTACCATTACTGCTCATAATAGAAATGAAAGACAAGATATATTATCAGCTCGAGGGTTCACTAACTGCACCATTGTAATGGGGGTGTAATGTTGCCTTTGTATATATATCTGGGCCCCACAACCACCCCATACACAGGGGAGGGATCACTGGGTGGCGCTGAGGGCCCTCTCTCCTTTGTTCACCCTAAAAAACTTTGTGTTTTATCCAGATGACAATTGAGGTTCCCAGATTCCATAATACTGATGTTAGATGAGGTTTCCAAGAGTGAAACTAGTGATGGACTTGGAATTTCCCCGTTTCGTCACCGCCAAATAAATTTGTGAAACTCCAGCGAAAATTCACGGGGGTTAAAAAATGTTGGATACGTGTCCAGAAAGTCACTCGCATCGAAATCGCTGCCCGCCAACACTATTTGGACGCCCATTGACTTTAACGCTGGTGTCAAAATTGACGCAAGCAACTTTTTGGACGCACGTCAAAAATTGACGCGGGCCGCAATTGTCGAGTTTCCCAAAATTTTTGCTGTTTCGCATATTTCGCTGGAAATTCGCAAAATTTTCGCCGAAACTAAATGGGAGAAATTCACCCATCACTAAGTGAAACAGATCAGCTTCCCTAAGCCTTTGGGGGCCCTCAGAATGTTATCTGTGGGGCCAAGTCTTTTCTAGTTGTGTCATTGCTGGGTGGTCGTTGTAATATGTGAAAGATATAAAGAGGCAACATAAATGATCGAAGCCCCAGGATGTCCAGCGGGAGTATCGCCGGTCGAATTTCATAAATGAATACTTTATAATAAAAAGAAGGATTTCCAATTCAACAGTATTTGTGGAGAAAGGAAGTCAATGAGTTACGGTCCTGGTGGTGTGAAATGTTATTCATGAAATGTTACACGCTAAGCGCACCGGTGTCCTGGGGAAGTAGAGTGTGACCCATTCGGCTCAAGGCTGAAAAATACATTCCCCTGTATAAGAAATGGAATTGTTTTCATTGCACAGTTGCTCCAAGGAAGCCTGATGAGTTCAATAAAGTATGAGGTAGAAAGACAGGGAAAGGTTTGCAACCCCCACCACCTTCCGCCGGCAATTTTGGCCAACAGCTCCTTGGAATAAGGTTCTGAATTTTCAAGTAATATTGCACGAATGGGACAAATTTGCCATCACTAAACTACAGCCCTTTAGCAGTAAAGATATGTGTCTCCAAAGATGCCCCAGTAGCTCCCCATCTTCTTTTCTGCTGATTCACTGCACATGCTCTGTGCTGCTGTCACTTACTGAGCTTAGGGACCCACTCACAATATACAGTACACATAGAATAGAAATGTCACAATATAAGGCTGATTAGTAATTAATACAGATAATTACTACATGGCAGCACAGAAACCAGTGCAATTAGCATCAGAATTTAATAATCAGCAAACCTGTAGCATCAGCTTATATTACAGGGGAAGCTCATTTTCTGCTGGATAATTAGTGACGAGCCCTAAACTTAGCTTCTCAACAGCCAATCAGAGCCCACTGAGCATGTGAGTGTCACAGACACTTTCCAAGATGGTGACCCCCTGTGACAAGTTTGAAGTCCTGGATCATTGCTGCTATTGACAAGCTGAAACATTAGCCTCCTGAAATAAGCTCAGTATATAAACTCTGAGATTTTTAACCTTATTTATTTTTAGGGTTTAGTTCTCCTTTAAAGCATGGGGCCCAGCTGATCCAAATAAGTGCAGAACGGCCGCCCCCTCCTTAAGATCCAGAACCTACTGGGCCCAGAACCTCCTCCATCCTCTGTTTCTGGCGGCCCAGTTTATACATGTTTATTTGTTGTATGTCAATGCGCTGGAACTGTGATCTGTGCAGAAGAATATAATATAAGGTCAATATATTGTTATCCTTTGTTGATACAGCTCCAGCACTTTACTGAAACATTCCCACAAGTAGTGATGGGCGAATTTGTCCAGTTTTGCTTCGCCACAAATTTTCCGTGAAATTGGCAAAAATTTGCAAAACATAGATTTTGACGCCGGCGACAAAACGGGCGCTGGCATCAAAATTGGTGTCTGCGTCAAATTCACAAATTTATTTGCCGACCGCGAAACACAAATTTGCACCTGGCGAATAAATTCGCCCATCACTACCCATGAGTCCCTGCCCCAGTGAAGCTTGCAGTCTAAGATGCCGATCACATTCCCACCCACTATGGTCAGTTACATCAGGGAGTCCTTTACCTTTACCTGCCTGTATGTTTGTGTGTGGGAGCCTGGGAGGAAACCCACTCCGAGGAACTCGGGGAGAACAAACTCCTTGCAGCTAGTGGCCAGGTGAGAGTCCAATTCAGGGTCCCAGTATGTAATCACCTGAATTACTTCTTACCCACCATCATCTATTTAATTCACTGTGTATTTCCGTAGCAATCAGTAAGGATACATGTCACTCTGAATCATCCAGTAATTGGCTATAGGCAGAGGTCACCCCATTACACTCACTGTGCTGCTGATTTTAAACTCCGAGGTTAAGCACCTGCTTGTTAGTCTCCCGAATAAACTGCTTAAAGGGATACTGATAGTGCTGCTCCAGCAGAATTCTGCACTGAAATCCATTTCTCAAAAGAGCAAACAGATTTTTTTTATATTTAATTTTGAAATCGGACATGGGGCTAGACATATTGTCAATTTCCCAGCTGCCCCAAGTCATGTGACTTGTGCTCTGATAAACTTCAATCACTCTTTACTGCTGTACTGCAAGTTGGAGTGATATCACCCCCTCCCTTTCCGCCCCAGCAGCCAAACAACAGAACAATGGGAAGGTAACCAGATAACAGCTCCCTAACACAAGATAACAGCTGCCTGGTAGATCTAAGAACAACACTCAATAGTAAAAACCCATGTCCCACTGAGACACATTCATTTACATTGAGAAGGAAAAACAGCAGCCTGCCAGAAAGCATTTCTCTCCTAAAGTGCAGGCACAAGTCACATGACCAGGGGCAGCTGGGAAATTGACAATATGTCTAGCCCCATGTCAGATTTCAAAATTGAATATAAAAAAAAATATAAAAAAATCTGTTTTCTCTTTTGAGAAATGGATTTCAGTGCAGAATTCTGCTGGAGCAGCACTATTAACTGATTCATTTTGAAAGAAATTTTTTTTTCCCATGACAGTATCCCTTTAACCAACATATTCCACCCCAGGAAAAAAAAGATACATCTGAAATCAAATCTGTTTATAGGTTGTGAAATATAAAATAGACCTCACAGAGCTCACCATTAGCTAAATTACATATGAGGACTATCAATGTAGCTTCTGACAATGGGAGACAGGAATTGCTTTTTCAGTGAAAACTAATGTTCAGCAGCTGAGAAATGCTCTTTTCTTTAGCCCTACTCTTTCCATATTGCTCTACTTCTTATACACCTGCTGTCTTATAACAGTGATCCTTCACCACTGTCACTTTTTTCCACTGCTACTATAGGCACAGGGGCTGAAGCACCAACAGGTATTCTTAAGGCCCCTGGTAACTTTAAGAGCTGAATTTCCACTTTTCAAGCGGGAAATTCAGCTCATCTAGTGTGGGAAGCCCCTTTCCAGAAACTATTATCCCACTGTTACTATAGGCACCGTCTCTCCCTACTATACCTGCTATCCCACAGTCACACTCCCTTCCCAGAGACTATTATCCCTGTTACTATAGGCACCATCTCTCCCTACTATACCTGCTATCCCACAGTCACACTCCCTTCCCAGAGACTATTATCCACTGTTACTATAGGCACCATCTCTCCCTACTATACCTGCTATCCCACAGTCACACTCCCTTCCCAGAGACTATTATCCCACTGTTACTATAGGCACCATCTCTCCCTACTATACCTGCTATCCCACAGTCACACTCCCTTCCCAGAGACTATTATCCACTGTTACTATAGGCACCATCTCTCCCTACTATACCTGCTATCCCACAGTCACACTCCCTTCCCTGAGACTACTATCCCACTGTTACTATAGGCACCATCTCTCCCTACTATACCTGCTATCCCACAGTCACACTCCCTTCCCAGAGACTATTATCCCACTGTTACTATAGGCACCATCTCTCCCTACTATACCTGCTATCCCACAGTCACACTCCCTTCCCAGAGACTATTATCCCACTGTTACTATAGGCACCATCTCTCCCTACTATACCTGCTATCCCACAGTCACACTCCCTTCCCAGAGACTATTATCCACTGTTACTATAGGCACCATCTCTCCCTACTATACCTGCTATCCCACAGTCACACTCCCTTCCCAGAGACTATTATCCACTGTTACTATAGGCACCATCTCTCCCTACTATACCTGCTATCCCACAGTCACACTCCCTTCCCAGAGACTATTATCCACTGTTACTATAGACACCATCTCTCCCTACTATACCTGCTATCCCTCAGTTACACTCCCTTCCCAGAGACTATTATCTACTGTTACTATAGGCATCATCTCTCCCTACTATACCTGCTATCCCACAGTCACACTCCCTTCCCAGAGACTATTATCCACTGTTACTATAGACACCATCTCTCCCTACTATACCTGCTATCCCTCAGTTACACTCCCTTCCCAGAGACTATTATCTACTGTTACTATAGACACCATCTCTCCCTACTATACCTGCTATCCCACAGTGTCTTCCCAGAAGATACAACATTGTATATCCTCACTGCTATCGTGCTGATGAGAATCCATTTAGTATTTGTGTGTTACCAACTTACCATAATGTGCATAGCCAGTGAATGGAATCATTTCTCAAGTTTATCTTTCCAGCACACTGAGGGCTATTCCACACGGGGAGATAGCCACGCGTTTGCGGTCGCGGCGACAAAGCGCCGCGCCAGTCGCCGCGACCGGCGCAGGCGACAGTTTTGTATGGGCGCCTATGTAAAAACGCCTGTGCTAACCACACGAGGCGATGCGCTTTTCAACAGTCGCCTGAAAATGCCTGGCCGCGACCGCAAACGCGTGGCTATCTCCCCGTGTGGACTAGCCCTTAATGTGAGTGAATGCCTATGCTGCCTGTTGAATTATGATGAATCCCTGTGCAAGAGCGGAACAGAATTAGAGTTAAGTAAGAGTCAGTTATAATGCCTAGAGGAGCAATCGTACTGCCAGCTAAAATGTTTAATGAGACTTTATTTAATCAATTGTTCTAATTCAGCACATAAATTATATTTTATTGCACTGCCAGGTGAGCAGACACAGGAGCAAGATTTCAGCAGGTTTATATGAGGCACATTTGCCCCATACAATAACCCACAACGGGCAATTAGACTTTTACATCTATAATAATAATAATTACAGTCATTGAGTTCCAGCTGATATGTTGCTATGGGTTGCTAGACAAGGATATGAATGGTCATTGATACTGCGTTACCCTGTCTAATGCTTTATCACTAGGAAATGTGCCTGTGAGGTGCACAGCAATCCGTCTGTAAGTAATACGCCTGTAAGAACTTTATAACTGCTACAAAATGTGATTCATTGAATCCTGGTCTCACTGATTCCTCCTGGTCTCCATCCCTGTGAGTAAAGAGCAATGAGCAGAGGGGTTAGCTCCTCTATTTCTTTAGAGGCCATGCCTCCGTTTAACAGGGCACGCCCCTTTGTGTTGCTAGGCCACACCTCCTAGTTTTTTTAAATATTTTGGGCAGATGATTATAAAACAAGATAATGTTCTCCTGGAAGTATCGGGAAGCTTGGGGCCAGTCTGAGTCCCATTGAGCCGAAATGTAAATATCCTCTTAGGAAGTCTATTGGTTACACTGGCCTTATCTAAATTGCTCATTCATTGAAGCAGCTACAGATACAAATTTACAAATAATTTTCACTGCTTTCCCTCCCGCTTCCTTAATGGTGTTGACAGTTTTTTATTGGCGTCTGATTGTGGTGAGTTTTGGCCTATGTCCACACTGCAATCTACTATCATTACCTGGGGTCATAAAGATGGAATAAACCCAATGCTACTTCATTAATGAACAACGAGGCAGAGCCCTGATAAGGGGATGTGTAATCACTAAGCAGGTCAGTCACCGAATATAATGACCTTGATTCAAGGCTGCAAAGAAGTCACCTGCCTCTTCTGGTCTCAGCATCACTAATGTGCCCCCTAATGTAAATGATAAGGATATTAGAAGTCACTGAGGGGTTGTTCTGTGACCATATAAAGGCACAAGGCTTCAGGCTGAGTTATACAGGGAACTCTGAGTATCACTTGTGTATTATAAGGGATAATGTACCCCCTACTGTAAATGATAAGGATATTAGAAGTCACTGAGGGGTTCTGTGACCATATAAAGGCACAAGGCTGCAGGCTGAGTTATACAGGGAACTCTGAGTATCACTCATGTATTATAAGGGATAATGTACCCCCTACTGTAAATGATAAGGATATTAGAAGTCACTGAGGGGTTCTGTGACCATATAAAGGCACAAGGCTGCAGGCTGAGTTATACAGGGAACTCTGAGTATCACTCATGTATTATAAGGGATAATGTACCCCCTACTGTAAATGATAAGGATATTAGAAGTCACTGAGGGGTTCTGTGACCATATAAAGACACAAGGCTGCAGGCTGAGTTATACAGGGAACTCTGAGTATCACTCATGTATTATAAGGGATAATGTACCCCCTACTGTAAATGATAAGGATATTAGAAGTCACTGAGGGGTTGTTCTGTGACCATATAAAGACACAAGGCTGCAGGCTGAGTTATACTGGGAACTCTGAGTATCACTCATGTATTAAAAGGAATAATGTACCTCCTATTTTAAATGATAAGGATATTAGAAGTCACTGGGGCTCATTTATCAACACTGGGCAAATTTGCCCATGGGCAGTTACCCATAGCAAACCATCAGTGAATAGCTTTTTAAAGCCAGCTGCAAGTAGAACAATGGATTCAGCCATTTTATTGGTTGGCATGGGTTACTGCCCATGGGCAAATTTGTCCAGTGTTAATAAATGACCCCGACTGAGAGGTTCTGTGACCAAATCTCTGTGGAGTCCTGTTGCATAAATATGTAATGTAAGACTGAAGGACCAGTGCTTTTATACAGGTTATGGAACTACAGGGGACTTCTAATATTCTCATATTTTACAACAGGGATATGTTATATTATTATAATACGCACGTTTCAATAAGGCTATGAATCCCTTGGAAAGGCTGAGGATCACAAAAATGCATTCACCTAAGAAATCCCTTTGATAAAAAGATTAGCCCTGCAATGCCGGGGAATTCTGCAATTCACAACAATTATGGCTGTAAATATCTTCACTTTCTTGCAGAGAGACTGGTATGTGCCTGTGCATTGTTCTACATTGTTATGCCTAATGCTTTATTATCCCCATTATCATCAATAATCTTGTCCCATTAGCGTCTCGTAACCTTCAGTTTATGGTTATGCAGGGGCCGGGTTATTGGTTCAGTTTGTGTGTCATGCTGTACCTGAGTAGGGATGGGCGAATTTTTTCGTCCGCAACATTTTGCCGGCTGACAATTTTTGACGAAACGGGTCAAATTCGCCCCATCCCTATTCCTGAGACACAAACAGAAGGAATCACCGGAATTA
The DNA here is from genome assembly GCF_017654675.1 of Xenopus laevis. NCBI lineage: Eukaryota > Metazoa > Chordata > Amphibia > Anura > Pipidae > Xenopus > Xenopus laevis. The sequence continues at coordinate 104,345,986 of NC_054388.1, read as the reverse complement.
ATTTATACTGTATAGGGTGCATCTCCCGCCCCGCAGCACTTCTGGCTAATAATGATGGATTTTTATGATGTATAAGATACTGCGCTCACTGTTATAACTGACAGGAGATGCAGTAACCATAAAAAAGCTTTAAGATATTTGAGATCACTTCTCTGTCTTCTATCAGTTTTCCTATATATATATATAGGGCCTGTTTTTATATATTTTTCAATAAAGTATGTTTTAACCTTTAAGTAATTTTGCTTTAAACGTTCCTGGTGTGCACCCATTTACATCTATATATTTTTATATATATATATATATATATATATATATATATATATATATATATATATATATATATATATATATATATAACAAATATTGGTTCTTTACTCCAATCCAAGCATAATGCCGGTATCAAGTACTGTGTATATATATATATATAATTTTTTTTTGCCTTCAGATCCAGTATTGCTGCACCAAAAGGTTGCTGAACTACAACTCCCAGCATGCTCTGGGATATGCAGTCCTGCACAGTTCTCTCCCGTCTCAGTCTAAACAATCTGACGAGGAGAGAGAGAACAGTACAGAGCAGACTCTGGAGATGTTGCCTTTATCAGTCATTCATCCCTTGAACAGCAAACAGCATCTCAGACCTGAAGCAAATAGTCTTAAAGGGGTCGTTCGCTTTCAAACAACTAGTTGGTTTCAGATAGATCACCAGAAATAATGACTTTTTCCAATGACTTTCTATTTTCTGTTTATGACCGTTTGTCTAATATTGAAGTGTAAAGTGTAATTTTTCATCTTCTGAAGCAGCTCTGGGGGGGTCACCGACCCTGTAAACTGTTCTAAATTGATACATTTAGTTGATACATTTCTTATCTTTGTCCCTGCTGAGCAGAATCTCTGGGTTTCATTACAGGCAGCTGTTAGAATTGATACAATAGTTGCTGATACTCCAGATACTAATTGTATCAACTAAATGTAGTAAATTGTAACAGTTTAGAGTCTGCACTAGTGATGGGCGAATTTGGGTCGTTTCGCTTCGAAGAAAAATTCGTGAATTTCCCACGAAATTTGCGAAATGGCGAAAAATTGCAAATGGCGCCAGCATCTCTTTTTTGACGCCGGCGTCCGACTTTTGGACGTTTTTGCACCGGCTTCAAAAAGACGGTGAATTTTTGCAGCGGTTTCGCAAATTTGCCCCCGGCAAGTTCTCACCAGAGACACGTACATTCAACTTTAATCTTAGATTTTGGAAAAACAGTAAAAATAAATAATGGAAAGTAAATGAAAAAAGTCTTAAGCCCAATGTATAGTTTATGTGCCATATGTTAGGAAATGTAGGGGGGAAGTCGGGTACCCCAGAAAAAAATTTACGATCTTTTGCAGCCTATCACCCTGAAAAATGAAAAGTCGCCGTTTTTTGGGACTTAGAAAAAATTGAGGAAGTCCTATCTACTCTATTGCACTTTATTGCCTGGTCTGAGGTGGCGAAGGCAAGTCTAGCGCAAGAGGAAACGTTCAGTAAAATCCGCATCTTAGTGAATTTGCGAAGTTTTCGCTAATTTTCGCTAACGTTAGTCACTGCGTCCTTTAGTAAATCTGCCCCCAAATCAAAGTTTTTTTCATTTCTTTTTTTTAAATACTTTGAATCGAATTCAATCGAATTCGATCTTACTTCAATCGAATACAGCCTATTCCCCCCACGGAAAAAAAAAACCTTTAATTTTTTTCAATAAATTTCGGTTGGTCTTTTTTTATTCCAATTTCAAAGTTATGGGATTTTAAAAAAAACTCCCATTACTTTGAAATCCAACCCTTGATAAATCTGCCCCTTAGTTTACATGATTTTCTAGCAGACATAAGGTATGAAGATCCAAATTATGGAAAGATCCGTTATCTGGAAAACCCCAGGTCCCAAGCATTTTGGACACAGGGTCCCATACCTGTACTATTTTTTGTCCTATACACCACAGGCATTCTGGATAACAGGTCCTATACCTGCATCTCTTAAAATGTCCACTCTCTGCATTAGCTGTTGTGGTGCCAGGCTATGGCGTGTTTTCAGTATTCCTATAAGGCCTGTCCAGGCATGATAATGTTTTAACATTAATCCTCGTCGTGATGCCCTTTCATTTACAAATCGTATTTTCCGTGTGCTTCACACTCGCCAGCTTCCTAATCACTTTCCTGCTTCCCAATAAATCTGGCGTTTACTCTCGCCGCGCGACCGCCCTTTCACGGATTCCCAGAGCCCAGCAGAAATAGAATAAAATAAATCCTGCATGAAGTGATGGATTAGTGTTTTCCTCCGTGTGAGTTTGGGCAGCGTTTCAAACATCAACCGAGCCGGCAGTTTGTACGAATTTCAACAAATATTATGATAAACAGCCCTGGAACTGTCACATGGGAGGCACAAATCTTAATATTTCAGAGGGGAGGGGGTGGAATTTATTTGGAAGTAGTGCTGGGAAAATTTGTCCCGTTTGGTTTCACCATGAAATTCAAAATTGACGCCGGAGACATTTGACGAGCATTAAAGTCAATGGGAGTCCGTTTACTTGTCGCGGCTTTCACAAATTTATTCTCCGGCGGTGAAACGTGGAAATTCACAGCGAATTCGTGCCTGGCAAATAAATTCGCCCATCACTTTTTTGGAAGAAATAAGCCAGAACCCCAATCTAACCCCACCCCCCACACACCTATAGGATTTAGGTGAAGGACCAAGGGGCCCTGCATGACCAGGGGACACAGGCACCTCCTCTGCACAGGGGCCATAAAATACGGGAAAACCCAACATTAAAAAAAAAAAACGAAATGGGCACATAGACATGCATTGTAATCGTTGGGTCTATTTATAGGAAAGATGTCAAATCCAGGGACATAAATTCAGGGATTGACTGGATACAGAACATCACTGACCTCATTTGTTTAATGAGAGAAAAGGCTCAAAAATGTACTTAGTTCACCTTGTTTTTTCCTCCATAATGTGGTTCCTTCCCTTAAAATCTCCTTGTAATTGATACTACAGGTATGGGATCCGTTATGTGTAGTGATGGACGAATTTCTCCCGTTTTCGCTCAGGCGAAAAATTCACAAATTTCCCGCGAAGTTTGCAAATCGGCGAAACATTTGCAAAAAATTTCTGAATACACTGACACTCGCGTCAATTTTGGACACGAGTCCAAAAAGTCACTCGCGTCAAATTTTTCGCTTGAGATTCACGAATTTATTCGCCGGCAACGAAATGCGGCAATTCGCCCCGAATTCGCATTAGGCAAATTTATTCACCCATCATTAGTTACCCAGAAACCCGTTATCCAGAAAGCTCTATATTATGGATAGGCCATCTGCCATAGACTCCGTTTTATCCAAATAATCCAAATTTTAAAAAATGGGTTTCTTTTTCTCTGTAACAATACAGTAGCTTGTACTTGATCCCAACTAACCCAGCAAAACCAGCCTATTGGGTTTAATTAATGTTTACATGATTAGACTTATGGTATGAAGATCCAAATGACAGAAAGATCCATTTATCAGGAAAACCCCAGGTCCTGAGCATTCTGGATAATGGGTCCCATACCTGTACTATATTTTATCTATAAAATTGCTGAAATTGCAAACTGGAGAGCCGCTGAATAAAAAGCTAAAAAACTCAAAAACCACAAACAATAAAAATTAAAACCAATTGCAAATGGTTTTAGAATATTACTCTCTACATCATACTAAAAGTTCATTTAAAGGTAAACAACCCTTTAAATCTAACCTTGCTATGGCTAGTGCCATATTGCAGCCCTGTTTCTCTGACCACACCTACAGAGACATCATGCCACACCCCCTAGCTTGATAACCATTGATAAATTTCCCTTTATGGCGAACATTTCCTTTGAAACTAACCATGTTAAACTCTTGCCATTATGTTTTATCTGCTTCTTTCTCATGGTCTTAATCAAATCCTTGAACTGTAAACTGTAGCGAAGGTTTTAATTGTAAGTTCTTGGGCACAAGGTCTCACTCCATCCGCAGGACTGAACACATGATCAAAGCTGTTTAAAGGTTCTTCCAATGCCTGGCAATGAATCAGCATTTTTAATATATGCATTCATGCATCCAGGGCTATAATTACTAATTGCTATTTATAAAGCACCAGCGAGTTTATATGGAGATGAACAATAACATTGCAAACAGGGGTCACCGAAGGAAACAGGGGGAGGAGAGCAGCCCACTCATAAGATACTAATAAGCAATTTTTTTCCCTTTTTTTATTCATCTGTTGAATTTCCTCACTTGGAAGTGAGCAGGATCATGTTCAGCCCTTTATTCCTACTAGGGAAGCACCAAATCCACTATTTTGGGTTCGGCCAAACCCCCAAATCCTTCGTGAAAGAATCGGCCGAATACCGAATCCGAATCCTAATTTGCATATGCAAATTTGAGTAAATTTTTTGCTTCATAGTTTTGTGACAAAAACTCACACAATTTCCCTCCCCACCCCTAATTTGCATATGCAAATTAGGATCCGTTCCGAATCCGAATTCTGCTGAAAAAGGCCAAATCCTGCCAGAATCGCAAACCGAATCCTGGATTTGGTGCATTCCTCATTCCTACTTATAAGTAATGTTACAGTAGACCCAAATTTCTTAAAGGGGCACCAAAACCCCAAATAACTGAACTTAGTACATGGTAACTGAAATCCTAGCAAAGTTTTATAGAAATTCTTCATACAGGCCATGAGACAACCTTATGACTTGTTCTTACTATGGGCAGGGCCATATTTCCCCTAACCTCGCCTATAGAGCCATGAGGCCACACCCACTGAAGCTCCAAACTGGAAAGCTTCTGAACAAAAAATTAAATAATTAAAAATACTACAAAAAATTTTAAAATTAGGACCAATTGCAAATTTTCTCAAATGATCATTTTCTACATCATACTTAAAGCAAAGTGGAAGTCATTCTTGCTACAAACCTTTGCCACTTGTGCTTAAATGGGTTGTTCACCTTTCAGTGTGATGCAAAGAGGGATATTCTGACAATTTGCAATTGGTTTTTATTTTTTATGATTTTTGGGTTATTTAGCTTTTTATTCAGCAGCTGTCCAGTCTGCAATTTCAGGAGTCTGGTTGCTAGGGTCAAATTTACCCTAGCAACCATGCACTGATTTCAATAAGAGACTGGAATATGAATAGGAGAGGCCTGAATTGAAAGATGAGGAATAAAAAGTAGCAATAGCAATAGATGCGTAGCCTTACAGAGCATTTGTTTTTACATGGGGTCAGTGACCCCCCATTTGAAAGCATTTGAAAGAGTCAGAAGAAGAAGGCAAATATTTAAAAAACGACAGAAAATTAATAATGAAGACCAATTGAAAAGTTGCTTAGAATTGGCCATTCAGTAACATACAAAAGTTAACTTAAAGGTGAACCACCCCTTTAAACCTCAAACTTACCATAACAAGCATACTACAAACCTGTCACTCATGATGGTGTTTCATTGTTTTGGCATGACTGGGGTTTGTAGTATGAATTACAGGGATTAATGAGTGGGCCCCACGCTTCTCTACCCTCTGCTGTAAAGAGGGGGATTTTGCTGCTCTGCCGTGTCCGGGCAGATTTACAAGTGAGTTGTTTTGTGTCTGAGAGGCTCGGGGACTCTCGCTGCGCTTGTTGTAAAATAATCCATTGTGCGCTCGCAGCGAGATCTCTCATTTATCCATGAAACTAAAATAATCCCTTGTTTTCAGTAAAGGCCTTTGCAAATGATTCTGTCTCTGCACTCAGTTTGCCTCCCTGCCTTTGTCTTGTGATATTCTGCTGCCAAATAGTCACTTAGGGCAGAGACACACACTGCTATTTCGGGAGATTAGTCGTCCAGCGACATATCGCTTACTTCTTCGGGCGACTAATTTCCCAGAACTGCCTTCCCACCAGCTAGAATGTATATCGCCAGCAGGATGGCAGTCGGAACGCTTTGTTTTCCAAAGTCGCCAGAAATTGCCTCACGAAGGAAACTTTATGCGACTTTGGGAAGCGATCCGAGTGCCATCCTGCCGGCCATTTACATTCTAGCCGACAGGAAGGCAGCTCAGGAGATTAGTCGCCTGAAGAAGAAGCGATTTGTCGCTCCCGAAATAGCAGCGTGTGTCTCTGCCCTTTATTGTAGTGAAGCTGTTAGGCCCGGAGCCACAGGCCTGGTCTGAGCAACATCAACTCAGCACAACCGGGAATAGGAAACCTGACTATAGAGAACCTCTGCGCAAAGGCATGTGAATCCCATGTGGTTAGTGATGGAGGGCCCCAGGGAACAATACTAATTGGGGCTACTTTATCCAGCGTCAGACTGGAGGTATGCAGGTCAGGAAGGGGTCTTTGACGCTGCAGCCGGGGGCCCTGAGATAGTGGCCCCTGCCCTAGGCCCCCTGCCTGAGCTGCAAACCCCCCCTCACATACCTTTTTATTCTTGCAGCCACAGTTGGGGCCAGGTAGGGAGGATTAGGAGCAGCGGAAATAAGGATTAATTATATATATATATATATATATATTATATTATGTAATTATACCTGCTCTCGTGGGCCCCACTGGCCAAGACCTGCTCCCTGGTCTGGGGGGCTTGAAGGGTTGCAGCTGGGGCGGCAGCCTCGTGGAATCCACACTTACCCACTCTCACTACCCACAGCGACAGCCTTTTGGGACAAGCCTAGCCGGGTACCAGGAAACACCTGGCAGTAGTGATGGGCGTATGGGTCCCGTTTCGCTTTGTCGAAAGATTAGCGAAAACGCAAAAATATTCGTGAAACAGCAAAAAATGAGCGAAACGAATTGAAGTCAAAGGGCGTCAAATAATTAGTTTTGTTTCCATACACACACGTGTAGAGCTGAATCGTCAGATATACAGATAGAAACAATAGAAGTCCACCTGTATCTGACGATTCAGCACTAACAATGGCCGATGTTCGGATGCCTTCAAAGGCCCAATCAAAATTTTCCATCCAGCCCGATCGATGAGCCTACCGATATCCAAGTCTTCTGCCGATATCGGTTGGCTCTTTTCCCACCATACAAACACCAAATATGGTACGAAAATGAGTTTCATACAATATCATCTGTGCGTCTATGGCCACCTTTAGGCTCTTTGGGGCTTTGGAGCTGGGCCCTCTTTAAACTTAAATTCTGCTGGGACAGCTGTCCCCCCTGTGCCCCCCTGATGGTGGCCCTGCTTCTATTACATAAGCCTTTAACTGTTTAGTAAATTAGAGTAATGGCCGATTTGAGCCATAAAGGGGTGGTTCACCTCTTAGTTAACTTTTAGAATGTTATAGAATGGCTAATTCTAAGCAACTTTTCAATTTGCCTTCATTTATTATAGTTTTTGAATTATTTACCCTCTTCTTCTTCTGACGCTTTCCAGCTTTCAAATGGGGGTCACCGACCCCATCTAAAAACAAATGCTCTGTAAGTCTACCATTTATTGTTATTGGTACTTTTTTTTTTTTAACTCATCTTGCTATTCAGGCCTCTCCTATTCATTAAAGCACTGCATATCTTGTCGGCGTTATATAAATAAATGATGATGATATTCCAAGTCTCTTATTCAAATCAATGCATGGTTGCTAGTGTAATTCAGACCCTGACAACCAGATGGCTGACATTGCAAACTGGAGAGCTGCCGAATAAAAAGCGAAATAACTCAAAAACAACAAATAATAACAAATGAAAACCAATTGCAAATGGTCTCAGAATATCCCTCTCTACATCATACTAAAAGTTAATTTGAAGGTGAACAACCCCTTTAAATTAGAAACTATGATCATATTCTTTGATTCCCTTTCTCTTTACAGCACAGCAGTTTTGCCATGCTTTCTGGCTAGAATTTCTGATTAACAGAGCGCTCAGCCAACACTGGTCAGAGATCCTGCCTGAAACCCATTGTAAAGCTATGGAGCTGTAAAAGCCACAGCAGATTTCATCACAAGGATCACAAAGCAACACAGCCGCACACCCTCAATATTTAGCAAACATGACAGCCAGAGGTGGAAATGCACAGGCAGGGTCAATAAATCAATAAAGGATGATGCTCGGGCTCTAAGCTCAATCAGAGAACTTGGCTGGAGAGACTCTTGGCCTTGAAAAATACAAGGAAAGTGGCTGCTCTAATTTCAGCGCTTTGTGCAAATGAGGACATTTCAAATAACTCTTTTCAGATGGTTGAGAGATTTGTTTCTCTAAGTGTTCATTAATTTTCTTACCCTAGAAAATCCAGCCATCCTTGACTATAGCACAGCTAGAATGAGGTTAAATGGAAATAACAACTAGCTTGTGTCCTTCACAGAAACCCTCAGCAACTTCTAATATCCTTATCATTTACAGTAGGGGGTACATTATCCCTTATAATATGAGTGATACTCAGAGTTCCCTGTATAACTCAGCCTGCAGCCTTGTGTCTTTATATGGTCACAGAACAACCCCTCAGTGACTTCTAATATCCTTATCATTTACAGTAGGGGGTACATTATCCCTTATAATACATGAGTGATACTCAGAGTTCTCTGTATAACTCAGCCTGCAGCCTTGTGTCTTTATATGGTCACAGAACAACCCCTCAGTGACTTCTAATATCCTTATTATTTACAGTAGGGGGTACATTATCCCTTATAATACATGAGTGATACTCAGAGTTCCCTGTATAACTCAGCCTGCAGCCTTGTGTCTTTATATGGTCACAGAACAACCCCTCAGTGACTTCAAATATCCTTATCATTTACAGTAGAGGGTACATTATCCCTTATAATACATGAGTGATACTCAGAGTTCCCTGTATAACTCAGCCTGCAGCCTTGTGTCTTTATATGGTCACAGAACAACCCCTCAGTGACTTCTAATATCCTTATCATTTACAGTAGGGGTACATTATCCCTTATAATACATGAGTGATACTCAGAGTTCCCTGTATAACTCAGCCTGCAGCCTTGTGCCTTTATATGGTCACAGAACAACCCCTCAGTGACTTCTAATATCCTTATCATTTATAGTAGGGGGTACATTATCCCTTATAATACATGAGTGATACTAAGAGTTCCCTGTATAACTCAGCCTGCAGCCTTGTGCCTTTATATGGTCACAGAACAACCCTTCAGTGACTTCTAATATCTAGGGATGTCGCGGACTGTTCGCCCGCGAACTAATTCGCGCGAACATCGACTGTTCGCGTCCGCCGAATGTTCGCGAACGTCGCGCGACGTTCGCCAATTTGGGTTCGCCTTAGCTGGCGCTTATTTTTGACCTCTCACCCCAGACCAGCAGATACATGGCAGCCAATCAGGAAGCTCTCCCTCCTGGACCACCCCCACACCCCCTGGACCACTCCCCTTCCATATATAAACTGAAGCCCTGCAGCGTTTTTTCATTCTGCCTGTGTGTGCTTGGAAGAGCTAGTGTAGGGAGAGAGCTGTTAGTGATTTGAGGGACAGTTGATAGTAACTTTGCTGGCTAGTAATCTACTTGATACTGCTCTTTATTGTAGGGACAGAACTCTGCAGGGATTTGAGGGACATTTTAGGTTAGGTAGCTTTGCTGACTAGTAATCTACCTTCTACTGCAGTGCTCTGTGTGTAGCTGCTGTGGGCACTGCTTCTGATCTCTCATCTGCTGACAGCTGCCTGTAACCCAATAGTCCTTGTAAGGACTGCTTTTATTTTCTTTTTTGTTTTTTTACTTTGCTACTATAAGAGCCCAGTGCTATTAGTCTAGCTGTGTTGGGGAGTGGGACTGGTGTGCTGCTCCTAGTAGTTCAGCACCAACCAGAGTAATTTTTTTTTTTAATATACATATATATATTTTTTTATTTTACTTATCTTACTGTTCTTTAACGTGTCCAGTGCTGTTTGCTGTTCTTCATAGTAGTGCACCAATAGTAGTGCACTTGCAGGCATTGTTTGCCCAGTGTGTTCTTCAAACAACTGCCACCTAGCTGTGTGAGCTTGTTCACATTCTGTCTAAATATCAATAATAATACCGTCTCCAGAACCACCACCTGAGTGACGTTTTCCAAGCAGCAATAATATATTCCGTATCCACTGCTGTAGTGTATACGTTGACCTTGCAGGCATTGTTTGCCCAGTGTGTTCTTCAAACAACTGCCGCCTAGCTGTGTGAGCTTTTTCACATTCTGTCTAAATATCAATAATAATACCGTTTCCAGAAACACCACCTGAGTGACGTTTTCCAAGCAGCAATAATATATTCCGTATCCACTGCTGTAGTGTATACGTTGACCTTGCAGGCATTGTTTGCCCAGTGTGTTCTTCAAACAACTGCCACCTAGCTGTGTGAGCTTTTTCACATTCTGTCTAAATATCAATAATAATACCATCTCCAGAAACACCACCTGAGTGACGTTTTCCAAGCAGCAATAATATATTCCGTATCCACTACTGTATATGTTGCCCTTGCAGGCATTGTCTGCCCAGTCTTTAACCAAGTGCCACCTAGCTGTGTGAGCTTTTTCACATTCCATGTCCAGAAACATCACCTGAGTGACGTAGTGTGATTTCTGCCCTTTACAGCACAAAACGCAGCGCTGTTTCAACAATGTATTTTTCAGATACATTTTTGCCCTTGATCCCCCTCTGGCATGCCACTGTCCAGGTCTTTGCACCCTTTAAACAACTTTAAAATCATTTTTCTGGCCAGAAATGTCTTTTCTAGCTTTTAAAATTCACCTTCCCATTGAAGTCTATGGGGTTCGCGGCGTTCACGAACCGTTCGCATTTTTGACGCAAGTTCGCGAATATGTTCGCGAACATTTTTTCCGCCGTTCGCTACATCCTTACTAATATCCTTATCATTTACATGATTCCCTATATGCCCTGTGATAATGTTTCCTTATAGCTTTGTATGAACTGTGTTCAGAATTATGAGACACAGATGCACATTTTCCAGCTGTACATGACACAGGACATTATTATTTATGGCTCATGGATATTTAACTGTACAGCTTTGCTGACCATCCCCATTAGACTTCTGCCATTAAAAGTTTCAGAGTAGTTGTTAATGATTAATTAAATATTTTCCTTCCAAGTCATAAATCTGCCTTGGCTGCCATAACATTATTGTCTAATACAATCAGGGACTGCTCAGCAAAGGAGAGCTCATCTGTCATAGGACAGCAGTTCTAGCAGGGCATAAAGCAAGATGATTCCAGGTAATTTTAATTGATTTTCACAGGAAATAATGCACTGATAAAATGTGACATTGTCCCCCGCAGTGTATTATTGGTCTGAGTCCCTAGTTATCTCTGACAATGCATTATGTCAAAGTTGTCTGTAGGGCTGTGAATTGGGGCGACTGCTCTCTGTGGTTGTAGGAATGAAGAATTAGGGGAGATGGGGGAATAATAAGGCAGGACTTGACAGCGGGGCAAAACGGCAGCAGTATCACTTTATATCAATATATTTCATTTAATCATTAATTAATCATTAACACCTACTCTGAAGCCTTTCTGGTCTTGTTGAAGGCCACCAAACTATAGCTGAGGTACCATGTGTCAGACAGTGTTACTAATCCCAACAATGTGGATTTCAATGGATTCCATCAAGAGGTGCAGAGAGAACAACACTCAGGAGCCCTGTAGCAGAGGGGACCCCAAGATGAAAGAGTTCTTGGGCAGTGAGTGGATTTTGGACTTGGTTTTAGTAGGGCTGGGGAGTCGATGGGGTGGATCAGGGGTCACATTTCACTTGTTGGATTTGCCCATCACCAGGGAGGCCCAGGTGCCTGGACCAGAGGGCTAATCTGGGGGCCCCTGGAAAGAAGGCCATCTTAGTAGCACTGGGCCACATGATTACTGATTGTGGCCTTGCATGGGCCATTTGTATTCAAGCATACACATCTCCTAGCGTCAAAATATTTCAAGGGTATTTGAACGGCTATGTAAAATTGGACTCCCTCAAAGGGCTCTGATCTCCATAATTTATTCATTTTTAACAGATTTACCAATAGATCCCTTCCCTAAGCACAGATATACAGTATGCTGAAATGGGAGGAGTATATGGCTCAAGAAATATCGATGGAAACGTGGGGAGACATATGGGAGAATGGCAGAAGAAACGTTTCATGTGTAAGACAGCAGGAAAGCTTGTATAAAACGATGTTCTTTTGGTATCACACCCCCAAGCTACATGGTTGGTTTCCCACAATGCTGGAGAGCTTGCGAGATGATTGGTACTCTACCACATATAATGTGGGACTGCCCTATAATAACTCCATTTTGGAAATCTGTAGAAAACCTTTTGGGTATAATATTCTACTCAGAAATCATATTAGATCCCCTTATCATGTTAGTTGGAAAACCCTTAGAACACTTTACTAAAGCTGAAGGTTGCTCAATTATATTCTAACAGCCTGCAGATTAGCGATTACCCATCATTGGAAAAAAGCACAGCCCCCAACATTAAAGGATATAATTCATAGGATAGCAGATATGAGGGAGATGGAATACATGACGGCGAGAATTAGAGATAATCTCCCCCGATTCCAAAAGATCTGGTCTAGATGGGATACCTTTACTACTTCTGCAGATTTTAACGGTCTATGTCTATAGTGTTTAGCTAATCCCAGAACAAAGCTATACAGAGCCCGCCTATTTGCACTGAGCATTGATAGATAATTTATAATACCCAGGAAAGCCAGTTAATTGTTTTTTTGTTTTTTTTTTTGTCTATCTGGTTTGATAAACTTGGCTGCCAATTATGTAAAACATGTAAATGGTGCCTTATATTGCTCCGATTGCATTGGACCTGTCTTAATCACCGAACCTAAATGCATACCGTGTAATTAGCTTTTTTTTTCTTTCTGTTAAAAAATTGTTAAAATCTCAATAAAAAATTTAGTTACAAAAAAAAATATTTCAAGGGTATCAAGGGTATTAGAAATAATTCCAGTGGGGCTATCATCTATCTATCTATCTATCTATCTATCTATCTATCTATCTATCATCTATCTATCTATCTATCTATCTATTATCTATCTATCTATCCATCTATCATCTATCTATCTATCTATCTATCTATCTATCTATCTATCTATCTATCTATCTATCTATCTATCCATCTATTATCTATCTATCTATCCATCTATTATCTATCTATCTATCTATCTATTATCTATCTATCTATCTATCTATCATCTATCTCTCCATCCAACAATTTATCTATCCTTCTATCTATCATCTATCTATCTATCTATCTATCTATCTATCCATCTATCATCTATCTATCTATCTATCTATCTATTATCTGTCTGTCCATTCATCCAACTATATCTATCTATTAGAAATAATTCCAGTTGGGCTATCATCTATCTATCTATCTATCTATCTATCTATCTATCTATCTATCTATTATCTATCTATCTATCTATCTATCTATCTATCTATCTATTATCTATCTATCTATCTATCTATCATCTATCTCTCCATCCAACAATTTATCTATCCTTCTATCTATCATCTATCTATCTATCTATCTATCTATCTATCTATCCATCCATCTATCATCTATCTATCTATCTATCTATCTATCTATCTATCTATCTATCTATCTAACTATATCTATCTATCTATCTATCTATCTATCTATCTATCTATCTATTATCTGTCTGTCCATTCATCCAACTATATCTATCTATTAGAAATAATTCCAGTGGGTCTATCTATCTATCTATCTATTATCTATCTATCTATCTATCTATCTATCTATCTATCTATCTATCTATCTATTATCTATCTATCTATCTATCTATCTCTATCTATCTATCTATCTATCTATCTATCTATCTATCTATCTATCTATCTATCTCTCTCTCTCTCTCTATCTATCTATCTATCTATCTATCTATCTATCTATCTATCTATCTATCTATCTATCTATCATCTATCTATCTATCTATCTATCTATTTATGTATTTTACGATCATCATAGATGGTGCTATGGAGAATGCCTAATGATACAAGCTATATGGTAGAACCCATGCATATGAACAAATTGAATGTTGCACCAAAGGAACAATCTGCAGTCAAAGTCAGCTATAACCTCGTACTTAGCTGTGTAGTAAAGGCAAACAATTTTAATATAATATAAATCTCCACTAAGTAATGCAGATTTCAAAAGTAAAAGTAGTAACCTCCGCTGCATGCTGCAAATGCACGGAGTTTGTCAGGTAAAATGGGAGACCTAGAATTAATTGCATGCTCTAAAAATTATGATATAATTGGTATCACTGAGACCTGGTGGGATGAAACATGTGACTGGACTGTGAATTTAAATGGTTACACCCTTTTAAGGAGGGACAGAGGGATTAAAAAGGATGGAGGAGTGTGTTTGTATGTAAAGCCTGAATTAAAGCCATGCGCTAAAGAAATAACAATAGCTGGCACTGGTGAGGGTGTAGAATCACTCTGGGTAGAGATTTTGACTGGGCAAAAGGTAACAAAAAGAATTATCATTGGTGTATGTTATAAACCACCTCGTATAAGTGTCGAGTATGAAGCCCAGCTACTCTTGCAGATACAAGCGGCTTCACAGCTGGGTCAAGTTGTTGCTATGGGTGACTTCAATTATCCAGACATTGACTGGGTTAATGGGGTTGCTAAGACAGAAAAAGCGAGTAGGTTTGTAAATATGCTGAATGACAACTTTTTATTCCAGCTCGTTCAAGAACCTACTAGGAATAACTCTCTTTTGGACCTTGTAATAACTAACAATACTGAACTCATCTCTAACATTTGTGTGGGTGAGGGGCATTTAGGGAATAGTGATCATAACATGGTCTCCTTTGAGATTCTGTTGCAGAAGCAATTCTATAAGGGAGTAACTAAAACACTAAATTTCAGACGTGCAAACTTTGACAGTATAAGGGCATCTCTGCAACATATTAAGTGGGAAATGCTTTTCACAGGGTTAAACACAGAACAAAAATGGGAAGTCTTTAAAATGCTGCTCAATAAATATACTTGTCAGTATATTCCCCTTGTAAGCAAGGAACGTCGTTGCAAAGCAAAACCTTTTTGGTTCAATAGAAGTGTTGGTGTTGAGGTGGGTAAGAAAAGACATGCTTTTAAGGATTTCAAGTTAGCTGGTACAGCCGAAACATTTATAAGGTACAAGGAGGCCAATAAATCATGCAAAGAAGCTATAAGGCAAGCTAAAATTGATATAGAAAAGGATATTGCAGCAAGCAGTAAAAAGAATCCAAAATTATTTTTTAAATATGTTAATAGTAAAAAACTTGAAGCAGGAAGGGGTGGGACCTTTAGTATCAGAGGGGGGTCAGCTGGTTGATGAAAACAGAAAAAAAGCACAGATTCTGAACTCAAATTTTTCATCTGTCTACACAAATGAGGAACCAGTAAGTGAAGGTTATCCTTCTTAATAGTCCCAATTCTAGTAATAAAACTAATGATGCATGGTTCACACATGAAAAAATTCAAAAGAGACTAGAACATGTTTTTGAAGGGTTAAAAAAGGATAAGATACTGGACTTCATAGCAAATCAGGTTTTATGCGTAATAGATCTTGCCAGACTAACTTAATTTCTTTTTATAAGAAGGTAAGCAGGGACCTTGATTCTGGGATGGCAGTGGATGTGATTTACTTAGACTTTGCTAAAGCATTTGATACAGTGCCACACAGAAGGTTACTGGTTAAATTAAGGAATGTTGGCCTGGAACATAGTATTTGTACCTGGATAGAGAACTGGCTAAAAGATAGACTACAAAGAGTGGTGGTAAATGGAACATTTTCTAATTGGACCAGTGTTGTTAGTGGAGTACCGCAGGGCTCTGTACTAGGTCCCTTGCTTTTCAACTTATTTATTAATGACCTGGAGGTGGCCATTGAAAGTACTGTTTCTATTTTTGCAGATGATACTAAATTGTGCAGAACTATAGGTTCCATGCAGGATGCTGCCACTTTGCACAGTGATTTGTCTAAACTGGAAAACTGGGCAGCAAACTGGAAAATGAGGTTCAATGTTGATAAATGCAGGTTGTGCACTTTGGCAAAAATAATATAAATGCAAGTTATACACTAAATGGCAATGTGTTGGGAGTTTCCTTAAATGAGAAGGATCTTGGGGTTTTTGTAGATAACACGTTGTCTAATTCTGGGCAGTGTCATTCTGTGGCTACTAAAGCAAATAAAGTTCTGTCTTGCATAAAAAAAGGCATTAACTCAAGGGATGAAAACATAATTCTGCCTCTTTATAGGTCCCTGGTGAGGCCTCATCTGGAGTATGGGGGCAGTTTTGGACTCCAGTCCTTAAAGGAGAAGGAAAGGTTAAAAGTAAGTAAGCCTTATCAGAAAGGTCCATCTAAATATACCAGTAAACCCCCAAAGTAATGCTGCTCTGAGTCCCCTGTCAAAAGAAACACTGAATTCCTTTCCTTCTATTGTGTACTCATGGGCTTCTGTATCAGACTTCCTGTTTTCAGCTTAAACCTCATTGCCCTGGGCAAGAGCATGCTCAGTTTGCTCCTCTTCCCCCGCCCCCTCCCTTCTCTACTGTAATCTGAGCCCAGAGCAGGGAGAGACTCAGGCAGGAAGTGATGTCACACCACATTAATACTGCAGCTGCTATCCTAAACAAACAGAGAGTTTCTAGAGCTTTTTACTCAGGTATGGTAAAACATTCTACAGAATAAATATAGCATTCTAGCTTGCACTATTGCAGCTAATCTATTGGCAATATATATTGGCCTCCGTAGCTTTCCTTCTCCTTTAAGAGGGATATAAATGAGCTGGAGAGAGTGCAGAGACTAAGTGCAACTAAACTGGTTAGAGGGACGGAAGACTTAAATTATGAGGGAGACTGTCAAGGTTGGGGTTGTTTTCTCTGGAAAAAAGGCGCTTGTGAGGGGACATGATTAGACTTTACAAGTACATTAGAGGACATTATAGACAAATAGCAGGGGACCTTTTTACCCATAAAGTGGATCACCGTACCAGAGGCCTCCCCTTCAGACTAGAAGAAAAGAACTTTCATTTGAAGCAACGTAGGGGGTTCTTCACAGTCAGGACAGTGAGGTTGTGGAATGCACTGCCGGGTGATGTTGTGATGCTGATTCAGTTAATGACTATAAGAGGGACTTGGATGATTTCTTGGACAGACATAATATCAAAGGCTATTGTGATACTAAGCTCTATAGATAGTATAGATATGGGTGTATAGAATTTAATTAAACGTAGGGAGGGGTGTGTGTATGGATGCTGGGTTTTCATTTGGAGGGGTTGGACTTGATGGACTTTGTCTTTTTTCAACCCAATTTAACTATGTAACTAACTATCTAACGATGTTTTACCTCTGAGTAGGATAAACAGTTCTTACAATTAAAATGAATTCTCCATGGATGCAACATCCAAGTGCTACGGTACATAAAATTGATTGAAAAACAGATTTGTGGCTTATTAGTCGCAGTACCACTTCTAACCAGTTGCATTCATTAGCTGCTTTTTTTCCATAAACTGCAATGGAACAGCTCCACAAATACGGGTTGCGGATTAACTAATATTTCCATTAGAATCATATACGTTCCTAAATATTGGATTTTCTATGAAAAGGTGATTAATAAAGGCATTTAAGTATTTCAGTGTGACCAAATGCAAAACCGATAAAGACGATATGAAAGGACCATCGTGTTGTTGCTGTTTATTCTGCTTTTTAATCGGTGCCACACCCTGTGTTTACGGGCAATGTGCGGCAACATCAAAAGTCCAAGATCAAACAAGACCACAATTAAAGGCTTATGGGTAATATTTTGGATTAAACACCTGTAAATATTTTAGTGAGTAAATAGGCAAGAACTAACATGTTCTCTGGTTTCTGTTTTATTTATCCTGCCACCAAGCGATTCAATTTTTCAGCATCTACGTGGGGATGAGGGTTTAATACAGCTGGACACTGGGTCTGCAACATGTTTCTTTTCTCTTTGTAGAAGAAAGATAGAAGGATTTAATGCAGCAATGATAGGCAGATGTTACCAGCTGGAAACACACATTTCTTAATGCAGAAAGAACTCTTTTTGGCTGAACAAATAAATAGCAGACATATTAGGATATACTTGTAAAAACAGGACTCCTAGATTTAAAGCACTGCCTTGTGTGCAATGAAAGAGCAGTGTCGGACTGGCCCGGCGGAATACCGGGAAAAAACCCAGTGAGCCCGACCGTTAATGGGCCCCCGCCAGGCCAGTACCCTCCCTCTCCGTCAGCACTTGATGATTTAGGAGCGCCGCGGCGCCTTCACGCAGGAGCGACGAGTGGCGCCTGCATCCGTGCGCGCTCAGCGTGTCATATAGGGGCGAGGGGTCGGCGGAGGGGTCGGAGAGGGCCCTGGAAATTAGTCCCGGTGGGCCCTGGGCCCCCCAGTCCGACCCTGTGAAAGAGATTCCAGGGCCTCATCACTAACAGTTCTGAACCCAAGAGCAGAATCTTTTTTTTGGCCTGATCAGTACAACAAGGCTCTCGTCTCCAAAATCCACCCACCTGGGGACAGTGCTCCCTGCTTCTGTGAGAAGGGATCAACTCTAAGTATATTCAAAAGGGTGTCAAATTTGTTATAGACGGACACGGCACGTTGGCTGTATTTGCACCTTTTAACACACTCATTTTAATCATAAGGAATCCTGGTGTTGCTTGTTTTTGATGTATTTCAACATTTTACCTTGCACCCGGGTGATAAAATTGAAGCAGAGTGATATATACAATAAGATTAATAAAAACAAAGAATAGAGAGGTGCAATCTGGTTTTTAGACAGCTGACTAGATGAATATTTTCTTATTGTGGCTCAAGTGAGACAACAAAAACTCTCATACATTGTTTGTTAAGTCAGAGATGGGACTTGGGGTTATGCAGAGGAGGCACGACCCTTGGGTGGACAGAAGAAAGGGCACCACTATACCTTTGTAAAGATATCTCTGAAAAACCCATGATCTTCTCAGCTGAAGATCAAGAGTTGAACAAATTAACCAAGGAATGTTATATATGGAATAGCAAGCTGTGAGCTTCCTTGTTGGCAGCAGATGTGAGGCTAGAGTGCGATCACACCCACAACAAAGTTAATGGGTAGATGTAAGAACCTGTGAGATTCCAACTTTTTTGCTGGGTTTTCATTTGGATGCTGGGTTTTTATTTGGAGGGGTTGAACTTGATGGACTTTGTCTTTTTTCAACCCAATTTAACTATGTAACTAACTATGTAACTTCTCCCAAAACAGCAGAGGAGTGTCCTGAGTCCTGACCTTTGTCTGGTTCCCATAATCTTCCATCAATCATCCCACCACATTGCCAATCCATCAAGCCACAAGCCTTAACACTACATTTCTATACATGAAAATAAAAGCTTTTTACCAGTGTAGTAAAGCTAAACACAGTTGGGACTGCCTTAGAGTCTAGTAGAGGAGCAGTTGTAGGCAGAGGGTGTTGTGTAGTAGGTTTTTCAACAGTAGGAGAACATGGTGTCATTGAGTCTGTATGGCAACAATAGACCAAGATGGCATCAGTAGGAGTTGTGGTCTCTTAAGGATTGATAAAAGAACCTTTAGCCACACAGTAAAGCACAGGGTACAGCTTTTGTCTGCAAAGACACAGGGGACACAACAGGGAAGCAAACTCCAAGCCTGCAAAGGGACCCAGCTTTGTAGAGGACCCAAAAGGGATCCAGACCAATAAAATATTTGCTTACAGGTTTCTGAAACTGATCTTCTTCTCCAAAACTTTGCTGAAGGGAAACACTGGAACATACTCATATTAAATAGCTGAGAAATATACTTTAACGTTCACATTTTCAAAAACAATTTTTTCAGAGAACTCTTTTTTTTTGTTGATGCTAAAAACTGTAATTAACTGCCATTAGCGTATATTAAAAATAGCAGCAGTGCCAGAAAGTACTTTGTTGCCATCTCCCTTTGCACCTTACAATTATTATCACTTAATTTTTCAATAGAAGTAAGGAAACATTGAAAGCTAATATATATATATATATATATATATATATATATATATATATATATATATATATATGGAAATATTAGACAAGAAATAGACATGCTTAACATGCCCTTTAAAGGAGGACTAAAGCTTAACTAAATAAGTAGCTAGAAATGTTATACATTATATTTTGTGCTTCTGTACCAGCCCAAGGCAACCACAGCCCTTTAGCAGTAAAGATCTGTGTCTCCAAAGATGCCCCAGTAGCTCCCCATCTTCTTTTCCGCTGATTCACTGCACATGCTCTGTGCTGCTGTCACTTACTGAGCTTAGGGAGCCACTCACAATATACAGTACACAGAATAGAAATGTCACAATATAAGGCTGATTAGTAATTAATACACATAATTACTACATGGCAGCACAGAAACCAGTGCAATTAGCATCAGAATTTAATAATCAGCAAACCTGTAGCATCAGCTTATATTACAGCCAGGGAAGCTCATTTTCTGCTGGATAATTAGTGACGAGCCCTAAGCTGAGCTTCTCAACAGCCAATCAGAGCCCACTGAGCATGTGAGTGTTAGGCATGTAGCGAACTGTTCTGCGGCGAACTTGTTCGCGCGAACATCGGCTGTTCGCGTCCGCCGCAAGTTCGCGAACGTCGCGCGACGTTCGCCAATAGGCGTTCGCGTCAAAATCGTTCGACCATTCGATCGCTAAAATCGAACGATTTTCGTTCGAATCGAACGATCGAAGCCATTGGATTGAATGAAATCATTCGATCGAATGGCTTCGATCGTTCGATTCGAACGAAAATCGTTCGATCGAACGATTAAAATCCTTCGATCGTTCGAATCAAACGATTTTCGGATGTTCGAAGTTCGCGAACTGTTCGCGAACTGTTCGCATTTTTTGCCGGTGTTCGCGAACGGCGTTCGCGAACACATACTCGGCGGTTCGCTACATCCCTAGTGAGTGTCACAGACACTTTCCAAGATGGTGACCCCCTGTGACAAGTTTGAAGTCCTGGATCATTGCTGCTATTGACAAGCTCAAACTTTAGGCTGGTGCAATAAGTTCAGCATATAAAATATGGCATTTTTAGCCACATTTATTTTTAGGGGTGAATACTCCTTTAAGGGCTCATCTCACAATGGGTGTGTTATTGTTCCATCATGATTATGTTCGGTGCTTTCTGTCGATCAGAAAGAGACGGCAACGTTGGTGTGAGACGTTGGTAGAGAAATTATCGCATGATAAAAGTCTTTCTAGGGCACTGACCAAGCCCCCCTCCAATACTTGGGGCCACTCTGTCTCTGACTTGTGCAGGTCTGATCCTGGCTTCCACTGCAAATGCTGCTGCTCATGGACATCCCTGTGTATAGTGATGGGTGAATAAATCCACCAGGCACGAATTCGCAGCGTTTCGCCACCAGCAAATAAATTTGCGAAACTGCGGCAAAAAATCGCCTGTGAATATTTGCCAGCAGCAAAAAAAATTGGAAATGCGTCAGAATAGTCCACATTATTTGGATACCCATTGACTTTAATGCGGGTGTCAAAATTGGCGCATATTGAAGTAGCCATCAAAATTGAAGCGGCAGTCAAAATTTGTGTTCCGCAGATTTTTTGCAGTTTCGTGAAACGGGACAAATTCGCCCATCACTGCCTGTGTGCAAATCAACCATGTTCTTCCCGAAATGCAGAATTTGTTTCCCACAATTCCTTTGTGGAAATTAGTGGGCACCCACAAAATGCAAGTCACATGGATCAATGCCCTCCTTGTATCCATACTGTTGCATGAAAAGCTCTAGAGCAAGACTGAAGCCATTGATCCTGCAGTTGGCGTAATGAGGCTTCAATTGGATGAAATAAATAGTAAATAAAGAGTAAATATACATTTATTAAAAGAAAACCACATTTTTTGAAAATGCAGCTTTATTGGCTGCGCAGAGCCTGAAAGGAAAAGCCATTAGTCTGAGAGCAGAAGGAGAATGTTTATTAACCGGGTATAATCCAGACTGACACACGTCACGCCCGCCTGCGTCGGCTCAATGGCGGTACATTTATTCATTCTCTCCGATAAATATTATTTGCATTGCCTGCTTTTCTTTCATTCCCTGGGATTTATCTCCTTGCACTGGCACACAAACCAATCACAAGCCTGGCACATTTCATATTCATTTCATATGCTTCAGGCACAGCTTCCCCCTACATTACCATTAGAAGTGATGATATGGATAGAGCCATTTAGACCACCACTGCTTTCCTCAGCCCAGTGTTCCATTAGCTTCTGATTGGATCAGGTTCCTGAGCCCCTATGCGCACACATGTCCCATTGTCCATGCCCTATGCCAGTCCCTCTACCTGGGGTGCACACTCCTGTTGAGGCTCATCCTGCAATACATATGTCAGAGGAAGCGCCCCCCTTTGTTGGTGCCTACCAGGACACGTTTGTGGTTACCACTCCATCTTTTTCTTTCTCGCAAAGGGATTCATTTTTTTTTTCAGCATTCACACGTTAATAGCGCTGCTCCATCCATTTTTCTATTTTTTTAATTTTGAAATTTGACATGGAGCTAGACGTTTTCTTGGTTTCCCAAGTGCCTCCAATGATGTTACTTGTACTATGGTAAACTTCAGTTACTCTTTACTTCTGCATTGCAAGTTGTAGGAAAATCACCCCCATCCCTTTGCCGCCCCCCCTCGCAGCCCAGAACAATGGGAAGGTAAACAGCTCTGTGATACCTGCTAAAAATGCTCCCATGCCCCACCTAGTGGTAGAAATAAACACAGCACATAATAGTAAAAATCCCAGCCCCGCTAACTGAAGTCGCAACTACATTTACAAAAAGAGAACCAGTTGCTTATCTGAAATAGTTCCATTGTGCAGTGCTGGCTCTTTCTGAAAGCACATCAACATGCAAAATAACCTGAGATAGATGCCTACACGCCAATATTACAACATCAAAAACATACATTTATTGATTCAAGAATCACATTTTAAATGGTAGATTGGAATGAACTCCTAAAAACTCAGCTGTTGCTTAAAATATCTGTATGTCTATCAACAAGTGACACTGGTGGAGGTGGCAGCACCTGTGCCATGCCTGGTGCCAACAGAGATAATACCATCACAGAACTGTGTAATCACCAGCTTGTTGTTGGGAAGCTGGAAGGGTCTTGCTATTTTTTCATGGAACAATCCCCATCACACCATGATAATGACGGCTGAGCATTCTGTTTGTGTCCCAAAGGAAGCATTAGAATGACTGCGCATTAGGAGACATCTGTCTGGTCTGGACTGTTCCCAGCAGTACCAAATGGACATCTCTCAACCTGCTCCAAACAATTCATTTTAGTGTGATGGCTGCTATATAGACACACAATCCAAACTATGCCACTGAATAAGAGGGACAGTATAAAGAAGACAAGTTCTATTAACCAGAAAAACATTGCAGAACTTTGGGTACACAATCACCCGACCTAGGTCCATCCATGGCCTGATTCCCACCAGCTCCTCCCTAAGCTGCCCCATTTAGAGTGTTTAAACTCTCCCTTAGAAATCACCTTGCTCTATGCAATAAGCAGCCACCCTCAATCTGGGGCGATAAATGTGGCTTCTGTCATTTCTCTGACCACATTGCAGACTCCTAAACTAACTCTTTTCTATCTTTATAACGATGATTTATTTTATAATTCAGCTTCCCTCAGGCACCTTCTATCAAACATTTCTATTCTGAAGAATCTGAGAGTGAAACCCACAGAGGATACAGCATTCCCTATAAATGTCACACTTTAGGAAACAAGTTAGGAATACTCCTGTGAATAAATTAAAATACAAAGGGAGGCTGAATATGGTAGAGCTAATGTTCTGTGCTTTAAAAAGGCTGGAGGGCATGGCAGTGGTCTGAGCATTGACCTTAACAGATAAGGGCCTCATATCAGGTCTTTGCTGGCAGTTATTCACAAAATGTCCTTTTCCACAACCAAATACCCACAAAGCAGCATCTGCAAAGCTTTTCTTGACCACCCCAAGGTGCATTCTTCCAATCTGTATGGACTCTGCCAATGGAGCAGGGGTAAGAGCAGAAGGAGGAACTAGTGGTTCTTGGACGAGTGTAGACAAGACTAGGCAAGATTGACTTCCATGTTCAGACTCTGCTTGACATTCACATTAAAAATTGCACAGAGGACAAAAGCATGTACTTGGCTTTGTTGTGTATAAGTTCAACAGTGCCATTACACTTTTCTGGATCTTGTAGATCTCTCAGATAGATGGGACAAGCCAGTCCACTTCTCCAGGACTGAAAATAGGCCCTGGCATTTCAAGTTCACTGAACAAAAACAGCCCCTACAAGCCCAATCTATTCAGTGACTGGCATCTAACAGCAGAAACTCTGGCATTTGCCAAAATCCACAGATTGCCAGTTGGGGTCGTCACTACTCCAAATAACTCATGTTCCTGTTTATCCCATAAACTACTGCAATACTTCATTCTTAAAAAAATCATCATAAATTCACAATGAAATCAAGATGAGAAAGAACAGCAATATGTTTCCCATTATAACCTTAGACAGGAATTAAACAGCGACAAAACAAAGAAAAACTTATTAAGTGCAATAGGAAGGCTTTTATCCAACCAGAGTCTGTTTCCCTATATAAATCCTTCACATTTTCTGTTCTCCTTGGGACCCTTGATATTAAATCCAATGATGGACACACTTCTTTTCATGTCAAGTGCTCACTGTGTATTGTAAAATAAAACTGATTACATCACAAGATAATTAAGTGTCAACAGAAAACTCCTAGTTTCCTACTGCCGCAACTGATTTCAATGTAAATATTGGCTCATGCCATCTATGAATTTTCCCTTGCTTATTTTTTCTCATAATCTTTTAACTCTGCTCGCCCCTTACATAGAATAGAGTAAGGAAACATATAAGCAATTTTGGGCCTTATATATGTCTGGCAGGCCCATTGCACAGGCCAATAAGCTGCCGGCTAATCAGCCTATGAGTGGTCATCTTAATTCAGTTTAACATTTGCTATTTACCCTTGTAATATGTAATAACTGTATCAATTTGCATGTACCTGTAATTAAACGCTTTTCATATAATGTGGTCTTGGTTGTTTTTGGCCTCTCAGCATTTAAAACGATTGTAGAACTAGCCCAGTCAGTTGTACCAGATGACGTCATGTTGATGCCCATAGAAGTTCCTTGGTAGTGATGGGTGAATTTATTCGACATGCATGGATTCACAGCAAATTTCTAGATTCTGCTGACGGAGAACATTTTCGCGAAACTGCAGAGAAAAATCGCCATGGGAAAAAAATCGTCGCTTGTCAAAATTGTCAAATGTCAATGTCTCGACAAAGCGAAATGGGACAGATTCGACCATCACTATTCCTTGGATTGATACAATTTGAAAACTCACATATGAGGAATTATTGCATGCCTTGTGGTTAAACTGTAAACATACTTCCCAAAAATTTGGAAACGGTATCAAAATTGAAAATAGTCAATGACTATGCTAAAGCAATGCGGCAGTTCTTGAAGATGCTTGGGAATCCTTGAGTAGGTTGAACACTAGCAATCAATTGAAAGTATAGTTGGTGGAACAGACCAAGGTAGACGCAGAGCTTTGCTGCAAAAAAATCCTTTTATTGACACAACTTGTTTCGAGCAAAAATGCCCTTTGTCAAGTGTACTAGTTACCATTAACACACCATCTTTATAGGAAATAGGTGGGAGGGGAAAGGAGAGGTGGGCGTAAGAGTAACAACTTTACTTAGGGAATTAACCCATTATTCACCCCCAGGGTCTAGTGTGACTATATTAGTGCATTATGACATCATATTCAAATATCCAAACAAGTCTGTGTATATACAATGGTTATTAAAAACAATTAATAACAATTAATAAAACACCTCCAAGTGTACAAAGTGCTTGTGTCTTCTTATAAATTATTGTCCATTAGTCACCATAAAGTGCTGGTTAGGCAACCACTGTTGTAGGCTTCAAAACAACCTGGTTAATAAAAACATATATACAATAAAAAGCCTAGTACTGCAATAAATTTTGCCTACTGGAGTATTCACTTGACACATTTGTAACAATTTTTCGGGACACATTCGCTCATCACTAAAAGATACCCATTCAAATACTGATGTTCCCATTGTTGTGAAGGAATCTTGTAAAACCAAAGTTCGTAAAATGACATTGTGAAGGTTCAAGAATTCAGTTAATAATTTTTATCTACGACACCATTTTTTAAATTTCTTGGAGATTTATTTTTATCTCAGCCGGATATGTTGGCCCTTTAGTGGTCAAGTGTTAAAACTCTGGTAAGTACCTTCGAGTGACTGCATGTTCTTGTATCTGTCATGCCCTTTTATTGTTATGCATTTTGTATTATTTTCCCCTGATGAAGACCTTAACGGTCGAAATGCGTAGGGCCTATGCTTTTGGAGCCATTTTGTTTGTAACTATTTTCTTTTGATGGAATAAAGTCAATTTACTTTACTTTTGAGTGTGCGATCTTCGATCTTTTGTTGGAACGTTCCTTTATGATATCCAACCAACCATCCCATGGGCCAAACGGGCTGATAACCAACAAGGGGCTATCTAAGATATGACCGCAATTCTATTGTTCTATTCATAGCATCTCCTCTATGTTTCCTCATCTGTACCAAGCACTGGGCGACATGGAGCATCAGCAGATGAAATTTTCAAACCTGTCCAATCTACAAACTGACCAGTTATCCAAAATGATCATTATCCAGCCAGGGAACATGTGTATGACCATCCTAAGCTTTCCATGTCTAGATACTAGAAGTTATTTCTCCCTGTTAGCATATAAGAAGAAATTGTAATATCCTCTTCATAGAGGCTGGATCATCTTCTTTTCAAGCAGTTTATTTGAACATAAAATAAAATCATATGCTTGTAGGTAATTATTCATATGCACCAGGAGGTTTTTTTTAGCCGTTGATGATTCCGATCGGTACAATGGCACAGCATGAAATTCTGCTGCTTCAAAACGATACTAAATAATAGCGTAGTGCCAAAGCGGAGTATTGTCTCTGCATATCAGAACTGTAAGGGGGAAAAAAACCCTATTTAGAAATAGGAATTATCAGCCACAGCAAGGTATAAGTCCAACCCCCCTCTTCATTCAAATTGCATCGCTGAGTGAAAGCTTTTGGAAGGTGCAGATGATAAGATTTGCAAGATGCCATCTAATATCCATTTACATATTGTAAAGAATAACACAGTCAGTACAACATATTAAACTGGATTGAAAGTCACCTCCCATTGCTTATATAATTCATCTAAAAAATTTGCTTTGCTGGAGGTGACTTTAAGGAGAACTTAACCCTGAGGACAATCATAGTCCCCTTTCACTGGCCTCCTTCCTCCACTGTGAACCAAGCCACTTGGGACCCACTATACAGAAGCTATCACTTTTCCTAGGATGGGAAGCCTCTGGAGGAGCCCTTTGTTCTCAGAGTTCAAAGCTCATTTAACTCTGATATTCTGGGACATTTCAAGAACCCCTTTGTATTTCAATATTTAGTCATCTTACTATCTTAGCACCCAATAAAATTAAAGATGTATAAATGATTGCCATAGCTTTCACCCTATGTCGCATTACGAATGTATCCAGAAGATCAAATTAGCATTCGCCCCAAATATACATATTCACCCCAACCATACATCTCAGCTTTCTATCCAGTTTCTTGGGCCTCAGTATATCTGTTTTCCAACCTAGCCGCTCTGTAGGCTTCATTTGAAATACTTTCCAAGGATAGAGGGTCCTTCCATGTGCCAGAGAGTTGTTCAGTAAAGCAGAATCTTCAAACATTATTAAGTTGGATAGAAATGCCTCACAGATCAGCAAATCCCTCTTATGTGTTGAACTCCAGTCTTTTGATCTAAAGGTGTTGGTGAAGCTTTGGGATCTCCTAACAGCAAAACAACGGGTGAGATCAATACTGGCACACATAAATAATACACTTCCACTAACATATGAAGAAAGCAGCAACACCAAAGGAAATGATTAAATATTGTCTTTACTTAAAGGTCCACCACAGATATCTTGTCTTCTATATATAAAACAGGGAAGTTCAATGGCTCCAGGAAGTTACCCTCAGATGTAGTGCAGGCTGTATGCTGGGCAGTCAGTCAATGAAAGGAACATCCCTTTATTTATAAAATTATATAAACTCAGTCTACTAATCTATAGTTTCTGTACATAATCTTTTTTATATCAGCATCAAAAAAATGTCAGCGTCCTTCAACCTCACCATTTGTTTTTCTGGCATCTGCTAGATACGACAGAGAACTGCCTGCTGCTCCTAGTGAAATCGTTACAAGTGAAAGATCACATTTTTGAGCATAACTATCTGTTCCTATCATTGGGTCTAGTGAATGGGAGATCTGGTCCTTGTTTGGCTACATTTCTTATCGGGAGGAAAATAGCATGGAAGGAAAATGCTGAGAGTTCCAGTTAACCTAACTGAATATAATCAGAGGTTTGTGAACAGAAACCTGCATCGGTGTATATACTGTATGAGAGCAAATGACCATTTTCCACAACTCTCACTCCAAGTGGCTGCCACAATGGGCTTTCAGGTGTATCTAGGGGAGCCATTCTCCTCAACTACCACCCCAACTGGTCTTTAAGTTGGCCTTTTAGGTGTATCTATAAGAGCAAACAGACTTTTTCCAAAACACTTACCCCAAGTGGCCTTCAAGATGGGCTTTAAGGTGTATCTAGGAGAGCAAATAGCCAATCCCCCCAATTGGTATTTAAGTTGTTAATTCAGGTGTATCTATGGCCATTTTACAAAACTCAATCCAAGTGAACTTCAAAATGGACTTTCAGGTGCAGCTAGCAGAGTAAATAGTCATTCTCCCCAACTATCATCCCAACTGGTCTTTAAGCTGGCCTTTCAGGTGTATCTATGAGATAAAACAGATATTTTCCAAAATGCTTACCCCAAGTGGCCTTCAAGATAGGCTTTCAGGTGTATCCAGGAGACCAAATAGCCATTCTCCGCAATTTTTACCCCAAATGATCTTTAAGCTGTCCATTCAGGCATATCTATGAGAGCAAATGGCAATTTTCCAAAACTCAATCCAAATGGACTTCAACATGGACTTTCAGGTGTATCTAGCAGAGCAAATAGTCATTCTCCACAACTTTCACCCCAACTGGTCTTCAAACTGTCTTTTCAGGTGTATCTAGGAAAGCCAGCCCCACTGATTGTCGTGGGGGTGGGGGCACTGATCTATATGAATAAAAATATCTATATAAATACAAAAACTTGCTTGGAGCCGGCACAGCACGTATACAGGTTAAGTGTGCCTGGGTGCAAAATGCAAACAATAAGATAACTGTCCCAAATATGGCATGCACTCACAGGTCTTATCCAAGGTGAAAAAATGGTGCTTAGTTAGCAAAAAACTTCTATATAAATACATATATGTCAAGTTTCCAACCTTAGATAAATCTTGGTGATTTCTTATTATTATTAAAAATTGACACACACCAACGTTGAGGAAGCTTTATGGAACCAGAGCAGAGACAGCATTTTAGGTGGAAAGATAATCAGACAAGCCATAAACAATCATTTAAATTACAATACGATCGTGACACCTTCCCCCAGGGGCTTGTCATAACACCATGACTAATCTAGGAAATATACGTTACACAATCAATTACTACACACCAATTTGTGCAGAAAATCAGGGGATTCCAGTCAATATTGTCACGAAAGCTCTAGAGAAATCTGTTGCATTGTCTCTTCGCTGTTGGGGAGTTTAAATAATGGTATGGATTATCGGCTGTTGGAAAAAATATAAAATGTAGCTTGCCTAAATGGATTTGAAATATTTTCAGTATTCAAAAAGGATTAAGAAATGTACTATATCCACAATATACAGGTTGATTTTCAAAGGGGCAAGAAGAAGGATCAAAAACTTGTTGTAACTTGCAGTTTTTTGGCCACAACGTACCTTGCACTCCATATGGGAAAGGGCAGGCCAAAACCTGCCAAAACAATCAGGGATAGTTGATGTATGCCACAGCAAACCTGATGGGGGTTAGTTATACCACATAATTTTTTTATATCAAGTTATAGTTAATTTTACTAACTATCCTAACCAGCATTTTTCACATCTTCCTTTAGCCATTCCAACAGCCTCAGTGCTGCTCTAATGTAGCTCCCACTATGTTTTAACTCTTGACAATATGATGCTGGGAGTAACTACGCTTCATTTACGATTGCTGGGCTACATGTGTCAACCCTGTATAAGAGTTTACATATACTGTAGCTTTTCATGCTTTCCCACCTGCCAAAAATAGCATGATCATTGCCTTATGCTCTTCATAGAGCTCCTATAAAAAAACCCTATGAAAACATGGGTAGATAAATAGAATCCATTGTAGGATAAGCATGTCGAGTGAAAGTCATTGTTTGTGTCAATGAAAACATTTGTAGACAGGGACAATGTGTGTTATGTTGGGGGGAGGCGGTGAAGAACAATTTAATTCAATCTGATTTCCATCCTCAGAATCTTCGTGCCACCTGGAACGCCATTCATTTACTTCCAAGGCTAATGCATTTATCGTGGGCTGAAGAATATGCTGCATGAAAGAGCATTTCAATTAGTCCAGTCATGTTAGTAAATGGAACAGTAACACATACTCACAGTTGATGTGTTTACATTTTGTACCATGAAAACTTTTTTTTTTCTTCTGGATTCATTTGAAAATGTGAAACATAATCGCATTTTACTATTTCGTTGTGAATGGATAGTTAAATGATATACAGGTATGGGACCTGTTATTCAGGATGCTCGAAACATGGGGTTTACTGGATAAGGAGTCTTTCTGAAATTTGCATCT
The DNA here is from genome assembly GCF_017654675.1 of Xenopus laevis. Classification (NCBI taxonomy): domain Eukaryota; kingdom Metazoa; phylum Chordata; class Amphibia; order Anura; family Pipidae; genus Xenopus; species Xenopus laevis. The sequence continues at coordinate 104,315,102 of NC_054388.1, read as the reverse complement.
CCATACCTTAAGTCAGTCAGTTTACTGACTTAAGGTATGGAGGTCTACTTTTAGTGAAGATTAGGATCTACATCCATAAAAGCATTGTTAAAATTCTGTTCCATGGAAAATATTACTTAAATATTGATTTATGAGAAAATCATTTTTTTTAAAATGTGAATTATTTGATTAAAATAGACTCTATGGCAGAAGTCCTTACTATAATTTCTGAATTTCTGGGTTTCTTGGTTTTAGAAGTGAACCTGAAGGAAAATATTAGTGTCCAACCCAGCATTGTGCTTGCATGCTGGAGAATTAGATAAGCTTCTCAAGGACAATCGGATCATAATCCATTTATGGATGTCTGTATGCCCCATATACCAGCTGTTATAGTTATGGTGGAAGTTATGCAAGGCACTTCCAGGCTGTTGCTAAACTACAGAGAGAGATGGATTTGGGCAAAAAAGGACCCCTATCCATTGTAGTGATAATGGGCATTAAAATCATGCAAGTGAAAAGTTGCTAAGAATAGGCAAAAGGTAATATAAAGGGGACCTGACCTTGTCAACGTTTTACAATTCAGCTCTTATTTTAATGTTCGACTTTTTGTCAGAGCGTATCTTGAATACCCAAACTTTGGTCAAGGATCCACTTGAAGGTCCATCCTTTGGTTAAGGCCCCACTTGAAGGTCCATTCTTTGGTCAAGGCCCCATTTGAAGGTCCATTCTTTGGTCAAGGCCCTACTTGAAGGTCCATTCTTTGGTCAAGGCACACTTGAAGGTCCATCCTTTGGTCAAGGCCCCCCTTGAAGTCCGACTTTTGGTCAGGGTCCCTAACTCATGAAATGCATACAGATATAGGGAAATATTGTTGCATCAGTCATTCAGTCTTTGTTTCAAGAATATCTAGGACATCAAATACATTTACACCAAAAATCTCACCATGTCCTTTAAGCTGGGTTTTCATGTGTATTTATTAGAGCTTTTACCCTAATTGGCCTTTAGACTGATCTCTCATTTCACTGCTCCAAGTCCCTTTAGGGCTGCTTGCCAGGCCTATAGTTTGGGAACCACTGCTTTAATGATTAGTTCCCTGATTTACAGCAGTGAAGGTCTATAACAGGGAGCACAGAATATCAGACAATTAAAAGATTGTGACATTGACTATTCCAAGATGTCAACCTAAAACCAAATAGTAGGGCATAAATATTCAAAGATGAACAATACATACAGGATATGCCCTGGTAGAAAGACATGGTTATTCCACCTTACAGCAGAAATGTGACAGGTACCAATGGAATGGCATGATTACTCCAAGATGGCAGTTTATTGTCTCCAGTCTTCTCAAAAGCTCCATTGACATTTTCAGACAATATCATCATTCTAGTAAAAACATAGTTTAGTAAATAACTGTCCCTCTATATTGAAAAGTATAATAGCATGACAATTTGATGGTTGGCTCCTACAAGCATATTTGTTTTCTACCCCATCAAACCAACAGCTCTTCATTTTAGAAAAATAAAGGGTTTTTTCCTGTGTTCAACTTGTAAAGGCAAACGAAAAACAATGTTAATGAATTTGCTTCATTAATAAAGTCATTGAGCGCCATTTACCCTATTAATCTTGCAAGTATAATGAGCTCTCTCTAGGCTTAAGAGGTATTTGCTCTAATAAATATCCAGCTGACACCGCCATTGGCTCATGCATAGCCAGAGAAAAAACAGCCTTTAATGCAAATAACAAGATAAGGGGGTGGGAGTGAGTGTGCTTCTTCCAACCAGGAGAAATGTAATTTGCAGAGATGTATTAGACAATTGTCAATGGTATTGATTACAGGCAGTCTCCTATAATACACCAAATCCTACACTTAGGATAATTAATTAGAGCTTAATGTTGATACTGATTATTTAGTTTTGCTGTAAAGTCCTATAAAAGTTCCATAAAACATAGAAGGGCTTATTTATGATCACTAGGTGCTACAAGGAGCATGAAAATGCCCCATTAAATTTTTTCATACTCCTGCTTGCACTCATATATATAGTGCCTTGATCCATTTGCTAGTTGCACCTACTATTAGGGGCAAGGTGCAATACTTTATGGCATGAGGGAGCTCTTTGCCTTCATCTGTTGTGAAATGCCAAGCTCCCTGTGATTGTGGGACAGTTGTATTGAAGAGCATGCATTGTCTATCTCAAAATATAAAGATTATTGCCAGAATAGGTAAATTATAGATGCAGGAGGTAACTCCTAAATCACCTGAACTTGTCCCCTAAAGCTTCTCTGAACATGTGTAACCTGTGGCTCATAGGAGATGACCCCAGAAGCACTCCATCATCAAACATGGAGATTCAGAGAAGCATTAGGAGATACCTTCTGTATCTGTAATTTGTAGAATCTCTCAAGCATGGGATTATTCCTTCTCAACAAGAAATACAAAATTGGCAATGGATTTTGGTAAAGCAACGGAATTTTGGGGATTTTGGCTTCAAGTCCAAGATCTAACAGTTGGTCATGGTCATGGAGGGATGATACCTGACCAGCATCCAGACACTATTCATTATAATTTGAAATTGAATATTAGAGAGTCTAAAATGAATTAGATAATCCTAGTTCCTTTCAGAATGGGAACCAATCTATTGCTTTGGGCTGGCGATGGAGGTAGGGCACTTCTTACAAATGGAGAGATGTCTTTAGGAAGGGCATGATACAGTGCTGAGAGGATAAAAACATGCATGGTGGCATTAGTTTTGTTGTTACAGTTGATTGCCTTGTTGTTGATGCCCGAGGGCAGGTTTGAGAAGCAGAAGATAATCTGCATGTGAATGTGCAACATTGTCTTATAATTGGGCAAGATCCTTCTTGTGCTATGGCAGCAGCTCTTTACAGAGACCAGCTGCTCACATGATTTCACATGCATACGGGGCTAGCCAATGAGAGTCCGTTAAGGTTACACTCTGTACAGTTTCCTGTATATGTCCCCTGCGCATTAATTACAATATTTTTTTTCTAGTTTACAAGATATTCGTTTTGAAACGGCTAAAATAATGAAATTGAAACAACAGTGACATCTGCTGGTTAGTCCTGCAGACTGTCCTAACAGTTGGGGGAAATTCTAAGAAGAAAAAGAGGAAAGTCTTCAGACATTGCTCTGCTTAGAAAATAGCAGAGAAGAGTCATCTTAAAGGGATACTGTCATGGGAAAATATGTTTTTTTTTTAAATGCATCAGTTAATAGTGCTGCTCCTGTAGACCTCTGCACTGAAATTCGTTTTTCAAAAGAGCAAATGGATTTTTTTAAATTTAATTTTGAAATCTGACATGGGGCTAGACATATTGTCAGTTTCCCAGCTGCCCCTGGTCATGTGACTTATGCTCTGATAAACTTCAATCACTCTTTACTGCTGTACTGCAAGTTGGAGTGATATCACCCCCTACCTTTTCCCCCCCAGCAGCCTAACAACAGAACAATGGGAAGGTAACCAGATAGCAGCTCCCAAACACAAGATAACAGCTGCCTGGTAGATCTAAGAACAGCACTCAATAGTAAAATCCGGGTCCCAGTGAGACACATGTACATTGAGTAGGAGAAACAACAGCCTGCCAGAAAGCAGTTCCATCCTAAAGTGCTGGCTCTTTCTGAAATCACATGACCAGCAAAGTGACCTGAGATGCACCTACACACCAATATTACAACTAAAACAAATAATATAAAATACAAATTTACATGGTAGAGTTAAATAGTTGCAGTGTAAACAGTGTAATTTAAAAATTAAAAACCATAAAAATCATGATAGAATCCCTCTAAAGTCCTGAATTAGATCTGGTAGCCATGGTCCTGGAATACCAACAAAATGGCAGGATTCCGATGTAAATCCCATAGGGTCACAGCCATACAGGAAAGCATCGAATAGGGGGAGTCAGATTGGACAGGTAGAATTTTTGTTTCACCAGCCCAGATATGATGTCACTTCTGTTTTTTAGTGATGTCGCTGCCATGGTTACATGGCACATGATAGGTGTTTTATCAGAATTTGAGTCACTGGTCCCCTGTCAAAGTGAAGTCCAGCAAGTTCAGGTCAGATCACTTTGTGGCAGGTCCAGTTTGGGAGCAATTCTTCTGAACTAGACCCACGTAAGTCTCTGCTCAGAGCACCACCAGCACTGCCTAATCCATCACCAATAATGTACATTAAGGGGCAGATTTACATAGGGTTGAATATCGAGGGTTAATTAACCCTCGATATTCGACTGCCGAATTGAAATCCCTCGACTTCGAATATCGAAGTCGAAGGATTTAGCTCTATTCCTACGATCGAACGATTCGAAGGATTTTAATCAGAAAATTGTTAGGAAGCCTATGGTGACCTTCCCCATAGGCTAACATTGGCCTCGGTAGGTTTTAGGTGGCGAAGTAGGGGGTCGAAGTTTTTTTTAAAGAGACAGTACTTCGACTATCGAATGGTTGAATAGTCAAACGATTTTTACTTCGAATCATTCGATTCGAAGTCGTAGTCGAAGATTGAAGTAGCCTATTCGATGGTCGAAGTAGCCATATTCGACCATTCGAAATTCGAAGTATTTTTTCTTCTAATCCTTCACTCGATCTAAGTAAATGGGCCCCTTAATTTGCTTACAATTACACATTTTTCCTTTATGCAAGAAAAAAAAAAAATGTCATTATTTGGGTGAACATTGTCTTTAAATTTTAGGTTGCCTTTCTTTAAGTTTATAGTTTGGTCTGAGCACCATAGTTAGCAGCTTAGTGCAGCCTAAGGGTCAGTCCACACAAGGAGATTCGGGGAGATTTAGTCGCCTGGTAACAATCTCCCCGAACTGCCTTCACGTGTCTTCCCTTCCACTATGATGAAAAGTCACCTGCGCTAAAGCACACGCAACACTTCATTTTCCGAAGTCGCCCGAAGTTGCCTTACGAGGAAACTTCGGGCGACTTCGGAAAACAAAGAGCAGCGTGTATTTCTCAGCCCACAATGTGCCTGCGATCCTTAATCAAGATACATAAGGCCGTTAGAGTGCAATACCTCCCAGGCTCAGGATCCTGCAGTGATGCAAACAATGGGTTTCCAATAGGATCTCTGACCACCGTGTTCTCAACACTCAATAAATATAAGAGCTTTGGGAAATTTACTTTTTCCCCCAAAACACTTGTACTTTATTAATAACCAGTGGTATAATTACAGTAGATATTACTGGGCCCCACAGTAAATTAATTTTAGGGTATTGATGATAGTGTTGCTTTAAAGGAATAGTAACACCAAAAACTGAAAGTGTCTTTAAGTGACAGTATAATGTACTGGCGCCCTGCACTGGTACAACTGCTGTGTTTGCTTCAGAAACTCTACTATCATTTATATAAACATATAAACAAGCTGCTTTGTAGCCATGGGGGCAGCCATTCAAGCACAGGATACACAGTAGATAACAGATAAGTACTACTATAGTTTATATAAACAAGCTGCTGTGTGGCCATGGGGGCAGCCATTCAAGCACAGGATACACAGTAGATAACAGATAAGTACTACTATAGTTTATATAAACAAGCTGCTGTGTAGCCATGGGGGCAGCCATTCAAGCACAGGATACATAGTAGATAACAGATAAGTACTACTATAGTTTATATAAACAAGCTGCTGTGTGGCCATGGGGGCAGCCATTCAAGCACAGGATACACAGTAGATAACAGATAAGTACTACTATAGTTTATATAAACAAGCTGCTGTGTAGTCATGGGGCAGCCATTCAAGCACAGGATACACAGTAGATAACGGATAAGTACTACTATAGTTTATATAAACAAGCTGCTGTGTAGCCCCCTGGTTCTGACGCCAAGACATAAGGTATTTCAACTCCCCCCATTGGCGCAGCCCCCCGAATTACCTGTTACTCCCTGACTACTACCAGTTGCATCGCAGCCACGCCTAGGATTGCCCTCTGTCCGGATTTTACCCAGAGACCCCAGTATTTGTAAGGGTTGTTCAGGTGAAACCTTCCTGTCCAGATTTACAAATTAGTAAATCATGACATTGAAAATAATGACATGGCGCTAGGTTTGCTACCCGGCCAATATTTTACTGGCCTAGCCAGTAAAACACCTGCCATGGCCAGAGCCGATATTACAAATTTACCGGCAATGCAGTTGCCGGTAAATTTGTAATACCCTTAAAAAAAAGCCCTCGGCCCACCCCCAATTCATTTCGAACGTACCTTTTTTTTCGGCCTTCTGGCCATCGTGCGACCTGGCTCCGCCGCCTTTTGCGGCACTGCACGTGGCTCCGCACCCTTTGCATCATGGAACACCCATTTTGTTCCCGCCCCCCCACCGGCCTGCCTTTGAGAAAAGGTGGCAACCCTACTAATCGCTGATTGCCACATCATCAGTCCAGCTTCCAGCCCCTCGATGCCCCCACGACTCTGACATCATCCACCCTGCTACTTTTTCTGGCCCCAGAAAAGGTGCCAACCCAAGCAAAGCCCCCACTCCAGTCTATAAATTTATCTCTGATAATTAACAGCGAGTAGAGAATAAATCACTTTAGTAAGCCTAAACTGAAATATGTACCCAGCCAAATCATTGCTGAGTGGCCGTCGCCGGCACGAAAAAACTTTGATGACGGCGTCAAAACCACCAGCGAATTTTCACTGCAAATTCTCAAATTTATTTGCCGGCGGTGGGACAGGCATATTTGCTGCGAATTTGCACCTGCCGAATAAATTTGCCACTCACTATTTTTATAACTTTTCTGATGTAACGAGCGACTGGTCATGTGACATAAATCTATTCATTAGCCGGTGGACTAGGCAAGTCTGCTTTGGGCTTTTGTCGCAAGGTTATTTGAGTCCATAGCAGGAATCAGGTTGTTATTTCTGGGATTAAAAGTACAAATATTTTATTTAAAAAAGTAAGAGGAAAATAAATGGGGGCAGTGGTGGAGTGAGCGCAGGAGTTGTGCTGTTTGCAGTGGGGGAGCTAATGCGCCGACTATAAACCCTGGATCAAAAGATCAAGTTGGCGGCAGAAATGCACATGATAAAGATAAAGACACTTCACCCGGGTGCACCTCTCAGAGACATGGGATTAGACTCTAGAGGATGAAACAAACAGGCCAGAACATGGGCCCAGGAACTCCATCTTTTATTAACCATACGGTGGGGCGAGTATTGGGGGAGAAGAGCCAATGGTGGGCTTCCTCTGTGCAGGGAAAGGCTACTAAAAAAGTTTGGGGGTGCAACAGGGGGCAGCGTCCCAGCAGCAAAAAGTGGGGTTGAGCAACAGCGTTTAGATCCCTTTAATTGTACAGTGGTGATTTAGCCTCTGACAACATGCTGCAGAATAGTGGGAGTTGTAGTTCAGCAACATTAGTATGTATGGAAGGCCAGCATCCCAGCTATGTATGTAGTATGTAAGGCCAGTATCCCAGCTATGTATGTAGTATGTAAGGCCAGTATCCCAGCTATGTATGTAGTATGTAAGGCCAGCATCCCAGCTGATGCAAGAACAACCTCCAGTGAGATTCCTGCCTGATCTGTGCAATGCTGCGACTCTATCCATGCAACTGTAGCTGAAAGCTTTAACCCCTGATAATATGTTGGAGTACGGAGTATTGCCAAAGCAACAACACCTGTCCCTTCTTAACCCAGAGCCTACCCAGCCCAAGTCCAGGAAGAGACTCAAAATCCCAAGCCCAACCCACCCTAAACGTCAGAAATGCCAGTAAATCCACTATAGAAAATGGGTACTGAGCACTGCATTAACCCAAGACATACCAGTAAGATCACTGCAGACAATGGATAATGAGCAGTGCACAAACCACATAAAGGCCAGTAGAAAATGATACATTAACTCTATACATACCTGTAATATCACTGCAGAAAATGATACATTAACCCTAGACATACCAGTAAAATCACTAAAGAAAATGATACATTAACCCTAGACATACCAGTAAAATCACTAAAGAAAATGATACATTAACCCTAGACATACCAGTAAAATCACTAAAGAAAATGATACATTAACCCTAGACATACCAGTAAAATCACTGCAAAAAATGATACATTAACCCTAGACATACCAGTAAAACCACTGCAAAAATGATACATTAACCCTAGACATACCAGTAAAATCACTGCAGAAAATGATACATTAACCCTAGACATACTGTACCAGTAAAATCACTGCAGAAAATGATACATTAACCCTAGACATACTGTAACAGTAAAATCACAGCAGAAAATTAAACATTAACCCTAGACATACCAGTAAAACCACTGCAAAAAATGATACATTAACTCTAGACATACCAGTAAAATAAAATCACTGCATAATATTATACATTAACTCTAGACATACCAGTTAAATCACTGCAGAAAATGATACCTTAACCCTAGACATACCAGTAAAACCACTGCAAAAATGATACATTAACCCTAGACATACCAGTAAAATAAAATCACTGCAGAATATTATACATTAACTCTAGACATACTCTAGACATACCAGTTAAATGATACATTGACTCTAGACATATCAGTAAAATAAAATCACTGCAGAATATTATACATTAACTCTAGACATACCAGGTAAATCACTGCAGAAAATGATAGGGCCATTCAAATCATTTAGAAAATAGTTCTCCATCATAATCATCATGTTTATTAAACCAACTGGCGCAGGACAGGGGAATAAACCAGAGACATTGGAGACCAGAACAAATACTGGGGCCTAAGGTGGCCACCTTGCCCTTGAGCCGGCCCAATATGAGAGCACAATTGTCATTATAGGCCGTGGTGGGCCATACTGAGCCACACCCAAGCTGAATCTGAATATTGGTGCCCATTTTCAAATTAAAACCATGTAAAGAGGAATGCTGGGATTAGCCAAGACTTGTGGTTTAGGCAAAGGTCACACATGGAATTCTCCACTAACATCAGCGTCCACCAGAATTTTCATGCACATTAAAGTGCAGACGCCATTGGAGTGAATTTCAGCAGAAGTCGGCAGTCACAGGTGGCAGTAGCAGTTTCTCCACCAGCATTTTTGTGATAAAATTGATTTGGGCAACATTAGCCTTATTCCCCTTTTATTAGTCCAACAGAAGAGGTAACGTACAGTTGTACAAGTCAAGTATTGGGCGGCTGTCAATGTGCAAACACCAAGCCAAGGACAGTGACTCACCAAAGGCAACTGCTTAATAAGCGGGTTTAACGCTGCCCATTGCTTTGTATCAGGCCCTTGTGCTGACCGCTAGTTTTTTATCCCTCCATATGGATTATCCACTATTTACATGCTAGAGGCAGTTTATAAACATCTCCAAATGGCATCTCTTTGTCCAATTAAACCGTTAAGGGGGAACCACATGTTCACAATGAAAAAGCGCAGAAGGTAATCAGAGCGCGGACATCTGTGCCGGAGAGATACACAACTCTGAGCGAGTGAAGCCATTAATCAAAGTCTGAATTGCTCCATATTTACATGCGTGATAATTACCTTGCAGGAGGGGAGGCTAAATGGAAATATTGGGGGGGGGATGAAGCTCTCAGATGCACTATGGAATCATATATATTCCAGAATGTTCATTTTTACTAAGTTTCCCAAAGGCTCTAAGGGGGCAAAATAATGATCCTTAGGGCTTATTCAATAAAGGCTTCTGTCCATGGTCGGGCTGCATTGTGCACCAAACGGCGGATAAAATGTAGGGCCTGTCGGTGCTCCCAAACTTGTGCATTTGACTTACTTGTCTCCACCTGCCCAAACTTTACTAAGTTGTTGCTGGTAGTGATGGGCTGCACCATTCAGGAAAAGGTGACATTTTTTTTCGAAACGGCGAAAAAATTTGCGAAACTATGAAAAATTTGCGAAACACATTGAAGTCAATGGGTATCAAAATTATTTTGATGTGAAACAATTTTTACACGAGCATGACTATTTTGTCCAAATGCATTAAAGTCAATGGGCGTCCGAACAATTTTGACGCGCACCAAATTTTTTTGTGTTTTGCAGTGAATTTTTGCCTCAGTTTTGCGAAAACACTTGCAGGCAGTGAAACACAAAAATTCACTAGTGATGGGCGAATTTGCGCCAGCGAAAAATTTGCGAAACGGCAAAAATTCGCCCATCACTAGTGAATTTTTGTGTTTCACTGCCTGCAAGTGTTTTCGAAAAACTGAGGCAAAAATTCACTGCAAAACACAAAAAAATTTGGTGCGCGTCAAAATTGTTTCACATCAAAATAATTTTGACACCCATTGACTTCGATGTGTTTCGCAAATTTTTCATCTTTCCGCAAATTTTTCATCTTTCCGCAAATTTTTTCATGGTTTCGAAATTGTTCGGACGCCCATTGACTTTAATGCATTTGGACAAAATAGTCACGCGTATAAAAATGGTTGCATTCGTTTTTGGTGCCGGTGTCCGTTTTTGTTGCTGGACGCTGGTGCACATTCACTGGCGAAAATGATCTGGTGTCCCTTTTTTTTTTTGGACGCCGGAGCATTTTTACCGCAAATTCGCGCCCGCCGAATAAATTTGCCCATCACTAAAATTCGTCCATCACTAGTTGCTGGACTATAAATCTCAGAATAATATAACATATGGTAATGGTTGGGACATGCTGGGAGCTGTAGTCCAGCAATATTGAGGTTATATTCTTAAAGGGACACTCAACCCAACCATTAATGTGTCCCACTGCGCCCCCTAGTTTTCTATAGAATTTGAGAAAAAAAACATAATTACACATGGAAACCAATTCACCAATGAGAATTCTACTCACCAAAAACTTCATCACAGATGCAAGAGAATCAACCAATGAGAATGCTGAGTCCAATCACTATGTCAGGCATGTTGTTGTTATCTTACATATACAGATAATCGTGTCTCTTTTTTTCTTCATTATATGACACTGGAATCAAACATGGGGATAAAGGACGGACTTGTTCAGTGCTGGGAAACTCTGCTTTAGGACAGACACACACTCAGATTTGGGGAGATTTAGTCGCCCGGCGATAAATCGCCTCATCTTCGGTGCGACTAATCTCCTCAAACTGTCTTCTCCCTGTTTGAATTGAATTTGCCGGCGTGATGGCACTCGGATCGCTTCGTTTTCCGAAGTCGTCCCAAAGCTTCCTCATGAGGCAACTTCGGGCGACTACCGATTGCCACCCCGCCGGCGATTTACATTCTAGCCAGCAAGAGCCAGTTCGGGGAGATTTAGTCGCCACGAAGAAGAGAAGATTTGTTGATGGATGACTAATCTCCTAAGCGTGTGCCCTTAAGCTTCCAACTCCAGTTGCAGGAACAAAGAACATGGAGCCAGATTGATACAGATCAGCTGCGATTCTCATTGGATGATTTTTTCGCATTTAAGGGCGTGTAGGCGCCGAACGCAGGTTGAGACGCAACATGCTGCATTTTTCCTGCGTTTGGTGCCTACAGGGCCGGCCTTAGGCCAATTGGACCAATTGGGCACAATTGGGCCCCGCACCTCTGAGGGCCCCGCACTGCCCCTTTCCTTTCTATTTTGTGCCTGTATGCCCTTATTTTCCTAAATACTTGCTGTGTCAGTAGCCAGCAACACTTTGTCTAGGGGCCCCGCCAACATGGTCCCAATTGGGCCCCACATTTGATAGGACCAGCCCTGGGTGCCTACATGCGCCTGTGGAGTACAGCCCCATTGGAAAAAATGTAATGCGTCTATTCCTGCGCTCCCCTGCGGCTGAACGCAGAAAAACGGAACGCAGGTAAAAACGCTCGTCAGTAAGAGCCCTTAATGCTGCCCTGGGTTCCAGAGAGCTGGGGGACAGTTTTATTGTGCAATATTGCTTTAAGAATACAACCCTGATGTTGCTAGACTACAGCTCCCAGCATGTATTAACCTTTATAATACGTTCAAGTTTTCTGGGATTTGAAGTCCAGCAACAACTGAGTAAAGCGTTGTTTTGTGGCCCTTAAAGGGGAAATAATATTTTGTCAACTCGTTTGTAAGATGTAAGAATCCTAACCTTAATTACGGATGCAAGACATTTACCCATAGGGGACCTGAGAGGATTATAAATGCCAAGGGACATTCTCCCATTTTTTAAAGGGCCATTATGCCCTTTCATTTTACTGCAAAATTCTGCTTAGCAAAGGGGAATACCAGCGCTCCCATAGATTTACAGTATTTTCTCTTATTAGATGTTGGGAGAATAACATTGGGCATTGTTTCTGCTATGGAGAGCGCCAATGGCAGCCCCTTCCAGCTAGCCACTCCCCCACTGATGTTATACTGCCACGCCCACTTCTGTCTTATTGCTATAGGATTATAAACACAATAGAAGTTCAATGGCAATAAGAAACTTGCGGCCAACAAGCCACCAAGGCAACTTCTGCTTAGGAAAAGCTAAAACCGAAGGGCCAAGCCTGGAATATCACATAAGCTTAGGGATATAAATATGCCCTCAGCTCTCAGTATTTCCATTAGGCAAATCCACGGGGAAGAAAAAAAATGCAGGTGAAGTGGCCTTTCAAAACCCGATAAAAGCAGCACAGAACGTGCATTTGATTGCCCTATAATACAGTAACATATATATAGATATACATAGGAACCGTGCATGTGTCATATCCAAGTAGCTGCCCCATTTTCAACAGTAAAGAAATAACTGAAAAAGAGAATAAGAGATAGGAATATAATATACTACATCCACTTTATGTAACAGTCTGCAATCTAACAGCAGTAATTCATTTGAGAAAACACAATTTATTTCTCTATGGCAACCCAATTAAATCCATCGCTCAGCAGAGGTAAGCTTCAAGTCAGGGGGACAAAGCAGAATATATCTGAGCTGATAAGGATCCAGCTGTTTGGTTTTTATTAGACAGATATAGGAGGCTAGTGAAACTGCTCGGCTCTCTGACATTGGAATTGTATTTGCTCCCATCCAGCATCTATTTGCTTCGAAAGTGGCGTAACTACATGATATTGGGACCCACAGCTAATTCATTTTAGGGCCCCCAACATATCCAGAGGTTAATCTTATTTACCAATATATGTTGAACCTGCTCTTTATTTGTACCATCTGGGGCCCCTGTTTCCTCTGTAGTTTCACCCCTGCTTAGTAATCTGGAACAGCAAAAGGACGGAACTGATATTTCAGCTGATCTGTGGGGGCCCCTGGAAATGATGGGTCCTCTGTTGTCCTAATGGTAATCCACCAATGATCAAGCCTATAATTTAAGAAGATAAAGAAGCAGGGCTGACTGGCACTCAAACGGATCCACAAGACCAGAGATATTCATTCATTCGAGCCCATGACTAAGCACCCTGAAGGGTGCGAAACGCGTAGGGTGGATGGAGATGAAGCTATATTTTTAATTTTTCTACCAATAAATGTATCTTTTAACTGAATATCTCTGGTCTTGTAGATCCGTTTAAGTGCCGGTCAGCCCTGCTTCTTTATCTTCTGCTGTACCGCTCCCCGAAGCTGGGGGTCTCGGGCTGGTGCACCTGGACCACTTTCACTGTTTGGTGAGTAACCTTACAACTAATTCTGGAGCACCTTGTCGTCCTCTAACCATTTGAATTGAATAAAGCCTATAACGTAACATCTTTATATGGGCATCCATAATGGATTCACCTCACACATTTAACCTTAAGTCCCCTTTAAAATGAGTCCTTCTAGAAGAAGCCCATAAACTCCACCAAATATTCATCATTCAGTTTCAGTTCTAATTTCAGTTTTCTAAATGGAAGTGCCGTAAAAGTCCACTATGCACATTCAAATTGTGTTCATAATTCCCTGTCCCTACAGGAGATGTAACCTGCCCAAAATGTTTTCCATTTGGTCTTCAAACGTAACTACAAAATACAAGAGGATTCACCAATAAGAATAAACCATAAGACCAAAAGTATGTGGACACCTGTCTCTCCAACAACTAATTCCCCCATGACCCTCTACTTTTTAAGAAGTCTTTCCACTAGGTGATGGATCATTGTTGGTGGGATTTGCTTTCACACTGTATGGTCAGTGGTGCATTAATGACATGTGGGGCCCCTAGGCTATATCAACACAGGGCCCCCTTCTAGGATACTGCTGGGTCCAGATGGTCCATCCGAGCACCCAGAAAGTGTGCCAGACTGAACCCAGCAGCCCAAATAAAATTGAATATTAAAAGAAAGAAAATAGAAACGGGCCCCCTGATCACATAGGGCCCCTAGGATACAGACTAGGGTAACCTATGCACTAATCCACCCTGCATATAGTATTTAAGAGGTTGAGCACTGATGTTGTGGATCAGGCCTGGCTCAGTTGGGTTGAGGTCAGGGTTTAGTCCAGTCAACTCAAGTTCCAATATCAGAAAAACTCATTCTATATGGACCTGGCTTTGTGCATTGGGGCATTGTTGTAAGAGCCTCCACAAACTGTTACCAGTATTTGCCAAGAATGTCATGATATAAAGTGCCGGCATATGTGCCAGCAAGGGGTGTGGCTTTAATAGTCAATTCCAATAACTAGCGTCCATATAGTTTTGGCCATATATCGTAAGCTGAAGTATGGTGCTAAGTTTGAATGGAGTACCTGTAACAATTTGATTACTTTTAGCTATGAAAGCCCAAAAGTTAGGCATTATTTTGGTAAAAGTATGGGACCAGGATGCTAGGGAGATAACGGATCTTTCTGTAATTTGGATCTTCATACCTTAAGTCTACTAGAAAATCATGTAAGCATTAAATAACTGCAATAGGCTGGTTTTGCTTCCAATAAGGATTAATTATATCTTACTTTTTGACAAAGTTCATATTTGGTGAACGAAACGCGCGTCAGGCGCATATTGATCATTTCTTTTAACTTTGTTAGGCAGGGCACCGTGATACACCAGAAAAATTGGGGCAATCACCACCACTGGGAGTGTGACACATTGTGGGTGAAGGGGTTGGTGCGGCTGTGGTGCTGGCATTGGCGGCTCTCTAACTCACGACGCTTTCAGTGGCATTTCCACTTGATAGAACTACGCTCATAACAGAGACCAGTGGGTGAAGGGGTTGTCCTGGCAAGGTCTGGAAAACTGCGCCGAGTTACCATGTACTATTACCGCAGGCAGCCTGGGTGCTGCACTAGCTAAACACAATTTTTGGGTCTATGCACAGTAGCTAACTAGAATTTAAGTGTAAAATACACTGTGCACAGCAGTCATCATTACACATGCGTTTAAGACGCTATGTATAGCAGATTACAACAATAATTTTTGCACAGTTATACGCTGATACCAGTACCCAACACACCACTTTTTTTTATTGTGGAATTGCCACATATATTTAATACCAACCCGCTACCTCTTGGTATTCAGCCTCCCTGTATTTTTAATGGTGGCATACTGGACCTTTACTTATTTTATTCGTATATAATAAAAGTTATGTTTTATATTCGCCATGTATACACACACCACTGGGTTTCTGGACAAGGGTGGATGGGAAGGTGCAACTTATAAGGTCATTTCTTTTTCTCTTCCTTCTCCATAATGATTTAAATTCTGAGTTTGCACACCATCCATTGTTTATCATTTGATGGTAGGTGCTCCCCAACACTACTTACTACTTAATTATATCTTAGTTTGGATCAAGTACAAGGTACTGTTTTATTATTAGGGCTCTTACACACGGCCGTTCCGACCTGCGCTCCCCTGCGTTCCGTTTTTTGGCGTTCAGCCGCAGGGGAGCGCAGGAATAGACGCAAGTCATTATTTGAAATGGGGCTGTACTCACTAAGGCGCGTGTAGGCGCCGAACGCAGTAAAAATGCAGCATGTTGCGTCTGAACCTGCGTTCGGCGCCTACACGCGCCTGAGTGAGTACAGCCCCATTTCAAATAATGACTTGTTTGAATGAATGTTTGATGCAAGTGACATCAATATGATGTTTATAAACTATGACATCACTAAGCAGCATTTATATGGAAAACAATAGGTTCTATATGGCTCTCATCAGAAATGTGGGTTGTTTGGACACCTAACTAGGGATGTAGCGAACCGCCGATAATGTGTTCGCGAACGATCGAAGGATTTTAATCGTTCGATTTTAGCGATCGAATGGTCGAACGATTTTGACGCGAACGCCTATTGGCGAACGTCGCGCGACGTTCGCGAACTTGCGGCGGACGCGAACAGCCGATGTTCGCGCGAACAAGTTCGCCGGCGAACAGTCCGCGACATCCCTACACCTAACGATGTTGTGTCAGGGTTCCTAGGGTTTACTAGAGAACCTGTAATCTAGGGCCCCCTGTAAGAACCATTAGATAAAATCTAACTTTAATGCTAACTTTATTAGCATGACATGGAAAATACAAGAGGACGGAGATGGGACTTGTCTTATCTGATGGGACTGAATCTCTCTCAGGCCAGTCTGACTGTCACCCCAGAACAGGGAATTGTTGACTAAGTAACTCATAAAACCAATATTGATGGGGTAATTGTTGTTTTGTTGCAACAGAGATAATATAAGAACATTTCCAGCAAATTCTAATCGTATGTGATGTCACAGACTGGCAGAAAGGGGTTCTGGACAGCTTGATAGACAGGCTATGGTGATGGCAAGCTTTTAGAGAATAGTATTAAAGGGATACTGTCATGGGGAAAAAAAATTTTTTTTTGCAGCTCCAGCAGAATTGTGCACTGAAATCCATTTCTCAAAAGAGCAAACAGATTTTTTTTATATTCAATATTGAAATCTGACATGGGGCTAGACATATTGTCAGTTTCCCAGCTGCCCCAAGTCATGTGACTTGTGCTCTGATAAACTTCAATCACTCTTTACTACTGTACTGCAAGTTGGAGTGATATCACCCCCCTCCCTTTTTCCCCCCAGCAGCCAAACAAAAGAACAATGGGAAGGTAACCAGATAGCAGCTCCCTAACACAAGATAACAGCTGCCTGGTAGATCTAACACTCAATAGTAAAAACCCATGTCTCACTGAGACACATTCAATTACATTGAGAAGGAAAAACAGCAGCCTGCCAGAAAGCATTTCTCTCCTAAAGTGCAGGCACAAGTCACATGACTGGGGGCAGCTGGGAAATTGACAAAATGTCTAGCCCCATGTCAGATTTCAAAATTGAATATAAAAAAATCTGCTCTTTTGAGAAACAGATTTCAGTGCAGAATTCTGCTGGAGCAGCACTATTAACTGATGGGTTTTGAAAAAAAAAAATTTTTCCCATGACAGTATCCCTTTAAGGACAGTTTCCTTTAACACATCTGCTGTTTGCATTACAGACCAAGATGGTAGCAAATGTGGATAGGAGAGGACTGATCATTTGCATGTTGCTCTGGGGCCCGTATAATTATCAGATAATGCTTTAATTAGCAGGGACACTTTGCAGATTGTAGAGGTTAAATGGCTAAACTGTTGGGTTGGATACAGATGGGATAGTTTCACATGCTACAATATACATGTTATAGTGGCAATTAAATGGTTCATCCATGTCCATCTTGCCAGATGCTGCTGGGAATCACACACCTTTGTTCCACTATCCTATACACGGCTCCATCCAGTCTTGCCTTCTCTCTGAGGGTGATGGAGTATATCATGGAGTATATCATTAGATGTGATTGTTACCAAAATAAATGTGTTTTGTTGGGTTTTCCAAAGAAGTATAACAAAGCTGCTTCCGGTCAGGACCCAGCAAGACTCTTATGAAACGGGGAGCTCGTTTTGTCTCATTAATGTGCAAATTATATATTTACGTGTCTGCGCTGAAGAGCGCGTGGGATGCAGGAGGGGCTGTTTCAGGGTCAGCGGCAGCCATAGTTTATTTCATTGTCAGATGAACAAAATAAGGAGAAAAAAGGGATCCAGACAAAAGAACATAAGCCTTTACATTACTTTTACACTGCACTGGTGTGTTTGCTTCAGCAATTCTAATATAGTTAAATAAACCAGCTGCTGTGTAGCCAATGGGGCAGCCATTAGAGTTGCCACCTTTCCACGCTGGGAGATCCAGGCAGGGGGTGGACCAATGACATCAAGGGGGTGGAATGACAATATTTGGGCGGGGCAGTGGCGCCACAAAGGCAGGTTGGTGGGCGGAGCCATGATGTAGTGATTGGTCAATCGCTGTGTCCATCTTAGGGAATCCAAATTAGGAAAACTGGGCAGGCAGTTTTTACCTGGGCAGCCCTCCCAAAAACCGGACTGTCCAGGTCAAATCTGGACAGGTGGCAACCCTAGCAGCCATTCAGTCTGCAAAAAGGAGAAAAGGTACAGGATGCATAGTAGATAACAGAAAATATCTGTAGTATACAATGGGATTCTGTCTGCTTATCTGTGTATGCTGTGCTTGAATGGCTGCCCCCATGGCTACACAGCAGCTTGTTTATATAAACTATAGTAGTACTTATCTGTTATCTACTGTGTATCCTGTGCTTGAATGGCTGCCCCCATGGCTACACAGCAGCTTGTTTATATAAACTATAGTAGTACTTATCTGTTATCTACTGTGTATCCTGTGCTTGAATGGCTGCCCCCATGGCTACACAGCAGCTTGTTTATATAAACTATAGTAGTACTTATCTGTTATCTACTGTGTATCCTGTGCTTGAATGGCTGCCCCCATGGCTACACAGCAGCTTGTTTATATAAACTATAGTAGTACTTACCTGTTATCTACTGTGTATCCTGTGCTTGAATGGCTGCCCCCATGGCTACACAGCAGCTTGTTTATATAAACTATAGTAGTACTTATCTGTTATCTACTGTGTATCCTGTGCTTGAATGGCTGCCCCCATGGCTACACAGCAGCTTGTTTATATAAACTATAGTAGTACTTATCTGTTATCTACTGTGTATCCTGTGCTTGAATGGCTGCCCCCATGGCTACACAGCAGCTTGTTTATATAAACTATAGTAGTACTTATCTGTTATCTACTGTGTATCCTGTGCTTGAATGGCTGCCCCATGGCTACACAGCAACTTGTTTGTATAAACTATATTAGAATTTCTGAAGCAAACACACCAGTTTTACCAGTGCACATCAACAGTACTGTATATTTTTAATACTTTAAAACACTTCCATATTTTGGCATTATTCATCCTAATGATGTTTTTGGCTGGACTCTAGAGGCTCCACCAGAGGACCTCAAGAGGTGGCAAAATGTTACTGTTCCCCATCACAAAATATTTAAGCGACCCCGTTTCCAAAAAAAATAAAAAACATGTTGAAGATTAACTTTATTCCACTGCCATGAGGCCTCATATACTCATATACTCCATGAACCCCTCCAGGGACAGCCTCTGGGTCTGTTAAATCTATTCTTATGCATGTATGGGATCCATTATCCAGAAACCCATTATCTACAAAGGTCTGAATTAAAGAAAGGCTGCCTCCATAGACTCCAGTATAATCTTAAAGATTTTTAAAGATTATTTCCTTTTTCTCTGTAATAATAAACAGTACCTTGTACTTGATTCAAGCTAAATTGTAATTAATCCTTATTGGAAGCTAAACCAGCCTATTGGGTTTATTTAATGTTTACATGATTTTCTAGTAGACTTAAAGTATGAAATCCAAATTATAGAAAGATCCATTATCCAGAAAAACCCCAGGTCCCAAGCATTCTGGATAACAGGTCCCATACCTGTGCTCTTTTGCCTAACATTAGTGGGGAAAGTGCTTAGGGCTTCATGGTGGGACATATCACATAATATAAGAGAAGTCGTGTGGGTGGTGGAGCAGGGGTTTAGGTTCGGGTCATCACCATCATCATTATTAATAGGCTTTCACTATGTATTACTATAGGAGTAAAAGTGAAATACTGGAAGACAGGATATTGCAAACTATTAGAACTAAAAACTTTTTTTTAGAAATGTGTTTTTGGATGATGAACTTTGGTTGGTGGAGATGAGTCTTTTCCAGCTTTCAGAGATCAGTTAAAACCTTGACATATCCCTTCCACCCAGGTCCGGACTGAGAATTAAAATTGGCCCTGGCATATACAGATATACAGAGGCCCAATCAGCCCACACAGAGGCCCAAATAGCCCCCACCAGCCCACTAAATACTGACTTTCTATGGCACCTTATAGCAGCCCATCTGGCATTTGCCAGAACCCACAGATTGCCAGTCCGGGCCTGCTTCCACCTGATCCTATTTACTGAGTGCTTGAGTGCTAATTCCATAAGAAAGTCAGCAGTCACAAATTTCTTCAAAACTCCTGAACTGTGCACTTTATGGATAAATGGACACCATTGTGAACCCCTATCTTGACCACCTACGCCACAGATTCACAAAAAGAGAAATTCTATAAACTAACCATAAAAAGCATTTTCAAATCAAATTCGGTTATAATCTCAACTTGCAGAAGAATGAAGACAGGTGACTCGGTTTATGTAAAACTTGGTTGTAATGACGAATTACACAAAGTTATCGCCTTCCCGAGATTTGTCTTTGTTCCCTGTTCAATAGGCAGAAGAAACTTCTCCACTTGTGATTATGGTCTTGTCAATGTCCTTATTTAGATGTGCAGCCTTGGTTCTATTATTTCTCAAAATTATACCTTCTCTGAGATTTCTGGAAGAATAAAGGCTTTCTTTAATGTTGAAAAAAAATTGTATTTTACACAAAAGTTTTAATTATGTGCCAAAATTTCTGTTTTTGCCTACAGCTCTGGCAATCTTAAATACTGTTTTATGTAGACAAAGAGCTACAACAATAGAATCAACAAGGTTTTGCAGTAGCTTTAGTGGATAGAGGACCTTTCTACAAGTGGCAGCATTCCTGGTCGTCCCAGTTACTGTGTCTTTATCATCAAAAAGAACAAAGTTTGTTCTTGTGCCTGAAAACAATGGACCACACACACTCACAATGCAGAATATTTTTCAACAATTTCAGCGTCATTTTGACTACCTCTAAATCTAACACATACTCCTATGTGATTATATGAAAACAATTCTTGTACCCAAATTTAAATCTTGCATAGGTTGTATGTTACAACAGAAGTCACTGTCAGGTCATGGTAGAGGTAGGGTTGCTAGCCAGCCAGTATTTCAATAGTCTAACTGGCAAATCACAAGTAATATATTTAATGGTAACCCTACCTTTAAATCCCTCCCTCCACTGCCCCTCTCCATGTCCAATCATTCCCTTTAGTCCATCTGTAGCTCTATCCACCCATTCTCACGTCTAATCCTGGCCCTGTAGTATCATCACCCTGACGATATCACCGCCGCCCCTAAATCCAAAGGCCGGTATTGCCAGCACAAAAAGGTGGCAACTGTAGGTGGAGCACCAAGTAAACCCTGAACTTGATGCTAAGGGAAGTTTTCTTAAATATCCAATTCAATTTTTTTTATCCCTTAGGAACACTGAAAATGTGCACTGGAGGAATAAGTGCTTGGAATCCTGCAAGACAATAGATTGAGACCTCCTTCCAGTCCATCACTAGAGACAATAACTTTAGCTCCAGCCTCAGTCCCAGGAGTTTCTAAATCTTGTAGGCCTGGGACACTTCATTGGATGAATGGCTCAAATATAAT
Organism: Xenopus laevis; assembly: GCF_017654675.1. Classification (NCBI taxonomy): domain Eukaryota; kingdom Metazoa; phylum Chordata; class Amphibia; order Anura; family Pipidae; genus Xenopus; species Xenopus laevis. The sequence continues at coordinate 104,293,604 of NC_054388.1, read as the reverse complement.
AATATGGAGGAGACCTAAAGGGTTACCAATTCACTACTAACCATAGTAACCGCTATGCTCTGTGGACCGATGGTATTCCCATTAACCCAGGAGTAGTTTAGCAGTTGCTGATTCTCAGAGGGGACAGGTGTTTAATCTTTTTCTTAGAAGGGAGGTGAATGTGCAATAGGTTCTGAGGTGAAGGTATGAGAAGAATCTAAGCCCTAAAGTAATCACCTTAGTGAAGCTGGAAATACTGGGACCCTTTGAACAAGACTTTGCAAATGACAGAGACTGTGCCCAGTGGTGTAAAATAGTCAGGGCTAGTGGGCAATAGCAGTCCTGTGCTCCACCAAAGAGAATAGTGAGGAGTTGGTATTCCCCAGGAGACACCACCTTAGTGCAGGGACCACAGCTGGAGTGTGTCTCATCATTGTGGTCCCCATCCAGTTGGTAAGACTATACCTTCTATCTATCATCTAATTGTACCAAGGCGTACCTTTTTCAGGACTATGCAGATTTTCATTCATCCAGGTCATGGTATATCTAGTATAGGTAATTCTAAAAACAACTGGACTTGTAATTATTGAAGTTATAGGAGTTGCATGACACATTGGGGCTAGACATTTTCTCAATTTCCCAGCTGCCCCAAGTCATGTGACTTGTGCTCTGATAAACGTCAATCACTCTTTACTGCTGTACTGCAAGTTGGAGTGATATTACCCCCTCCCTTCCCCCCCCAGCAGCCAAACAAAAGAACAATGGGAAGGTAACCAGATAGCAGCTCCCTAACACAAGATAACAGCTGCCTGGTAGATCTAAGAACAACACTCAATAGTAAAATCCCATGTCCCACTGAGACACATTCAGTTACATTGAGAAGGAAAAACAGCAGCCTGCCAGAAAGCATTTATCTCCTAAAGTGCAGGCACAAGTCACATGACCAGGGGCAGCTGGGAAATTGACAAAATGTCTAGCCCCATGTCAGATTTCAAAACAGAATATAAAAAAATCTGTTTGCTCTTTTGAGAAATGGATTTCAGTGCAGAATTCTGCTGGAGTAGCACTATTAACTGATGCATTTTGAAAAAAACATGCTTTCCGATGACAGGATCCCTTTAAAATATAAAAAGATGAAATTGATATATTTGATATGCGGAACACTTAACTTGCTTTTTGTCATAAACTATTGATAGGATATAGGGCTCCATTTCATGTTTGTTAATTAGATCAATACATCTGGTTGTTGTGCCACACACACATATCAATATTTGCCTCATAAGCTTTACAGGGTCCCTCTGCCGGAACACTTCATTCTGTCCCTGCAGATATTCAATACTCAGGGTCAGCTCGTGACTGTCACTTACTTAGCGTTCCTGCCAGAGTCTCTCATCTGTCCTGAAAGCACAATGTTTTTGAAAAGAAAACGAAATAAAGTGAACTCTGAAGGGCGCCGTACGCAACCCACAACATTGTCTGGAATTGTGGAATAAAAAGGAACCGAGTTAAATAGTCTAGACCTTTTGTAAGTACTTGTACCATCCGCTTTTGTTGTGAGCAAATGAAAGAAGCGCGTAGGCACCTGAAGGCCCCAGACAAACAAGAATATTTCTGTTATGTGCACATACCAAACTTTAAACAAAACCAGAAGGGAAAATGGTCACAAAATATGTTTTTATGTATGAAGGATTTTTACTTCCATAAACCTCTCCTCCCTTACTAACTTGTAGGGGGGTCCTGACCACCAATGTTGTTTGGGATTTTTTTTCACTACCATCGAAGGCCCTGACCACCCTACCAAGTTTTTTTTTTCACTTTCATCGAGGGCCCTGACCACCCTACACCCTACCAAGTTTTTTTTTTCACTTTCATCGAGGGCCCTGACCACCAATGATTTTTTAAACTTTAACGGGGCTTTGGCCTCCAATATTTTCTTTAACTTGAGGGGGAGGATGGCCATCAGTGGGGTTTTTTTAATTGTAGGGGAGGAGACCCTATCCAACAATGGGTTTTTAAACTTTGGATGGGACCCTGGCCACACATGGTTTTTTTTAACTTTTTGGGGAGGACCCTGGCCACTAATTTTTTCTTACTTGAAGGGAGAGGGTGCTGGCCACTAGCGATGGATGAATAAATACACCAGACACAAGTTCGTGGTGGATTTCCGCATTTCGCGCAAGCAAATTAATTTGCAAAACTGAGGCGACAATTCGTCAGGGAAAAATTGTCCATGTCAAAAAAAATTATTGACACACATCAAAATTGACGTGTGCATGAAAATTGCTGAATAAGCAATTGAATAAATTCGCCAGACACGAATTTGAGGCAAATTTCAGTGTTTCGCTGAAAGTGAATTAATTTGGAAAACTATGGCGTCCAAAAAAAATGGCGTGCATCAAACTTGTCACGCACATAAAAATAGTTTCACGGAAAATTCTCTCATCACTACTGGCCACCAATGTTTTTTTTAACTTTTGGGGGGGCTGACCACCAGTGGGGTTTTACCCAGTAATTTTACTGTATTTGTACTTTTGTTGTGCGGGGACCCATGAGGGTTTGCCACTAGTGATGGATGAATAAAAAGTTTGTCGTGAATTTCCGCATTTCGCGCAAGCAAATTAAGTTGCAAAACTGAGAGTACAAGTCGTCAGGGAAAAATTATCCATGTCAAAAAAAATTATTGACGCGCATCAAAATTGACGTGTGCATGAAAATTGCTGCACGTTATTATTATTCTGATGCCCATTGACTTTAATACATTTGGATCACATAATCTCAAAATAGCTGCTCGCGTCAAAATTGAATTGCGTCAAAATTATTTTGACGCCCATTGACTTCAATGCATTTCGCAATTTTTTTCGAATTTCACGGTAAATTTGCCCATCACTACTGGCCACCAATGTTTTTTTTTTTAATTAAGGGGGGGCTCACCACCAGTGGGGTTTTACCCAGTGATTTTACTGTTTTTGTACTTTTGTTGTGCGGGGCCCCATGGCAGCCCTAGAGGAAACAGTAGTTTTTTTTAAATAGCACTCTATTGAGTGATCTGCCCCTCCCCCACACTGGCAGCCCCCTCCTGGTATGGGCAGTCATGTTGGTGCACGTACCCCAGGGGCAGTCCTGTTCTCCACTAATGAGATATAGCGAGAGACCAGGCAACACCTACTTTAGTGTAGGGACCGCAGCTGAAAAGGGACTCAGACTACACTTATCCCTGAGAATCTTCCAATGAAGGGGGTCCTTGAGCGCTGTTATCCTGTCAATGAAACACCTTTGGTCTATAATCTATGCAAGCAGGGCTGCCATACAACAAAATTTTCAGGGCCCCCTTGACCCTGCCCACCCTGGCGCCTAAGCTCCACCCCAGACCCCGCCCACTCCACATCACAGTTAAAAGACCACACAGACATCAGCGCTAAAAAACTAACCCTCCCACACACACAAGCAGTGTCGGACTGGGACACCAGGGGCCCGCCTAAAAAACCTTTGACCAGGGGCCCACCAATTATTTCTAGACAAGTGGCCCACTCTTAGTAGTATTATTCTTCCTCTCCTATTCTCTTAGTCTCTTTTATTTAACATACTTTAATATATTATTTCATGTATTTAGCCTCTTTGTTCTCATAGAAATAGGGAATGACCATGAAATAGGCCAAATGTTTAGCAGCATGAGGGCCCACTGACACCTGGGCCCGCCGGGACTTTTCCTGGTATCCCTATGGGCCAGTCCGACACTGCAAACAAGTTATAAAAAGCTATCGATGGTCAGGCCCCCTAAAAACATTGGTGCCAGGGCCCCCCATAAAAGTTTTTTTTAAAAAATCATTGGTGCCAGGGCCTCCCCTTACAAGTTATAAAAAAAATTGGGGCCCAAAGAATATTTTTTAAAAAAATTTGGCGCCAGGGCCCCCCTTACAAGTCAAAAAAAATTGGGGCCCCAAAATTTTTTTTTTAAAAAACATTGGAGGTAGGGGCCTATAGAATATTAAAATAATACATTGGTGGCCACGGGATTAAAAAAAAAAAAACCACACATACTGGTGTTCAGTAGAATTGAACTCATGGCTTCAGGACTTCAGCTTCGCCTCCTTTCGTGACTTTGGGTCTTTTCTCCGCTTCAGGACTTCAATTTCGGCTGTTTTCATGACTTCAGGTCGTCTCGTCGCTCCGGGACTTCGGCTATTTTCGTGGCTTCAGGTCTTTTCGCCGCTTTGGGACTTCGGCTGTTCGGCTTTTCTGCACTTCCGCATTTCGGCTGTTTGGGACTTCAAAAATGGCCCCAAAGCTTCGGCGCTCTCAAGGGGGGCCCAGATCTTTCAAAAGTGCAGCACTGCCGGGCCCCCCCTTCATGCCCGGGCCTGGGACACTTATCTCTCCTGTCCCCCCTGTATGCAAGTAAAGATCAGCAAAAAGTCCTCTACTAACTCTATCATACTACAATATTTTCAGACTGACCATAAATTTTATCATTCTTTGGAGCCTTTTGCTTTTTCCATCCAATCAACCAAATAGTCAATGTAAATTGTAAAGGAATATTGAGTCATTCGCTATAGACTGTAAGTCTGTAGCCACCCTAATTTTTCAGTTGGGGCTGATCTGGAATAGCATTGGCCAGTGAAAAACACAATTGCCATGAGGTAAATAAATAGACACTTCTTTATCATTTATACATTATAAAAAGTCATGTTTATGCTGCGTGGTGTGAAATAGGAAATAATAGATCCACAAGACACAGATCGATTGGACTCGTTCCCAGGTCCATTTATGCTTTCCAGGTAATCATATTGACAAGAGAAAGGTGACAAGCCTATTTCACTTATAATGCATGAGTCACATTCTTGACCTGCCTACTTTGAGTAGAACTTCGTTTTCCGAATTTGCCTCACGAGGAGACTTCGGAAAACGAATCGCTCCGAGTGCCATCCCACCGGCAATTTAGATTCTAGCCGGCGGGAAGGCTTTTCGGTGAGATTAGTCGCCCGAAGAATAGGCGACTAAATCTCCCCGAATCTCCACATCTGTCTCTGCCCTTAGGGTAGACACACACCGGCAATTTGGGGAGATTAGTTGCTCAGCAACAAATCACTTCTTCTTCAGGTGACTAATCCCACCGAACTGCCTTGTTCCATTAGGATAAGGGCACACGTGAAGATTTGGGGAGATTTAGTCACCCTGCGGCTAATCACCTCTTCTTCGGGCAACTCATTTCCCTGAAAAGCCTCTCCACCGGTTAGAATCTAAATCCCCGGCAGGATGCCACTCGGAAAGTTACGTTTTTGGGCGACTTTGGAAAGTCGAAACGTTCCGAGTGCCATCCCACCGGCACTTTACATTCTAGCTGGCGGGAAGGCAGTTCGGGGAGATTAGTCGCCTGAAGAAGAAGCGATTTTTCGATGGGCAACTATTCTCCTGTAATAGCAACGTGTGTCTCTGCCCTTATGTCAATAAAAGCTGATTACTGGGTAGAAATATGTACCTACAAAGTTGCTTCCCCTACCAGCCATCAAGCTCAGGGGCCACCCTGCTTTCTAAAAGGTAAAGATATTTTTGTTATTCCAGCTGCAGTAAACAAATAACTGCCATCTTTTATACTGATAGCAATTGGCTACTAGAGATAAAGCCATCTTTGTACCCATTGCCAGAACAAATATTGGCTCAATCACCACACAACGCGAGTTTTCATCTTGGCCAATGATCCAGATAAGGTGAGAATTGGTCCGTTCTCATGTGGAGCGAAATTCAAAAGATTAAATTCCAACACCAATGGCCATTTTCTGGTTGTAGGACCTCCTGCCTGTTTCTTTGTGTGTTTACATGTTCAGATGCCTGTACTTGCTCAAAGTTACTTGATTCTTGAGCTTGAGCTTTTTAAAGGAACAATAACACAAAAAAATTAAAGTGGTTTAAAGGAATGTAGTGTTGCCCTGCACTGGTAAACTGGTGTGTTTGCTTCAGAAACTCTACATGGCTACACAGCAGCTTCTTTATATAAACTATAGTAGTACTTATCTGTTATCTACTGTGTATCCTGTGCTTGAATGGCTGCCCCCATGGCTACACAGCAGCTTGTTTATATAAACTATAGTAGTACTTATCTGTTATCTACTGTGTATCCTGTGCTTGAATGGCTGCCCCCATGGATACACAGCAGCTTGTTTATATAAACTATAGTAGTACTTATCTGTTATCTACTGTGTATCCTGTGCTTGAATGGCTGCCCCCATGGCTACACAGCAGCTTGTTTATATAAACTATAGTAGTACTTATTTGTTATCTACTGTGTATCCTGTGCTTGAATGGCTGTCCCCATGGCTACACATTAGCTTGTTTATATAAACTATAGTAGTACTTATTTGTTATCTACTGTGTATCCTGTGCTTGAATGGCTGCCCCCATGGCTACACAGCAGCTTGTTTATATAAACTATAGTAGTACTTATCTGTTATCTACTGTGTATCCTGTGCTTGAATGGCTGCCCCCATGGCTACACAGCAGCTTGTTTATATAAACTATAGTAGTACTTATCTGTTATCTACTGTGTATCCTGTGCTTGAATGGCTGCCCCCATGGCTACACAGCAGCTTGTTTATATAAACTATAGTAGTATTTATCTGTTATCTACTGTGTATCCTGTGCTTGAATGGCTGCCCCCATGGCTACACAGCAGCTTGTTTATATAAACTATAGTAGTACTTATTTGTTATCTACTGTGTATCCTGTGCTTGAATGGCTGCCCCCGTGGCTACACAGCAGCTTGTTTATATAAACTATAGTATTACTTATCTGTTATCTACTGTGTATCCTGTGCTTGAATGGCTGCCCCCATGGCTACACATTAACTTGTTTATATAAACTATAGTAGTACTTATCTGTTATCTACTGTGTATCCTGTGCTTGAATGGCTGCCCCCATGGCTGCTTGTTTATATAAACTATAGTATTACTTATCTGTTATCTACTGTGTATCCTGTGCTTGAATGGCTGCCCCCATGGCTACACAGCAGCTTGTTTATATAAACTATAGTAGTACTTATCTGTTATCTACTGTGTATTCTGTGCTTGAATGGCTGCCCCCATGGCTACACAGCAGCTTGTTTATATAAACTATAGTAGTACTTATCTGTTATCTACTGTGTATCCTGTGCTTGAATGGCTGCCCCCATGGCTACACAGCAGCTTGTTTATATAAAACTATAGTAGTACTTATCTGTTATCTACTGTGTATCCTGTGCTTGAATGGCTGCCCCCATGGCTACACAACAGCTTGTTTATATAAACTATAGTAGTACTTATCTGTTATCTACTGTGTATCCTGTGCTTGAATGGCTGCCCCCATGGCTACACAGCAGCTTGTTTATATAAACTATAGTAGTACTTATCTGTTATCTACTGTCTATCCTGTGCTTGAATGGCTGCCCCCATGGCTACACAGCAGCTTGTTTATATAAACTATAGTAGTATTTATCTGTTATCTACTGTGTATCCTGTGCTTGAATGGCTGCCCCCATGGCTACACAGCAGCTTGTTTATTATAAACTATAGTAGTACTTATTTGTTATCTACTGTGTATCCTGTGCTTGAATGGCTGCCCCCATGGCTACACAGCAGCTTGTTATATAAACTATAGTAGTACTTATTTGTTTATCTACTGTGTATCCTGTGCTTGAATGGCTGCCCCCATGGCTACACAGCAGCTTGTTTATATAAACTATAGTAGTACTTATCTGTTATCTACTGTGTATCCTGTGCTTGAATGGCTGCCCCCATGGCTACACAGCAGCTTGTTTTATATAAACTATAGTAGTATTTATCTGTTATCTACTGTGTATCCTGTGCTTGAATGGCTGCCCCCATGGCTACACAGCAGCTTGTTTATATAAACTATAGTAGTACTTATTTTTATCTACTGTGTATCCTGTGCTTGAATGGCTGCCCCCATGGCTACACAGCAGCTTGTTTATATAAACTATAGTAGTACTTATTTGTTATCTACTGTGTATCCTGTGCTTGAATGGCTGCCCCCATGGCTACACAGCAGCTTGTTTATATAAACTATAGTAGTACTTATTTGTTATCTACTGTGTATCCTGTGCTTGAATGGCTGCCCCACGTGGCTACACAGCAGCTTGTTTATAAAAACTATAGTATACTATAGTTTTCTGAAGCAAACACACTCGTTGTACTAGTGCAGAGCAAAAGTACATTATATTTTCATTACTTTAAAATGCTTAAAATTTTTGTTGTTACTGTTCCTTTAACCACTCTTGAAACCTTGGTTAAATTTTTTACCAATTTTGCCTGTACCTACCTTACCTGGGCCACTTATTCTAGTGTACCTACCTTCTCTGCCTGTACCGGAATAATTTACCAGCCTCTTTTCACACATCCAATATTTGGGCCAGAGGCTTTGACAATAATCCCAGTTATATTAAAGGTGTTGATTCTGTGTTTAAATTTACACACATACGTATTTGTTCCATTTGATGTATACTAGTGATGGGCGAATTTGTCCAAACTTAAAATTTTCGCGAAACTTGAATTTTGACGCCCACGTCACTGACACTCGCGTCAATTTTGATGCTGGCGTTAAAGTCAATGGGCATTGTAATAATGTTGATATGCAACGGTTTTGATGCGAGCGACTTTTCTGCCGGCGAAATTTCGCAGCAGTTTCTTGAATGTGGAAATTTGTCGCAAATTCACGCCTGGCGAATTTATTCGCCCATCACTAGTGCATAATAAATTCATGAATGAGTGGGCAAATAGTCCACTCTTGACCTAGACGCCAGTCATTTTGAATCCATCTTTACTCTGCCTATCAAATTTTCGATTTTTTTTCCCTTCAAATAATTCCTTATAATACACAAAAGCCGTGAATATCTTGTAAATTATATCCTTATAAACGGTGAGTAGTGATGTCATCAGTTATAAACGGTGAGTAGTGATGTAATTTCTGTCACATGACTCACTAAAATTTGTGTATTATAATTAATAAAGTACCCCCAGTTGTAAAATATGAGGATATTATAAGTTACCTCGGAGTTCCATGACCTGTATAAAAACACTCGGCCTTCGGCCTCGTGTTTTTATATGGTCATGAAACTCCTCGGTAACTTATAATATCCTTATATTTTATAAGAGGGGGTACTTTATTCACTATATAATACACAAAAGCCATGAATATCTTGTAAATTATATCCTTATAAACGGTGAGTAGTGATGTCATCAGTTATAAACGGTGAGTAGTGATGTAATTTCTGTCACATGACTCACTAAAATTTGTGTATTATAATTAATAAAGTACCCCCAGTTGTAAAATATGAGGATATTATAAGTTACCTCGGAGTTCCATGACCTGTATAAAAACACTCGGCCTTCGGCCTCGTGTTTTTATATGGTCATGAAACTCCTCGGTAACTTATAATATCCTTATATTTTATAAGAGGGGGTACTTTATTCACTATATAATACACAAAAGCCATGAATATCTTGTAAATTATATCCTTATAAACGGTGAGTTCTGATGTCATCAGTTATAAACGGTGAGTAGTGATGTAATTTCTGTCACATGACTCACTAAAACTTGTGTATTATAATAAATAAATTGCCCCCAATTGTAAAATATGAGGATATTAGAAGTTACCTCGGAGTTCCATGACCTTTATAAAAACACTCGGCCTTCGTCCTCGTGTTTTTATATGGTCATGAAACCCCTCGGTAACTTATAATATCCTTATATTTTACAAGAGGGGGTACTTTATTCACTATATAAAATCAAAGCTACGAAAGTTAGAAAGGCTCGTTCTTAGTGATGGGCGAATTTGTGGAGTTTCGATTCTCAGAAAAAATTTCCAAAACTGCACCGGCGTCTCGTTTTTGATGCCAGCGTCTGTAACTTGACGCCGGCGTTCATTTTTTTGACGCCGGTGCCCGGTCTTTTTTACGCCAGAGAAAAAACGCCAGCGACCAAAAAAACTTCCATTTTCACTGGCGAATTTTTGTGGCGGTTTCGCAAATTTATTCGCCGGCGGCAAATCATGGGAAATCGCCATGAATTTGCACCTGGCGAATAAATTCGCCCATCACTACTCGTTCTTGAAGCCAAACTTATTTTTGTTATGTATAACGCTGCCGTTAAAAGAGCTATAGCTATGTTCTGGTTATTGATCCCCAGCTGGTAAAGGCTGTAATTGCACAAGTTCCTGTAGAGACTCCCACTGCTATTAATCAATGGAAAGCAAATCAATGTTGTTAGAGCCTTGCTGGAAGATACAAAGATGCATTAGACTTTAGCTTCAAGTGGCGACATGATTGCATCTCACTACAGGACAGCAGATGTTCCACTCTCTCATATCCTTCAGCAGCAGGTCCTTTACTAGTTGGACCACAGAAGCCCATGATGCAGGAATCACTTAAATCCATATTAATCCTTTCATTTCCTAGACTTGTTAATCATCTAACTCTCCTTTTTTATATGCTGCTCCATGATCCCTCCATAAAGGCATATTACATACCAATGAAGAGAACAATTAAGGAAGCCTTGACTCCGTGAATGCAATGAATGCGGTAAATGTTTTATGACGGGCGTATTGTGATCAGAATGAAATGTTCTTTCCTTTCTCAGCTGCTGTATGAAAATCTTTGTTTTAAAATGCCGGTGTTAAAAAATTTCACTAGTTGGAAGGCCGGTCAACATCATTCTATGGCCCTCAAGCTGAGACGTTAGAAAACCTACTATTGTATTTGTATCAGTTTACTGTTTAAGGCTTTTTTTTAACAGAATATAAATTCTGCTTAGTTTGTTAGATAAAGTTTAGTTTCCATTTGTAGAAAATTGCTTTTATTTATATTTTGTACATGACAATGTTCAGATAATCAGAATTAGCAGAATAGGACAGAACATGTATTTTTTGGTCCATATAATGCAATTTTTGTCAATGAAAATCAACTAAATATGGTAAATAAATGTAACTACCTGTGTTGTACCAACACTCCAATGGCTCACTGAGAGTTAATAAGTGGTATATGTCCATTAGAGTCATGGCAGCAACTGCATCTGGTCAAGCAATGACTTAGAGAAATAAATTTTTCAGGATTCATTGTGGTCTGGCATGGTGCAGAGAGACTGGTGAATTGCTAATTCAAAAAGGATCCCGTTCTCAGCTTCAAAACTATAGGCCAGTTAGTCTGACATCTGTGGTAGGAAAGCTTTTCGAAGGGTTAATAAAGGATAAGATACTGGACTTCATAGCAAATCAGAATACTATGAGTTTGTGTCAGTTTTATGCGTAATAGATCTTGCCAGACTAAAGTTATTTCTTTTTATGAAAAGGCGAGCAGGCACCTTGATTCTGGGATGGCAGTGGATGTGATTTACTTAGACTTTGCTAAAGCATTTGATACAGTGTCACACAGAAGGTTACTGGTTAAATTAAGGAATGTTGGCCTGGAACATAGTATTTGTACCTGGATAGAGAACTGGCTAAAAGATAGACTACAAAGAGTGGTAGTAAATGGAACATTTTCTAATTGGACCAGTGTTTTTAGTGGAGTACCGCAGGGCTCTGTACTAGGTCCCTTGCTTTTCAACTTGTTTATTAATGACCTGGAGGTGGCCATTGAAAGTACTGTTTCTATTTTTGCAGATGATACTAAATTGTGCAGAACTATAGGTTCCATGCAGGATGCTGCCACTTTGCACAGTGGTTTGTCTAAACTGGAAAACTGGGCAGCAAACTGGAAAATGAGGTTCAATGTTGATAAATGCAGGTTATGCACTTTGGCAAAAATAATATAAATGCAAGTTATACACTAAATGGCAGTGTGTTGGGAGTTTCCTTAAATGAGAAGGATCTTGGGGTCTTTGTAGATAACAAGTTGTCTAATTCTGGGCAGTGTCATTCTGTGGCTACTAAAGCAAATAAAGTTCTGTCTTGTATAAAAAAGGGCATTAACTCAAGGGATGAAAACATAATTCTGCCTCTTTCTAGGTCCCTGGTGAGGCCTCATCTGGAGTATGGGGGGCAGTTTTGGACTCCAGTTCTTAAGAGGGATATAAATGAGCTGGAGAGAGTGCAGAGACTAAGTGCAACTAAACTGGTTAGTGGGATGGAAGAGTTAAATTATGAGGGGAGACTGTCAAGGTTGGGGTTGTTTTCTCTGGAAAAAAGGCACTTGCGAGGGGACATGATTAGACTTTACAAGTACATTAGAGGACATTATAGACAAATAGCAGGGGACCTTTTTACCCATAAAGTGGATCACCGTACCAGAGGCCTCCCCTTTAGACTAGAAGAAAAGAACTTTCATTTGAAGCAACGTAGGGGGTTCTTCACAGTCAGGACAGTGAGGTTGTGGAATGCACTGCCGGGTGATGTTGTGATGCTGATTCAGTTAATGACTATAAGAGGGACTTGGATTATTTTTTGGACAGACATAATATTAAAGGCTATTGTGATACTAAACTCTATAGTTAGTATAGATATGGGTATATAGAATTTAATTAAAAGTAGGGAGGGGTGTGTGTATGGATGCTGGGTTTTCATTTGGAGGGGTTGAACTTGATGGACTTTGTCTTTTTTCAACCCAATTTAACTATGTAACTATGTAAAATTATGTTGGAAAAAAGATTTGAAAATGGGGCAGTGGGGCAGCAGATAGTTCCCCAAGCCCAGTAATTAAATGAAGGAGAAGGATGCACACAGTCTGTGGGGCAAATTCACTAAGATGCGAAGTTGGGCCAGGCGCAACTTCGCCGCACTTCGCGCACTTCACCAGGCGTAGTTTCGCCAGCGATCCGCAAATTCACTAAAATCCGAAGTTGCGCTCAGGGGTACCGTAAGGTTGCGAAGTTGCGCTAGCGTTGATTCGCTATGTAAAGCGAAGTTACGCTAGCGAAGGCTAATTTGCATACGGCGCCAAATTCAAATTTCAATGGAGGAACACGTATCTGCACTACAAATGCCAAGAAAACCTTCAAATCATCAAATATAAATTTTATTTTGCCCTACACATGTGCCCACTGTCTAGGTAAGTTGCCATGAGTCAGGAAATGTAGGGGGGAAGGAGGGGAGCCCCAAAAAAAATTTTGATCTTTTTCAGCCTATCACCCATAATGTAGAAAACACGCCAGCGTTTATGGGGACTTAGAAAAAATTTTGACATTTTTTGAAACAATCCCTATCTACTCTATTGCGCTTCGCCTGGTCTGAGGTGGCGAAGGAAGTCTAGCGTAAAAGGTAGCGTTCACTACACTGCGCAAGTTAGTGAATTTGCGTAGTTACGTCGCTAGCGAAAATTCGCCTGGCGTAAGGGTGCGAAGTAACACTAGCGAAACTACGCCAGTGTTCGTTAGTGAATTTGCGCAGTAACGAAAATGCCAAACGCTAGCGAATTAACGCTAGCGTTCGGCGCTTCGGCGCTTAGTGAATTTGCCCCTATGAGAGAGCAAAAGAAATAAGGGGAAAGAATAAGAGAAAACAACACAAATTATAGAAAAGAAGTTGTTGATAGTATAGGGAGACCCCCAGGGAGAACAAAGTGTAGAAATAACGTGGGAACTGTCTCTTGAGAAGGAAATAGAAAGTAACAAAAAGGCACTAAGTATGAAAGAAGACTTGACATAGAACTCAAGAGTGAATACATGGGCTAAAAAAAAAAAACATGGTAGAAGAACAGGAGAGAAGATGGCAGAAGATTAGTTGGTTGGTGAGCACCATGTGAGGGTATAGCAGAGCAATCCCAAAGTGATACACTGGACTATCACCAAAATGAACATCTGCGCTCATTATCAAGCTTACTTCCATGTGTAATTCATGTTATTTGCATCAAGATAAACTGAGTTTCCTTTACTATACTTCTAAACAAATAGAAGGCAGTTAACTAGCCTTAGTAGACAAGAATAGTATTGCATCTAGTGATCAGAAATGGATGATCCTATTGCACTTTCCCCTCTTTCAAGAATCTGCCAAGACAAGAAATATATGTAAAAAAATATGTAGAAAAGCAATGTTTTTGCACAATGAACTTGGACCTATTAAGGAAAGTAATGGAATGGTAACTCTGTTCTGCCTACATTTCCCGTATGAATTTTGCTGTTTATTCTGTATCTGGTCGTATCAGGTATCCATTGAAGATGATGTAGACATCAGTGTCATCATTATATATGGCATTCTCTCTTTCCCGTTTAAACATTCGCACCCACACCTCGTCTTGGTCTTGCAAGTCTAACATGATGCTTTGGCTCTGCATAAGGCTACGGTCACTGGGCTGAGCATACAAGATGGCCACCTCCTGGCTGTTCTTCATAATGTGCAAATAGGTCTCCTTGAGGTTCCATGTGTGTACGTTCAGGTTAAAGAAGTAAATCCCAGGAACGTAGCAGAAAAAAATCCCTGAGAACATGTTAAAGTGCTCAAACAAGTTCACAAACACTGTGTCAAATACTACAGGCTGGTAATATTCAGTGCTGTGAAGGGATTTCCGACGAGCCACGGAAAATGCAGCATATTGGTTCTTGCAGGAATTTCCTGATGGACCTCTTTGACCCTTTTGGCCTTTTTCTCCTGAAGGTCCTTGTGGTCCAGGATCACCATCTTTTCCTGAAACCCCTGTGTGTCCTTCTCCACCATTTTCACCTTTTTCACCTGATGCAAAATAACATATTTACAATACTTATGTTTACATATTAATTCTTACTACCAAGTATTACTACTAACTACTTAAGAGGAGTTGGTGTTGCCAGAAACAATGCACAACCTTCAACTTAGGGATGCACCAAATACATATTTTTGGATTTGTCCAACTACAAAATTCTGCAAAGGAACTTTGTCTAACTACCGCCCTGAATCTGTACCCTAATTTGCATAGCCAATGTAAATAAAATTGCATCTTCTTAGAAAATACTCCGAGACTAGGTGCATCCCTACCCCATTTTGTAGCCCTGTGCATTAATATGGTCAAACAACTCCCCGGTGACTTCTAATATCCTTATAATTTACAGTAGGGGGTATATTATTTTTTATAATACTGTACATGAATGATACTCAGAGTTCCCTGTATAACTCAGCCTGCAGCCTTGTGCCTTTATATGGTCACAGAACAACCCCTCAGTGACTTCTAATATCCTTATCATTTACAGTAGGGGGTACATTATCCCTTATAATACATGAGTGATACTCAGAGTTCCCTGAATAACTCAGCCTGCAGTCTTGTGCCTTTATATGGTCACAGAACCCCTCAGTGACTTCTAATATCCTTATCATTTACAGTAGGGGGTACATCATCCCTTATAATACATGAGTGATACTCAGAGTTCCCTGTATAACTCAGCCTGCAGCCTTGTGCCTTTATATGGTCACAGAACAACCCCTCAGTGACTTCTAATATCCTTATCATTTACAGTAGGTGGTACATTATCCCTTATAATACATGAGTGATACTCAGAGTTCCCTGTATAACTCAGCCTGTAGCCTTGTGCCTTTATATGGTCACAGACCCCCTCAGTGACTTCTAATATCCTTATCATTTACAGTAGGGGGTACATTATCCCTTATAATACATGAGTGATACTCAGAGTTCCCTATATAACTCAGCCTGCCACCTTGTGCCTTTATATGGTCACAGAACCCCTCAGTGACTTCTAATTAGGGATGTAGCGAACGTCGGAAAAAAAGTTTGCGAAAATATTCAGTTTTTTTTGGTCGCAGCCACTGAAGCACAGAGGCCAGAAAAAATATGCCATATAAATGCTGAAAATATTCATTTTTTTGTCACAGCCACTGAAGCACAGAGGCCAGAAAAAATATGCCATATAAATGCTGAAAATATTCTGTTGTTTTTTGGTCGCAGCCACTGAAGCACAGAGGCCAGAAAAAATATGCCATATAAATGCTGAAAATATTCAGTTTTTTTTGGTCGCAGCCACTGAAGCACAGAGGCCAGAAAAAATATGCCATATAAATGCTGAAAATATTCATTTTTTTGTCACAGCCACTGAAGCACAGAGGCCAGAAAAAATATGCCATATAAATGCTGAAAATATTCTGTTTTTTTTGGTCGCAGCCACTGAAGCACAGAGGCCAGAAAAAATATGCCATATAAATGCTGAAAATATTCATTTATTTTTGTCGCAGCCACTGAAGCACAGAGGCCGAAACAATATGCCATATAAATGCTGAAAATATTCATTTTTTTGTCGCAGCCACTGAAGCACAGAGGCCAGAAAAAATATGCCATATTAATGCTGAAAATATTCTGGTTTTTTTGGTCGCAGCCACTGAAGCACAGAGGCCAGAAAAAATATGCCATATAAATGCTGAAAATATTCATTTTTTTGTCACAGCCACTGAAGCACAGAGGCCAGAAAAAATATGCCATATAAATGCTGAAAATATTCTGTTTTTTTTGGTCGCAGCCACTGAAGCACAGAGGCCAGAAAAAATATGCCATATAAATGCTGAAAATATTCTGTTTTTTTTGGTCGCAGCCACTGAAGCACAGAGGCCAGAAAAACTCAGGATTTACCTGGATTCAAATTAAACCAGTAGGGTTAGCACCCTAGTTTGTAACGGTGGTGGAGGGAGGAGGACGCTAAAGGACAGCTGTATGTGGAATCATGAGGCGTGCAGAGAAGGACAGCTGCATGGGGAGTCAGAATCAGAAACTCAGAACAAGTCTTCCGGCGTGCAGTAACCCTCCGAGATCCACCCTCATTCATTTTAATAAAGGTCAGGTAATCCACACTTTTGTGACCTAGGCGAGTTCTCTTCTCAGTTACAATCCCTCCTGCTGCACTGAAGGTCCTTTCTGAGAGGACACTTGAGGCGGGGCAAGAAAAGAGGTTCATGGCAAATTGTGACAGCTCTGGCCACAGATCAAGCCTGCGCACCCAGTAGTCCAGGGGTTCATCGCTCCTCAGAGTGTCGATATCTGCAGTTAATGCCAGGTAGTCTGCTACCTGCCGGTCGAGGCGTTCTTTGAGGGTGGATCCCGAAGGGTTCTGCCGCTGCCTTGGACTGAAAAACATTTGCATGTCTGACGTTACAGAGTGGCCAAAGTGCTTTGTCCTTGCAGGTGTGCTCGTGGCAGGATTACTGGCACCTCTGCCCCTGGAATGTTGATGAGTTCCTGAAGTGACATCACCCTTAAAAGCATTGTACAACATGTTTTGCAGGCTGGTTTGTAAATGCCGCATCCTTTCAGACTTGTGGTATGTTGGTAACATTTCTGCCACTTTATGCTTGTACCGAGGGTCTAGTAGCGTTGCGACCCAGTACAGGTCCTTCTCCTTAAGCCTCTTGATACGGGGGTCCTTCAACAGGCATGACAGCATGAAAGACCCCATTCTCACAAGGTTGGATGCAGAGGTATCCATCTCCGCTTCCTCGTTATCAAGGACTGCATCATCCACGGTCTTCTCCCCCAGCCACGTACAAGACCAGGGGTCCCCAAAAGGTCACCACTAGCCCCCTGGGAAGCCTGCTCCTGTTGGTCCTCCTCCTCCACAAAGCCACCTTCCTCCTCTGACTCCACTTCTGACACCTCTCCCTGCGTTGCAGCAGGTGCCTGGGTTCGTTCTGGTGATTCCGACCAGAAATCGTGCGCTTCCTGCTCCTCGTCACGCTGGTCTACAGCCTCATCTGTCACTCGTCGCACGGCACGCTCCAGGAATAAAGCGAAGGGTATTAGGTCGCTGATGGTGCCTTCGGTGCGACTGACCATATTTGTAACCTCTTCAAAAGGGCGCATGAGCCTGCAGGCATCGCGCATAAGCACCCAGTAACGGGGGAAAAAAATCCCCAGCTCTGCAGATCCAGTCCTACCACCCAGTTCAAACAGGTATTCGTTGACGGCTCTTTGTTGTTGCAGCAGACGTTCCAACATGAGGAGCGTTGAATTCCAGCGAGTCTGGCTGTCGCAAATCAAACGCCTGACTGGCATGTTGTACCGCTGCTGAATGTCAGCAAGGCGTGCCATGGCTGTATAGGAACGTCTGAAATGGGCCGACACCTTCCTGGACTGCCTGAGAACGTCCTGGAATCCTGGGTACTTCGAGACAAAACGTTGGACTATTAAATTCAGAACATGTGCCATGCAGGGCACATGTGTTAAATTGCCCAGTCTCAGTGCTGCCAACAGATTGCTTCCATTGTCACACACCACTTTTCCGATCTTCAGTTGGTGTGGGGTCAGCCACCGATCGGCCTGTGACTGCAGAGATGACAGGAGTACAGATCCGGTATGGTTTTTGCTTTCCAGGCACGTCATCCCCAAGACAGCATGACAACGGCGTACCTGGCACGGTCGAATAGCCTAGGGGGAGCTGGGGGTGCACAGGTGTGGAGGAGGAGGACCCAGCAGCAGAGGACGAAGAAGAGGAAGAAGACGAGGTAGAGAGCGAAGGAGGAGTAGAGGTGGTGGCAGAACCGCGTGCAATCCGTGGCGGTGACACCAACTCCACTGTCGTTGTTGAGCCACACATTTCCTGCTTCCCAGCCATGACCAAGTTCACCCAGTGGGCAGTGTAGGTGACATACCTGCCCTGACCATGCTTGGAGGACCATGGGTCAGTAGTCATATGGACCTTTGGCCCAACACTAAGTGACAGAGATGCGGTGACTTGGCTCTGCACATGGTGGTACAGGTGTGGTATTCCCTTTTTTGAAAAAAAATTGCGGCTGGGTACCTTCCACTGCGGTGTCCCAATTGCTACAAATTTGCGGAAGGCCTCAGAGTCCACCAGCTGGTATGGTATGGTATGGCGGGCTAAGAGTGCGGACAAGCCAGCTGTCAGACGCCGGGCAAGGGGGTGACTCGCAGACATTGGCTTCTTACGCTCAAACATGGCCCTCACAGAAACTTGGCTGGGGGCAGATGACTGGGAATGGGAACTGGTGGTAAGGTGGAAGGCGGAGTGGAGGGTGGTTCAGACGGGTCAAGGACAGCAGAGGTAGAGCAGTAAGATGCTGGACCAGAAGGAGGGTGGCTTTTAGTTTGCCTGTTGCCTTTGAGGTGTTGCTCCCAAAGTGCTTTGTGCTTGCCGTTCATGTGCCTTCGCATAGAAGTTGTACCTATGTGGCTGTTGGGCTTCCCAAGACTCAGTTTCTGACTGCACTCATTGCAAATTACAACGCTTTTGTCAGAGGCACACACATTAAAAAAATCCCACACTGCTGACCTTTTTGAGGCTGGCAATCTGGCGGTAAAAGTAGAAGTCGCAGCGTTGGCGGCAATGGCGGGTGCGTTGGCCGGCTGACCACAGGTGCCGATACATGTTGTTGCCCTACTGTTCCCTGCGAGCTGTCCTCCCTGCTTCTTCTAAGTCTAATTCTCCTCCTGCCTCTCTGACTCTCCGTCTCTCCATCTGAACTATCCTCCTCTTGCTCTCTTCTACTGGGCACCCATAAAACATCAATCTCCTCATCCTCATTCTCCTCAGATGCATCAATTTCTTCTAACAGCTCACAGAAGGAAGCAGCAGCGGGGACCTCCTCGTCATCACTCATTATGTCCATCTCTGTTGTGTTCTCTGCCAGAATTAAATCTGGTGTAACGTCCTCATCTCCTTCATCTTCTTCTGCCAATAATGGTTGCGCATCACTCAGTTCAAGAAACTCATGTGAAAATAACTCCTCTGACTCCAGTGAAGAAGGGGCGCCGGTGGTGGAGGAAGTGTTACGTGGGGTGCCCATAGCAGTGGAGGATGAGGATGTTGTGGTAAAGTTAGAAACGGTAGAGGATGGGGTGTGCTGTGTAAGCCAGTCAACTACCTCTTCAGCATTTTGGGAGTTCAGGGTCATTGCCTTTTTAAAAACTGGGCAATTTCCTAGGGCCACAGGACAGCATAGCAGCACGGCCCCTAGTGCCTCTGCGTGGCGGCCTGCCTTTGCCTGGCATTATTTTTAAAACAAAAACAACAACAACTCAGGTGGTGTTTCTGGAGACGGTATTATTATTGATATTTAGACAGAATGTGAACAAGCTCACACAGCTAGATGGCAGTGGTTTGAAAATGAAGAACACACTGGGCAAATAATGCCTACAAGGTCAACGTATACACTACAGCAGTGGTGGATACGGAATATATTATTGCTGCTTGAAAAACGTCACTCAGGTGGTGTTTCTGGAGACGGTATTATTATTGATATTTAGACAGAATGTGAAAAAGCTCACACAGCTAAGTGGCAGTGGTTTGAAAATGAAGAACACACTGGGCAAATAATGCCTACAAGGTCAACGTATACACTACAGCAGTGGTGGATACGGAATATATTATTGCTGCTTGAAAAACGTCACTCAGGTGGTGTTTCTGGAGACGGTATTATTATTGATATTTAGACAGAATGTGAACAAGCTCACACAGCTAAGTGGCAGTGGTTTGAAAATGAAGAACACACTGGGCAAATAATGCCTACAAGGTCAACGTATACACTACAGCAGTGGTGGATACGGAATATATTATTGCTGCCTGAAAAACGTCACTCAGGTGGTGTTTCTGGAGACGGTATTATTATTGATATTTAGACAGAATGTGAAAAAGCTCACACAGCTAGATGGCAGTGGTTTGAAAATGAAGAACACACTGGGCAAATAATGCCTACAAGGTCAACGTATACACTACAGCAGTGGTGGATACGGAATATATTATTGCTGCTTGAAAAACGTCACTCAGGTGGTGTTTCTGGAGACGGTATTATTATTGATATTTAGACAGAATGTGAAAAAGCTCACACAGCTAGATGGCAGTGGTTTGAAAATGAAGAACACACTGGGCAAATAATGCCTACAAGGTCAACGTATACACTACAGCAGTGGTGGATACGGAATATATTATTGCTGCTTGAAAAACGTCACTCAGGTGGTGTTTCTGGAGACGGTATTATTATTGATATTTAGACAGAATGTGAAAAAGCTCACACAGCTAAGTGGCAGTGGTTTGAAAATGAAGAACACACTGGGCAAATAATGCCTTCAAGGTCAACGTATACACTACAGCAGTGGTGGATACGGAATATATTATTGCTGCTTGAAAAACGTCACTCAGGTGGTGTTTCTGGAGACGGTATTATTATTGATATTTAGACAGAATGTGAACAAGCTCACACAGCTAAGTGGCAGTGGTTTGAAAATGAAGAACACACACTGGGCAAATAATGCCTACAAGGTCAACGTATACACTACAGCAGTGGTGGATACGGAATATATTATTGCTGCTTGAAAAACGTCACTCAGGTGGTGTTTCTGGAGACGGTATTATTATTGATATTTAGACAGAATGTGAAAAAGCTCACACAGCTAGATGGCCACTGGGCAAATAATGCCTGCAAGTGCACTACTATTGGTGCACTACTATGAAGAACAGCAAACAGCACTGGACACCTTAAAGAACAGTAAGATAAGTAAAAAAAAAAAAAAATTATATGTATATTAAAAAAAAAAATATTCTCGGGTTGGTGCTGCTGAACTACTAGGAGCAGCACAGTAGCACACCAGTCCCACTCCCCAACACTGCTAGACTAAT
Organism: Xenopus laevis; assembly: GCF_017654675.1. NCBI lineage: Eukaryota > Metazoa > Chordata > Amphibia > Anura > Pipidae > Xenopus > Xenopus laevis. Next base: position 104,272,106 of record NC_054388.1, on the reverse strand, counting down.
AGCACTTGGCTGTTAAAGTAGCAAAGTAAAACAACAAAAAAGAAAATAAAAGCAGTCCTTACAAGGACTATTGGGTTATTACAGCAGTCAGCAGATGAGATCAGAAGCAGTGCCCACAGCAGCTACATACAGAGCACTGCAGTAGAAGGTAGATTACTAGTCAGCAAAGCTACCCTAAAATGTCCCTCAAATCCCTGCAGACTTCTGTCCCTCCAATACAGAGCAGTGTCAAGTAGATTACTAGCCAGCAAACTTACTATCAACTGTCCCTCAAATCAGTGAAATCACTAGCAGCTCTCTCCCTACACTAGCTCTTCCAAGCACACACAGGCAGAAAAACGCTGCAGGGCTTCAGTTTATATATGGAAGGGGAGTGGTCCAGGGGGTGTGGGGGTGGTCCAGGAGGGAGAGCTTCCTGATTGGCTGCCATGTATCTGCTGGTCTGGGGTGAGAGGTCAAAAAAAAGCGCCAGGTAAGGCGAACCCAAAATGGCGAACGTCGCGCGACGTTCGCGAACATTCGGCGAGCGCGAACAGCCGATGTTCGCGCGAACAAGTTCGCCGGCGAACAGTCCGCGACATCCCTACTTCTAATATCCTTATCATTTACAGTAGGGGGTACATCATCCCTTATAATACATGAGTGATACTCAGAGTTCCCTGTATAACTCAGCCTGCAGGCTTGTGTCTTTATATGGTCACAGAACCCCTCAGTGACTTCTAATATCCTTATCATTTACAGTAGGGGGTACATCATCCCTTATAATACATGAGTGATACTCAGAGTTCCCTGTATAACTCAGCCTGCAGCCTTGTGCCTTTATATGGTCACAGAACCCCTCAGTGACTTCTAATATCCTTATCATTTACAGTAGGGGGTACATTATCCCTTATAATACATGAGTGATACTCAGAGTTCCCTGTATAACTCAGCCTGCAGCCTTGTGCCTTTATATGGTCACAGAACAACCCCTCAGTGACTTCTAATATCCTTATCATTTACAGTAGGGGGTACATTATCCCTTATAATACATGAGTGATACTCAGAGTTCCCTGTATAACTCAGCCTGCAGCCTTGTGCCTTTATATGGTCACAGGACAACCCCTCAGTGACTTCTAATATCCTTATCATTTACAGTAGGGGGTACATTATCCCTTATAATACATGAGTGATACTCAGAGTTCCCTGTATAACTCAGCCTGCAGCCTTGTGCCTTTATATGGTCACATAACTCCTCAGTGACTTCTAATATCCTTATCATTTACAGTAGGGGGTACATTATCCCTTATAATACATGAGTGATACTCAGAGTTCCCTGTATAACTCAGCCTGCAGCCTTGTGTCTTTATTTGGTCACAGAACCCATCAGTGACTTCTAATATCCTTATCATTTACAGTAGGGGGTACATTATCCCTTATAATACATGAGTGATACTCAGAGTTCCCTGTATAACTCAGCCTTCAGTCTTGTGCCTTTAAATGGTCACATAACTCCTCAGTGACTTCTAATATCCTGTGCCTTGTGCCTTTATATGGTCATGTAACACCATCCATTACCTGACTGGCCAAATTGGATAATGATCTTCTCATTTGATGACCTTCGCTATGGTAATCTTTAGTTACTGCTAAAGCTAATAAAGTACTATCTTTTATACAAAATGGGATGAAAGCATAATTGTGCCTGTTTATATATCTCTGGTAAGGCCTTACCATGAGTAGGTGTCAGCCCATAATAAGGATTTTAATAGACTTAGAAAGAGAGGCAGGAGGCCTCGGGAAGTAGGACACTGAGTGTCACGGTCGGCACCCTAAATCCAGAACCAATGCTAAGCACCCTGTTCTCGGCTCTTGCTTCTGCCTTTAACAGCCACCTTTCACCTCGGGAGGAGCCCTCGACTAATCGGATGCCGCCAGGTCTTATTAAGAGAGGTGCCAAGTGAAGGGTTCTGGAAGAGCAAAGGGGCAAAACGGTAAAGCAAAGTCTTTTGGGCAGAAGATCACAGTATAAAGCATAGGTAGAAAGCGTAGTCAGATCAGGCCGGATCGGGGCAGGCAGAGTGCAAACGGAGTCAAACAGGCAGGTGTCAAACCAGAAGATCAATCAGGAGGGTTACAGAGTCAGTAGAAGAGTCGGTTACCAGGCAGGGTCAGGATTTTGGAAGTCAAAATCGTCACAAAACAGGCAAGGGTCACACCAGGTATCAGAATCAGACAGGAATAAACTCGGAACCTATAACGGGCAGTGAGAAAATGTATACTGGCACTTTAAATACTTTAAACTTTTGCGCCAATGCGCACTGGCGTCAGCACACCAGCGCACATGTGCCAATAAATATAGGAGAGGCGCGGCGCGCCCTAGTTAACGGCGCATACAGGGGAGGCGGGCGTCCCCTCCGCACCACTGGACTACCAGAGAGGTAAGTTGTTACACTGAGGTAGGAGAACACTTCAAGATACATTGGATAGACGATAGAGAATACTCTGTAGGAGTGCAGAGAGGACAGTAACTTGGTTAGTTCCTCAGGTAATAATCTGACTGAAAACTTTATCCCCATTATGATTTTATGTTCAATATAAACCAAATGTAAGAGTTTAGGATGTGTATTTTCACTTTTAATACAGGTACTGGACCTGTTATCCAGAATGCTCAGGGGACCTGTGGTTTTCCAGATAACGGATTTTTCCGTAAGCTGCATCTTCATTCACAAGTCTACTAGAAAATCATGTAAACACTAAATAAACCCAATATTTGGATTATTTGGACAAAATGGAGTCTATGGGAAATATCCTTTATGTAATTTTGAGCTTCCTTGATAACAGGTTTCCAGATAATGGATCCCATACCTGTACTAGACATTCAGAACCCTGCCTCACCTTTCAAGATGGTCATATCTATCTGCGGTTGGAATTTTGGTGCTGGGTAGAGGATATATTGCTTCACCCTGCTCTTCGTAGGGTTGGGAACAGGTTTCTCTGAATCTCCACAGCATCTCACACACAAAGGGCTTCCTAACTCCTGGAAGGTCCTTTGGGCTAAGACTTCAACAGAAACAAGGGAGGACAAGAAGATGAGTGCGGGGAAATCCATCACTGATCTCCTGGGCTTAACTAAAAGCAAGAGAACATAAATATTAAAATAAAAATCACATTTCTAATCAGCTTTTCCCTTTTTAGAGCAACATGATACTGATAGACAAATATACAAAGTTAAGGCAGCAGGATTTGTGTTCTGATCATTTTGGGTTTTTATTCTTGAGTTTGATTTTCGTACAACTCCAGGTGTACAGTAGTGATGTGCGGGTCAGGGTTTTCCTGACCCGCGTCCGACCCTAACCCGCCCTGCTCCAACCCACGCCCGCCCGCAGCCACGCTTCCGAGGTCCTTTTATAGACCCGTTCCAATGACGTCACAATGACGTCACAAAAGGGGCGGGCAGACGCGAGACTATAAAACCGGAACCCGGAAGCTGGCATTTGAATGTGGGGGGTGGGGAGAGCAGGAGAAGAGCTCAACCCGCACTCGCCCGCCACCCGTGAGGAGCAGTGCGAGGTCGACCCGAACCCGCCCGACCCGGCGGCATAGCTAACGAGTCTCTGTGTTCTGCTCAAAGGTGCATCATTGTTCAAACACAACCACCCTGGGGCAGTTTTATCAACAGAGGAGCAAATGTTTTCTGCCCATGTCAAAATAACTTTACTTTCCTAATGTAGGAGCTGGATCACTAAGGGGTGCAAAATCATTCCCATTTTAGGCCGGAACACTCTTAGCAGTAGCATCTGAAAGTGTCGGAGCAAGCTCAAAGCTACACAAGGGAGTTCCAAATTGTCAACTTGATATTCTTTGTCTGTTGCAGATGAGAAGGAACAAAATAAATTAAAAAAAACAAAGAAATACAAAAAGTATTGTAGAAGTGATACCTATATCCGCTATAGGGGGCTGCTATAAGGTCCCATAGAAAGTCACTATTTAGTGGGCTGGTGGGAGATGTTTGGGCCTCTCTGTGGACTGATTGGGCCTCTGTGTACTTGAAATGCCAGGGCCTATTTTAATTCTCAGTCCGGACCTGACAGACATCCCTAGTTCAGTAACATAGATAATGGCATAGAGAGCTGCCTGGAAGGCGCCTCATCCCTCTGGTATAAATGATAGCCTGCTGTTGTCTATGTGAAATTCCCACCCCGAGGGGACAGAAAACATAATTCCGTGCCATTCTCAGCTCCCCCCCCCCCCCCGTGTCACCGCAGAATTAACTCACATTTCAGAGATAATCAGATTCTGGCACTGAAAGGGAAAGTAACACTGGAATGCCAAGCAGCATCAGCAGGCAGCAAATATGCGGTGGTCATTAATAGAGAGATGTGCTGCATTCCAATGGGGTCTGTTACTGAACGGAACATACAGAATCTTATAGGGGTTGTTCACCTTTGAGATCACTTTTAGTATGATATAGAGAGTGATATTCTGAGATCATTTGTAATTGGTTTTAATTTTTTATTATTTGTGGTTTTTGCGTTATTTAGCTTTCTATTTAGGCGCTCTCCAGTTTGCAATATCAGCAATCTTGCTGCTAGGGTCCAAATTCCCCTAGCAACCATGCATCGATTTGAATAAGAGACTGGAATATGAATAGGAGAGGCCTGAATAGAAAGATGAGGAATAAAAAGTAGCAATAACAATACATTTGTAGCCTTAGCCAGAGAATTTTTTTTTAGATGGGGTCAGTGACCCCCATTTGAATGCTGCAAAGAGGCAGAAGAAAAAGACAAATAGTTATAAAAATATAAAAAATGAATAATGAGGACCAATTGAAGTTGCTTAGAATTGGCCATTCTATAACACACTAAAAGTTAACTTAAAGGTGACCCACCTCTTTAATATAGATACTTTTCAGAGCAATGGGAATGGATGTCACCCTGGGCCAATGACAGCTTTAAAGGAGAACTAAACCCTAAAAATGAATGTGGCTAAAAATGCCATATTTTATATACTGAATTTATAGCACCAGCCTAAAGTTTCAGCTTGTCAATAGCAGCAATGATCCAGGACTTCAAACTTGTCACAGGGGGTCACCATCTTGGAAAGTGTCTGTGACACTCACATGCTCAGTGGGCTCTGATTGGCTGTTGAGAAGCTAAGCTTAGGGCTCGTCACTAATTATCAAGCAGAAAATGAGCTTCCCCTGTAATATAAGCTGATACTACAGGGCTGATTATTAAATTCTGATGCTAATTGCACTGGTTTCTGTGCTGCCATGTAGTAATTATCTGTATTAATTACTAATCAGCCTTATATTGTGGCATTTCTATTCTATGTGTACTGTATATTGTGAGTGGGTCCCTAAGCTCAGTAAGTGACAGCAGCACAGAGCATGTGCAGTGAATCAGCAGAAAAGAAGATGGGGAGCTACTGGGGCATCTTTGGAGACACAGATCTTTACTGCTAAAGGGCTGTAGTTGCCTTGGGCTGGTACAGAAGCACAAAACATAATGTACAACATTTCCAGCTTTAGTTCTGCTTTAACCTCACGCAGGGATAGATATACTGCAAGTCCGCAGAGTATCTCGCTGCCAACCCATAAGATGGGTATTGACTTTACAATGTAAAGTTCTGAGAGATGCCACTGAAAGTGGAAGGGTTGGGTGGAACATGTAAGATTTTTGGGATTCAGTGAAGCAGCATCTCATGATTGGCCAAATCGTTCCAGAAGCAGGGGACAGGCTTGACCTGTTTTCAGACTTTTGAAAACCGGGCAGACATCGGGTGTAAAAACCTGACTGTCGGGTTCAAAACTGGCAACCCTAATATTCACTCTGTACCTATATGGGTAGAGTTTGCCTTTTTTGGGGGGTAATCCTTCTATGCTGATGATGGTTTCTATTCTCTATTTCCCAGATTCCTATAAGGTCTTGTGATTTGCAAAAGACAGTTTAAAAGAACATTAACACTAAAAAATTAAAGTGTTAAAGTAATGAAAATGTACTGTTGCCCTGCCCTGAAGCAACGGGGGCAGCCATTAAAAGGAGAAAATGTTCAGGTTAAATAGTTGATAAAATATAACATTATGTTCTACAGAGCGTATCTGCTGTGTAACCTGAGCCTTTTCTGCTTTGAATGGCTGCCCCCATTTCTACACAGCAGCTTGTTTATATAAACTATAGTAGTACTTATCTGTTATCTACTGTGTATCCTGTGCTTGAATGGCTGCCCCCATGGCTACACAGCAGCTTGTTTATATGAACTATAGTAGTACTTATCTGTTATCTACTGTGTATCCTGTGCTTGAATGGCTGCCCCCATGGCTACACAGCAGCTTGTTTATATAAACTATAGTAGTACTTATCTGTTATCTACTGTGTATCCTGTGCTTGAATGGCTGCCCCCATCGCTACACAGCAGCTTGTTTATATAAACTATAGTAGTACTTATCTGTTATCTACTGTGTATCCTGTGCTTGAATGGCTGCCCCCATGGCTACACAGCAGCTTGTTTATATAAACTATAGTAGTACTTATCTGTTATCTACTGTGTATCCTGTGCTTGAATGGCTGCCCCCATGACTACACAGCAACTTGTTTATATAAACTATAGTAGTACTTATCTGTTATCTACTGTGTATCCTGTGCTTGAATGGCTGCCCCCGTGGCTACACAGCAGCTTATTTATATAAACTATAGTAGTACTTATCTGTTATCTACTGTGTATCCTGTGCTTGAATGGCTGCCCCCATGGCTACACAGCAGCTTGTTTATATAAACTATAGAAGTGCTTATCTGTTATCTACTGTGTATCCTGAGCTTGAATGGATGCCCCCATGGCTACACAGCAACTTGTTTATATAAACTATAGTAGTACTTATCTGTTATCTACTGTGTATCCTGTGCTTGATTGGCTGCCCCCATGGCAACACAGCAGCTTGTTTATATAAACTATAGTAGTACTTATCCGTTATCTACTGTGTATCCTGTGCTTGAATGACTGCCCCCGTGGCTACACAGCAGCTGGTTTATATAAACTATAGTAGTACTTATCTGTTATCTACTGTGTATCCTGTGCTTGAATGGCTGCCCCCATGGCTACACAGCAGCTTGTTTATATAAACTATACTAGTACTTATCTGTTATCTACTGTGTATCCTGTGCTTGAATGGCTGCCCCCATGACTACACAGCAGCTTGTTTATATAAACTATAGTAGTACTTATCTGTTATCTACTGTGTATCCTGTGCTTGAATGGCTGCCCCCGTGGCTACACAGCAGCTTATTTATATAAACTATAGTAGTACTTATCTGTTATCTACTGTGTATCCTGTGCTTGAATGGCTGCCCCCATGGCTACACAGCAGCTTGTTTATATAAACTATACTAGTACTTATCTGTTATCTACTGTGTATCCTGTGCTTGAATGGCTGCCCCCATGACTACACAGCAGCTTGTTTATATAAACTATAGTAGTACTTATCTGTTATCTACTGTGTATCCTGTGCTTGAATGGCTGCCCCCGTGGCTACACAGCAGCTTATTTATATAAACTATAGTAGTACTTATCTGTTATCTACTGTGTATCCTGTGCTTGAATGGCTGCCCCCATGGCTACACAGCAGCTTGTTTATATAAACTATAGAAGTGCGTATCTGTTATCTACTGTGTATCCTGAGCTTGAATGGATGCCCCCATGGCTACACAGCAACTTGTTTATATAAACTATAGTAGTACTTATCTGTTATCTACTGTGTATCCTGTGCTTGAATGGCTGCCCCCATGGCTACACAGCAGCTTATTTATATAAACTATAGTAGTACTTATCTGTTATCTACTGTGTATCCTGTGCTTGAATGGCTGCCCCCATGGCTACACAGCAGCTTGTTTATATAAACTATAGTAGTACTTATCTGTTATCTACTGTGTATCCTGTGCTTGAATGGCTGCCCCCGTGGCTACACAGCAGCTTATTTATATAAACTATAGTAGTACTTATCTGTTATCTACTGTGTATCCTGTGCTTGAATGGCTGCCCCCATGGCTACACAGCAGCTTGTTTATATAAACTATAGAAGTGCTTATCTGTTATCTACTGTGTATCCTGAGCTTGAATGGCTGCCCCCATGGCTACACAGCAACTTGTTTATATAAACTATAGTAGTACTTATCTGTTATCTACTGTGTATCCTGTGCTTGAATGGCTGCCCCCATGGCTACACAGCAGCTTGTTTATATAAATTATAGTAGTGTTTCTTAAGCAAACACATCAGTTTTACCAGTGCAGGGCAACAGTGCATTATATTTGTATTACTTTGAAACACTTTAATTTTTTGAGGATACTGTTCCTTTAAGCAATTTCATTCCTATGCATCAGTTCTACAAAGTCCAATAGGCGACATTTTCCAGGCAGCTCGTATGTTACGGATGACTTTCAGCCCACAGATACCACAGTAGGGAAACAGGGGGGGTCCTGTTAATCTCCCAAATGAAAACATGATTGAACGAGACCCGTCACACGCTGCATGTGATTAAAGGAGTTTTGGCGTGACTATTCTCATTGGCCAGCTTGAAGATCAGGGTCCTACAGGGCCAACTCCAGGCAGCAGCAATCTCCTACTGGGGCATCTGAGAACTTGTCTCCTGCCCATGTAATAATGACTAAATGTCCCACCGGGAGCTGCCAAGGGCACTGTTACATTCCTAAAGTACACGCGGCACTGGCTTGATTATTTAGCCACACTCAGCACTCCATTTCCATTACACAACAGAATATTCTAGCAAAATATGAAGGCACACAGACAAAAGACATACAAATTCAAGACAGACTTGCAGACAGGGCTACCCAAATACAAGGGACTGAAGTAGGCAGTGTCGGACTGGGATGCCAGGGGCCCACCAGAGACCTTAGGCTGAGGGCCCACTTTCGAAACTATTATACCTCCTCTCCTCACTAAATCTCTTTATTCTCATAGTCTCTACATAATATACTCTATTCTTCCATTATTAAGCCTCTTTTTCTCATAAATAAATAGGGAATGACCATGAAATAGGCTAAATGGTCAGAAGCAAGAGACCCACATACACCTGGGCCCACCGGGAGTTTTCCTGGTATCCCGGTGGGGACTATGGCAGGGAGGAAATGATTAAGTGATGCCCATAGAATTGGGTAAATCAAGTACTGATGGGCGAATAAATTCGCCTGGCACAAATTCCTGGTGAATCTCCGTGTTGCACCGTCGGCGAATAAATTCAAGAATCAGAATCAGTCAAATTTTTTTTGGATGCACATCCGAAAAGTGGTTTGCGTCAAACTCGCCGCGCATCAACACTATTCGGACGCCCATTGACTTTAACGCCAGCGTCAGCTTGGACGCAAGCATCAATTTCCGATTACGATTTTTCCGTGAAAATGCCAGAATTTTGCGGGAAACGGGAGAAATTCGCCCATCACTAATCAGAAGTTGTGGTTTCTTTCCAGTGGTGGCAACATTGGAAGAAGAACCTTCTTATGTGATGATCTATGGATGTAGAGGTTCTTAGTGGGGCTTATCTTGCTTGCCAACCTGAACACATGATGAGATGCGTGGCTGGCATGGATGGTGGCACCTCAACTCCTGTGGAATTCTGGGCAAGTAATCTTTTGGTGTCAGTTTCATATTGTTTAACCCTGTAACTTTTCCAGTCTGTTGATAAAACTGTGGCCTCATCACAATGATGGATTCTCTGTGTGTCCCACATTAGACATTGATAGTGGATTTGGGGAGCACATGTAGCTCTGAGCTTGTATCCTCTGATATTCTGGAAATACAAGGCAATACCCATATGGGCTGATCACGTACATGCTTACTTCATAATACTATTATTTATGGGACATTGGACCCATGTAGAATGTTTCAGTGGAATCACCAGTTTATCAAATTGCCTCTATTCTAACTGACCTTGAAAACCATCAGTCCATGCATGGGGCCTGGGAAGAGGGGGGTTCACCTTTTGGCCAATGACCCCCCCCCCCAGCTGATCCCAAATTAGGTGGGGGAGCAGTTTCATGGTTCTGTCTCCAAAGAGCCAGAGAGGCAAATTCTCAAATCTAAACAGATGGATTTGTTTTTGTATATTGGAAATATAACAGGCTGAAATATACTTAACTAGTACACTAGTGGGACCTGTTATCCAGAATACATGGGACCTGGGGTATTTCTGGATAACGTATCTTTCCGTAATTTGGATCTTCATACCTTAAGTCTACTAGAAAATCATGTAAACATTAAATAAACCCAATAGGCTGGTTTTGCTTCCAATAAGGATTAATTATATCTTAGTTGGGATCAAGTACAAGCGACTGTTTTGTTATTACAGAGAAAAAGGAAATCATTTTTAAAAATTTGGATTATTTTATTATAACGGAGTCTATGAGATACAGCCTTTCTGTAATTTGGAGCATTCTGGATAATGGGTTTCCGGATAATGGATCCCATGCCTGTAGCTGTAGTTCCTTTCCCTTTGCATTTTTACCCCTCTCTCCATCAAGGTATTACAGGTCAAGTTTGCAGTTTCTTAGGTGCCATTGTCTCTCATACAGCCCAACCTTCCTTACCATCACCTCTTACTGCATTATACTCCCCCAAGGTAGAGGGGGCAAATTTTTCGGGGGAGGCTACCCTTAGAATTTATAGGTGTATATGAATATATATATATATCTCTGTATGGGGCAGATTTACTAAAGCGCCAGCGTTACCATTTTCAGGCACGATTTAGTAACAAGCGCAGGCATAACTTCGCTAGCGAAAGAGACAGACGCTAGCGGTCATTTGCAAATTTTCGCTGGCGAATGGACGTTATTCCGCAAATTCACTAAGATGCAGATTTTACTGAATGTTACCTCTTTCACCAGACTTGCCTTTGCCAGCTCAGACCAGGCGAAGTGCATTGGAGTGCATAGATCTTCTTCAATCTTCAGTCACTTACATCATATTTTTAGTGGAAAAACTTTCTAAGTCCCAAAAAACGCTGGCGTCTTTTCCTTTTTTCAGAGTGATAGGCTTCAAAAGTCCTTATATTTTTTTTTGGGTAACCGGGTTCCCCCCACATTTTCTAACATATGGCACATAAACTATACACTGGGCTCATGTGTAGGGCAATATAACAACTTTATTTTATTTTATTAAGGTTCCCTGGACTTGTGTAATGTAATTTATTTGCTGCAACATATACGTCCATTCAACTTTAAATTTCCTGCCGTATGCAAATTAGCCTGAGCGAAGACCTCTAAGGAAATTGCACTAGGCATGATTGAACGCTTGCGCATCTTCGCTTTGATTGCCGAAGTAATGCTAGCGAAAAGTGGCCAGCATTCGGCGCCCTGGACGTAACTTCGCATTTTAGTAAATAAGTGTTGTCTGAGTGAATTTTGGCCTGGCAAAGTGTTTCAATGTCTACGAAGCCACCGCTGACAAATTTTTGCCGCTTAGTAAATGTACCCCTATGTCTCTTGTTATGGATGATAAGCATCACTAAATCTTCATTTTTCTCCTTCTATGTCTGGCACCATTAGGGGCGTGGTGTGTTGTTGGGGAGTGGCCAGCAGAGAGCATGGCTACAAATGGATCTCTCCATAGCAGGGAGAACTCTTGTTTTTTTCTTATTGTCTGTATAGAGATGTAACATTACTCTATGGCAGCATTGTTATTACTCTGTACTAAGCACAATGCTGTGATAAAAAGTGGAGGGTATAGAGGTCCTTTAAATGTATACGCTTTTTTGATTTTTAAAAGCTGATTCCCCAATCGGGTATATTTGTCTATGGCCTGGCACCATAGGAAACAACAGGATGTCTCCTCCGTCCTGCTGAAAACAGTTTTAATTTAACTTTTTACGACACTATAAAAAAGTTCCATTGCAGAGCTTATAGCACTGCACACATACTTTTGTTTTGTTGTAATGTTCTAACTGCCAGCTCTGCATTAGGGAAATGATTGCATGACAGTGCAGGAACCGTATGGTTGTGTTTATCTCGGACACAGATGAGAAATCCGAAGATAACCCGGCCGACATCTTGGCACAACACGGTGCACGGACACTGCAATTGGGAATGTCCCGTGGAAAGTACTGAGCTGCCTGTAAACTGCCTGTACATTCTGGGATTCATATCCAGGGCAGTTGCAGCTTCCCCGCCTCATCTGAACAATAAATATATATATATCTTCCTCCCTTTGTGGAGACATTCCAGCAGAGCATTCCATGCAAGTAAATACACAGCCCATGGCACTGATTCCATCACAGTATTCCCTGTCTTCTTACCTTGTACTCTCTGGCTGGCTGCTCTCCTCCCTCTGCCTCGCTGGCACCACGTCTCTTGCTTTTCTAGAAAATTAGAAACTGTCCTCTAAGGATTCTCAGAGAGAGAGAGAGACATTGTGACAGTCTTCTGGGAGAGTTCCTGGGAATGGTGTTACATTTGGCTCTAAGCTGTGAACTCGCAGCTTCCCCGAGCACCTCGCTCCATGGAATCCTCGGGGCTAGAGATGGGAGATATAATCACAGATGAGTTATCAACAAATGTACTTGTATAGCAAACACCAACAGCCGCACAGGCTGCGTGTCACTCCCATTAGACTTACACATAGGGTTGCCACCTGGCCGGTATTAAACTGGCCCGGCCGGTAAAAATTATGGTTGATCCCAATATTATTAAAAGGGAAAAAAGATAAATATATAGGAAGGCCGGTATTTTTTTTCCAGAAAAGGTGGCAACCATACTTACATACAGTACCCAAAACTAAACTGTGACCAATCACAATGGCATAAGCAACAGCCAGAATCACAGATGAGATGGCAGTCGGGTTCTAAGTCCAAGTGGGGGCCCAGAAGATACTAAGGTCCAGTTTGCTGGGTCCCAAATAAGGTGAAACTTGCAGGGTGGGGGAAAGTATTTTTTTCTGTAAAATCAGGGTCCCATTAGAGCATTGGGCTAATAACCTTGGCCCCCTGGAAAGAAAGGGCCCTGCCAACTAATTACTATGAGACCCACTGATCAATGTTTCCTCTAAACCAGTGATCCCCAACCAGTAGCTCGTGAGTAAAATGTTGCCCACCAACCCCTTGGATGTTGCTCTCAGTGGCCTCAAAGCAGGGGCTTATTTTTGAATTCCAGGCTTGGAGGAAAGTTTTGGTTGTATAAAAACCAGGAGTACTGCAAAACAGAGTCTCCTGTAGTCTGCCAGTCCACATAGGGGCTACCAATAGCCAATTACAACCCTTATTTGGCACACAAGGAAGTTTTGGCATGCCCGTGTTGCTCCCCAAATCTTTTTATATTTGAATGTGGCTCAGGGATTAAAAAGGTTGGGGACTCCTGCTCTAAACTGTGCCCCGTGCATGTGCACATTAGTTTTGAGGCCAGTGCATGTACTTGATTAGCCAGGCCCCCCATCTTTCTGAGAGCTGCTGACTTCGGAAGGCATGGACGTTTAAGGGGCCCTGGCCACCAATTATGTGTGTGGGGGCCAATTTTGGCCACCGATTTTTTTTCTCATGTGGGGTCCTAGCCACCAATTTTTATTTTTATTTTTTATTAACATGTGGGAACCCTAGCCACCAATATTTTTTTGTTTTTTTACTGTGTGGTGGGGGGGGTGGACCTGTGGGTGGGGAGGGCAGACTTGTAGGTGGGGCTGGCGGTGGGAGCAGCCCAGGGGGCCCAGGCAATTTTGACGTACGGCGCCCTGCGATTTCTGATGGTGGTCCTGCCTATAGGCACCATCTCTCCCTACTATACCTGCTATCCCACAGTCACACTCCCTTCTCAGAGACTATTATCCACTGTTACTATAGACACCATCTCTCCCTTATACCTGCTATCCCACAGTCACACTCCCTTCCCAGAGACTATTATCCACTGTTACTATAGGCACCATCTCTCCCTACTATACCTGCTATCCTACAGTCACACTCCCTTCCCAGAGACTATTATCCACTGTTACTATAGACACCATCTCTCCCTACTATACCTGCTATCCCACAGTCACACTCCCTTCCCAGAGACTATTATCCCACTGTTACTATAGGCACCATCTCTCCCTACTATACCTGCTATCCCACAGTAACACCCCCTTCCCAGAGACTATTATCCACTGTTACTATAGACACCATCTCTCCCTACTATACCTGCTATCCCACAGTCACACTCCCTTCCCAGAGACTATTATCCCACTGTTACTATAGGCACCATCTCTCCCTACTATACCTGCTATCCCACAGTCACACTCCCTTCCCAGAGACTATTATCCCACTGTTACTATAGACACCATCTCTCCCTACTATACCTGCTATCCCACAGTCACACTCCCTTCCCAGAGACTATTATCCACTGTTACTATAGGCACCATCTCTCCCTACTATACCTGCTATCCCACAGTCACACTCCCTTCCCAGAGACTATTATCCACTGTTACTATAGGCACCATCTCTCCCTACTATACCTGCTATCCCACAGTCACACTCCCTTCCCAGAGACTATTTTAAATCTCCAGTGGCATTAACTTACTGTTCCTTTCTAGTTCATCTGAGTAATTTTGATACGATGAAAACACCATGTTTCATATTGTCAGCAAAAAACTGTAAGGCATTTAAATAACTGTAAAAGTGTCAAATTCTTTAAAAACCCCTTTGTGTTTTGCATTTGAACCTTTCATCTACAGAGGGACAGACACAGATCATTTCCCTTAAGCTTTCCTGCCTCAGTATCAAATGTATTTGCAACATCTAAACACCATTCAGCAGTCTACTGATGTTTAAATTACATATTTTATTTTGCTAAAAGACAGTTCAATGGGTTTGACATGATTTACCCTTGAATACAGATCGTGCTGACTCTTGCTGATAATAATAACTCTGAACTTGTGATGATTTTACAGTAGAATAAAACAAATTCAAGATGGATGGCCCTTGGATCTCTCTTTCTGGATAACTCCTTGATATCCATTACTTGTAGCGAAAGGGAGAGGAGATAAGGAGTAAAGGCTGAGATATGGAGGCACATTAGACACAAGTAACACCCCAAGAGAAGCTTTGGGAACCAACAGAAATATAATTATGCATCCACTTTTTAAAGGGGACATATATGATGGCATTGTTGCCATGCCCAGATATTGCCATGCATTTGGCAGTCAAAGCATTATAGGGACTTTAAGTGATGTAGCCCAGATTGCTTCTGGGGTATTTTGGTGCAAGCTAATGTGTCTCTTATATGATTCCTTTCCCTATTTAGAACTCCATTACACTCTGTCTGTTATAGCTGGAAAAGCAATAGCAAGCCTGTTTGCTGGCCAATAATTGCATAACGAAGCATTTTTTCCTGAATGCTAATTCTATGATCAAGGTAATGTGACTAATAAAGAATTTCCATCACTGTTCTCTGGGGTTTCTAGTTAGCTGCAGTGCCGTTAACCATTAGACGTTTGATACAAATTAAGGCAGATGTTCCTGATCTATGAAACGGGTGTCTCCTAGGAGGACCAAAACTGTTTGCTGTAGGAAAGAAAAATATGGTGATGATGAAGTTAATAGGAAAGAAGAGAATGACATTGAAAAACTACAAGTCTGTTGGGACAGAAGCTGCATTTAATGAATATAAACACTGTAATAAATGTTGTAAAATCGCAATCCAGAAGGCAAAGATAGGAAATAAGATGCACATTGCGGCTGAGGCTAAGACTAACCCCAAAAGTTTTTTAAGTAAATTAATAGTAAAAAGATATGGGTTGAGAGTGTTGCTCCTTTAAATAATGGTACCAGTATGTTGTAACAGATACAGAAAAGGCAAATGTGCTAAATCAGTTCTTTTCTTCAATGTATACAATATAATGAGTCTGAGTTCTCAGGGTCACTTCATAGCTGCATTGTTGGCTCAGCTCAATCTAGTCAGTGGCTGACTCAGGCGCCAGTGCAAGATGGCATACACCCCCGGGTTCTAAGAGAGCTTAGTTCAGTTTTAGACCAGCCCCTATTTCTGATCTAGTCATCTAGTATGGTGCCTATGGATTGGAGAAAAGCTGATGTCATTCCTATATTTTAAAAGGGATTATGATCTCAGCCTGGCAATTATAGGCCAGTAAGTTTGACATCTGTCGTGGGAAAATTATTTGAAGTCTTGTTAATGGATCGCATTCAAAATGTTGTCCTAGTGAATGGCATTATGAGCAACAATCAGCATGGCTTTATGAAGGATAGGTCATGTCAGACTAATTTAATTGCTTTTTATGATGAGGTAAGTAAGATGCTGAACAGTGGGGGGGGGGTAGTAGATGTGATCTATTTGGATTTTGCCAAAGCGTTTGATACTGTGCCCCACAAACGACTGCTTTCTAAACTAAGGTCTGTTGGGCTTAATGAAGTCGTTTGCACGTGGATAGGAAACTGGCTACAGGATCAGGTACAGAGGGTGGTTGTTAATGGGACATTCTCTACTTGGAGTAAGGTTCTTAGTGGGGTCCCTCAGGGCTCGGTGTTGGGTCCACTTTTGTTTAACTTGTTCATTAATGACTTAGGGGAGGTTTTTATAAGTAATGTACACTGTTTGCAGATGACACAAAATTATCCAGCCCAATTAATTCCATCCAGAATGTGGCACTTGCAACAGGATCTTCACAAACTGGCAATCTGAACAATACAAGGGGGGTTGTGGGAGCACTCCAAGGCTAAGTAAAAATGTGTTTAAATACAATGGAAGTGCAAATGATTTGGCCAATTAATCAATGCGCATTCCCAAGTCCCCTGTCTGATAAGTAATTCAGTATATATGCAAGTGCAGGTATTTACAAAAACAGGGGTTTTTAGTTACAAAGTTATGATCATAAAGTTGATAAGCCACCAATCTGGGCAGCTAAGTGGCAAATAAATAATAAATGTAAAGTCATACACCTGGGATGTAAAAATATCCACTTATACATTTAATGGGACTGCATTAGGCAAATCCATTATGGAAAAGGACCTTGGAGTCCTTGTAGATGATAAACTTGGCTGTAGCAAGCAATGTCAGTCAGCAGCATCAAGGGCAAATAAGGTCTTGATCTGTATTAAATGGGGCATAGAGTCACGGGAGGAGGGGGTCATTCTTCCACTGTATAGAGCACTTGTAAGGCCCCATCTAGAATATGCCGTACAGTTTTGGTCTCCATCACTCAAACAGGACATTATTGTATTAGAGAGGGTACAGAGAAGGGCAACTAAGCTGGTAATATGATAACTATGTATAAATATATAAGGGGATCATATAATAATCTCTCTAATGATTTATTTACCAGTAGATCTTTCCAGCTGACACAAGGTCACCCATTCCGATTAGAAGAAAAGAGGTTCCACCTAAATATTGGGAATAGTGAGAGCTGTGAAGATGTGGAATTGTCTCCCTGAATCAGTGGTACAGGCTGATACATTAGATAGGTATAAGAAGGGGTTGGATGGTGTTTAGCAAGTGAGGGAATACAGGGATATGGGAGATAGCTCATAGTACAAGTCGATCCAGGGACTGGGTCCCTCTGAGGACAATTGGAGAGGCTTCAAATGGGGATTTTTGCCTTCCTCTGGATAAACTAGGATATAGGCAGTTTATATTTAGAGTTAAAAGGTTTAACTTGATGGACTTTTTTCAACCTAACTCACTATGTTACTATGTTACTATGATGTTTGAGGTGAATCCTTATTTGACACTTGGACATTCTGGATGATGTTTAGGCTGGATATCAAGTAGATCAAACTTCTTTCTTGTTATGTAAGTGAGAGGTGATGGCTATGATTCAGTTGACCATACTGCAAACCTCAGTCGTCTGATTAGTGTATGATTTAATCTGCAGAGGAACCAGCATCAGCTCAAACAAATAGATCAATAGTAATTTGCCATCTGGTGTATAGTCTTTTTACTTAATATCTAACTGCTCAGATCACAGGCAGGTCTGTCAAATAAACCAAATGTTGGTCCTCATGTGGTTGTCTGTAAAGTTATGTTGGCTTACATCAGAAACCTTTAGCTTTGAGGCACCAAACAAAGCGCTGGCCTTCAAACTGAAAAATGAAACTCAAGAAATATGGAAATATCTGAGACATCAAAAACAAAGGGGATATTAAACTCACATTCTGCTGGACACATTGGTTCGCTCATGAAAGAAAAGGGTGGGAGGATAAAGTCTTCAGCACAGGGTGAAAGTTGCATGGGCCTATTTTCTATGGTAAGGGCTAGGGCTCTTAGTTCCATGCGACCAGTGGCGTAACTAGACATTACTGGGCCCCACAGCAAATATATTTTAGGTCCTCCAATATATCCAGAGGTTGTCCTGTTTTACCAATATGTGTTGAAATTTATCATGAATTAGGGCCTCATGGGGCCCCTATAACTCCTGGGCCCCCTGCAGCCACAGGGTCTGATTCCTCTGTAGTTACACCACTGCATGCGACCATTGGTTCCTAGTTTTGTGTTCAGCTCACCAATGCACAAAGCCTGGTCTATACAGAATGGGTTGGCTGAGATGGGAGTGAAAGAACTTGACTGAGGACGAGACCTGATCTCCACTATCAGTGATCAACAAAAGCTCTTGAGGCCAGGGCCGGAACTAGGGGTAGACAGAGTAGGCGCCCGCCTAGGGCGCAATCATGGGAGGGTGCACTTTTAAAGGAACAGTTTAGTATAAAAATACATATACATATTTGGGAGCAATATGATGGATTTTTGGCTCAATGGCACAAATAAATATTTGGGGGTATTATTGTGGATTTTTTGGCTGCTGCTGGCACAGGTACAGATTCGGGGCAATATGAGGGATTGGCTGCTGCTGGCTCAGGTACATGGGGCAATATGGTGTCTATTCGCACAGGTACACAGATGTTTGGGGCAATATGATGGATATTTGGCTCCTGCTGGCACAGGTACAAATTAGGGGCAATATGATGATTTTTTTTGGCTACCGCTGGGATAGATACAGATTGGGAGTAACAATATGATGAATGTTTTGTCTTATGCTGGCACAGGTACAGATTGGGGGCAACCTGAGGGATTGACTGCCATTGGCAGAGGTACAAATGGGGGCAATATGATAGGTGCTGGCACAGGTACAGGGGGCAATATGAATGGTAAGGTGGGAAATGGTAATGCAGGACCAGGTGAGGGGGGCACTGATGGAATCCCTTGCCTAGGGTGTCACCTTGACCTGGCCTTGCTTGAGGCTGAATGGAAGCAAATCTGACAATCCATATTCAAATATCTAGCGCATGGGTCCCCAACCTTTTCTACCTGTGAGCCACATTCAGCTGTAAAAACATGGAGAGCAAAACAAACATGAAGAAAATCCCTGGAGGATGTCAAATAAGTGCTGGGATGGGCTATTTGGTAACCCCTAAGTGGACTGGCAGCATTCAGGAGGATCTACTTGACAGTACACCAAGTTTTTATATAATTAAAACTTGCCTTCAAACCAGATATTCAAAAATAAGCACCTGCCTTGAGGCAACTAGAGCAACATCCAAAGATTTGGAGAGCAACATGTTGCTCGGGAGCCATTAGTTGGGGATCATTGATCTAGTGGAACTCCCCAGAAGAGTAGAGCAAGTTATGGCAGCAAAGGGAGGGCCAACTCCATCCTTGGTTTGGAAATAAAATGTTGTACAGGCAGGTGTCTAAATACTTTTGTCCATGTAGTGGTAAATCGATTTCATCAAAAAGTTTCCTACTAAACACAGCAGGCTGCATTCAGGCACAAATACAAACATTATATTGTCTATGATAGTGTCCCATTATTGTATTTATTTTTATTGCATTTAGCTTTAACCACCACTTGCTGTGATACCTGCCAGGAGACCCTCGCATTTATATGTCTCTTATTGCCTGACAATATAATATTCCAGCTCTTCTCTGTAAGTGATAGGATCTATTATAACATATGTTCCAGTAACACAATTTCCTCTGACACGGAGCATAGCCATTTAATAACATCACTTGTTTCCTCTTTCAAGACTAACAATTTATACCCGGCAACAATATCTTAGCTGGTGTTCCACAATGCAATAAATAGAGCAGATAAGGAATTGGATCTTTGTGTTCTCTCCGGTGGATACTGCTTAATGCTCAGTCACTACCTCTGAACCGCCCAGGCAACTAGGCCACTTGATCTGTAATACGGAGCGGCTAGTGGTAGATTGGTTTCCGTATAGTGAATAAACTCTGCTGTGTCTTGAATCACCGCTGAACCATTAACTATACTCCTGCCCCGACAAGTGGATTATTTATTATATAAAATGACACAGCCTAACCATTCTCTTTTGTAAGATTTATAAGGATGATTTGAGATAGAGAAAACTGTTTTCCAAGGTACAAAACCGTTAAGGTGGCATGCCATACCTCCCAACATTTTTGAAATAGAAAGAGGGAGAGAAAAAAAGAATTGCCGCGTATATTAATGTGAATCTTTTAGCCCACGCCCATTTTTGTGGCCACACCCCCAAATTACCATGTCCATTTTACAAAATTTGTCAGGTTATGAAAGTTTGAACACATTACTGTGGTTTTTATGTGTCATTACAGTTTTTCTAACCAAATTGCCCTTTATATTTCAATAATTTTTATTGGAATTTTCGAATAAACATACAGACATTTAGTAACATGTTATCTCAGGGTAGATATATCATAAATGCAGATTTTTAATATACAATAATATAACAATTGGACCTTTAGTGCAACATATTTCAAATAAAGAATAATTAGCATAAATCCGAAGCCTGCTTATCTTAAATTGTTACAATTAGTTATTTGCTTATCTTAAATTGTTACAAAAGTATCTAAGTGGCACCTGCCACATATTCTGGGCTCTCTGCCAAAAGCCAATAAGTTAGAACTTTGTATTTTTTTTCTGGCTGTTCAGTGCATGAGATCAAAAAGAAAGTCTGGACATTTCAGTAACAATCAGGGACTGTGGGCTAAGCTGTCAAAATCGGGACTGTCCAATGAAAAACGGGACAGCTAGTAGGTATGTCATGCTTATAATGTTTAATATGCCACATGGTCAAAAAGTATGTGTTCTCCTGCCTGTCCACCAACTAATTCCCAAACCAAGGATATAAATATGAAGATGTCCCACTCTTTGCTGCTTTAAAAGTCTTTACTCTTATGGGATGGGTTTTCACTAGATCAAGGGTCCCCAAGGTTTTTTTTCACCCTTGAGCCATATTCACGGGGGGGGGGGGTTCTGTAAATGAGACAAGATGAGTCCCCAAAAGTTACCAGGGATGGTAAAAAATTCTGCTCTAGTGATGCTGCCCCCCCCCCCGGAACCTGAGGTGTCGATGTAAAGGTTAGCACGGGGGAAGCATCAACCGACTTTAATGCCAGAAATGCCCCTGCATCAGTGTCATATAAATGACATGTAGGGTCGGACTGGTCCAGTGGGACACTGGTAAAATACCCGGTGGACCCTGGCCCTCATGGGCCCCCGCCAGCCCAGACCTGCTCTCCCAGCTGTCGCAGAAACTCAGGCTCCTGTGCCGCGCCAGCATTTGCGGCGTTCGTGCATACGTGTCACGGCAGTGTTTGCGCAGGAGCCGGTGAGAATTTGGAGGTCGGAAGGGGGCTGCCGTGGACTGCCAGGATGACCCTTAATTTTGCAGTCCCAGTGGGCCCCAAGGCTCCAGTCTGACCCTGATGACATGTGGGACCCCTAGGCTACATCCACATAGGCCCAGTCCTTTTAGGTCCAGATACATACATTCAAGCTCTCTACCCCGGGTTAGTGATATCACTGGATCTGCATGTATCAGGGCTCTTGCACATGGCTTGCCTGCTTTCTTCTCCCAGAAGGTTTGCCCAACTGGACCCAGCAGCGAAAAAAAAAAGTTATAATGAAAAAAAACCTAGATGGGAAGCTGACAATGATGAGTCCCTAGGCTATAACCTAGGGTAGCCTGTGCCCTGCATTTTCAATTGTAAATGAGCTGGGGTGCAACACAAGCATGAAAAAAGTTTGTAGGGTGCCAAATATGTGCTGTGGCTATTTGGTAGACCCTATGTGCACTTAGGGTTGACACCTAGTCAGTATCTTACCGTCCTAGCCGATAAAACACCTGCCAAGGCCGGGGCCGGTATTACAAATTTACCAGCATTGTAGTTGCCGATAAATTTGTAATACCCTTAAAAAAAGCCCTTGCCCCACCCCCAATACAGTCAAAACTTACCTTTTCTCCGTCTTCTGGCCATCAGCGTGACGTGGCTCCACCTATTTTATGTCACGGCCCGACCCTTTTACGGCATGACCTGGCCCTGTAACATCACTGCCCGCCCCTTTTGTTCCCGACCCCACCACCCGCTGGTGGAAACTTTATTAAAAGGCAGCAACTCTATGTGCACTGGCAGTTTAAAGAGGCTCTGTTTGGCAGTACACTTGGTTTTTATGCAACCATATCTTAAAGGGCACCTGTTGGGTAAAAATGTTATCCCCAATACGGGCTCTATTGAGCAAAGGGGGTTAAAAATCTTCCTGCAGCTGCAAGGCAGACAAGCAAATGTTTTATGATCTTAAATCTTAATAAAGATCTTGCCAAAATCTGTACTTATCTCCCTATATTCATGTGCTTCACAGTGATAAATCAATTCAGGCTTATCGACTGCATATCATTTGCATTTCATTCTTTTCCTGCCTTGATAATTCAGCACTATGTGTTTTTTTTTCACTGTACAGGTATGGGACCTGTTATTCAGTATGCTGGGGCCCTGGGGTTTTCCGGACAACGGATCTTTCTGTAATTTGGATCTTCATACATTAAGTCTACTAGAAAATCATGCAAATGTTAAATAAACCCAATAGGCTGGTTTTGCTTCCAATAAGGATTAATTATATCTTAGTTGGGATCAGGTACAAGCGACTGTTTTATTATTACATAGAAAAGGGAAATCATTTTTAAAAATCTGAATTATTTGATTTTAATGGAGTCTATGGGAGAAAGCTTCAGGGTCAGACTGGGCCGGTGGGATGACGGGAAAAAGCCCGGTGAGCCCCCGGCTCTTGTGGGCCCCACTGACCCAGATCCGCACCCACATCTGTGATACGCCCTTTGTTGGGTGGTCATTGATGGTCCGAACTTTGTCCTTGGTCCGACTGTTCCACCTGCATAATCATCAGTCTAACACAGAGGGTCAACCAGTCTACTGGCCTCCTTAAAGTGAAAAAATGCCCCCGTGTTAGATATGAGCTCAGCCTGTTGGGTAATAAAGGTTCTTATATACCTACAGGATTCCTCAGATTGAGAGGCAGCCATGATAGTCTTTCTATGACTCACAAGGAACATTCCCTCACCCCGCTTTCCCTGGTATATTTAGAGAGTGATGGATGCTGCCACTTGAAGACCCTCTGCTTTCCATGATGAGCAGTGCACAGGTTTTTGTGAAAACAGAGTCCCAGAATTCCTCACTTCAACATGGAATAAGTGAAGAGTGGGTTGATTGAAAGTGATTTTTCCTTGGAGGGTGAATCAGATTAAATGTCTTCACAACTGTTTAAAAATCATCTTTTTTCCCATCCAAGGCAAATTTCCCTGAATGTTACTTGACCTTTAAATGCCCTGTAAATATAAATGCCTTTTGACAGAGCATCTAAGTTCTAGCAATATCCAGAAGTCTCCTTTCTACTTGCTATTCCCATAGATGCTACAAAAGAACTAACTCCATTGAAACTCAGGATCTGTTTCCATTAAATGGAGAAAAAGCTGGACCAGTGGCCAAACCTAATCGTCACGCAATTGGCTGCCCGCGTGTGGCTCCATTTATCCTAAATGTGTTTCCAAGTGCCTAAATCTTGATGTTAAATGCAAATCTGTGCCTTTTCTCTCTTTTAAAGACCCCATAAAGATTGATTTGATGATGCGGGAGGTGGGGGAAACGCACGCTAAGGTCACACATCATGGTGAGATCTCGTTACTGAAATGGAATCACTTTCACAAAAAGAGCCGCATCGCTCAAGTCTCTCTCTGGGGCAAATTCACTAAGATGCGAAGTCGCGCCAGGCGCAACTTCGCCGCACTTCGCCACACTTCGCCAGGCGTAGTTTTGCCAGGGCTCTGCAAATTCACTAAAATCTGAAGTTGCGCACAGGGGTAGCGTAAGGTTGCGAAGTTGCGCTAGTGTTGATTCGCTATATAAAGCGAAGTTACGCTAGCGAAGGCTAATTTGCATACGGCGCCAAATTCAAATTTCAATGGAGGAATACGTATCTGCACTACAAATGCCTAGAAAACCTTCAAATCAGCAAATAAAAATGTTATTTTGCCCTACACATGTGCCCACTGTCTAGGTAAGTTGCCATGAGTCAGGAAATGTAGGGGGGAGGAAGGGGAGCCCCAAAAAATTTTCGATCTTTTTCAGCCTATCAGCCATCATGTAGAAAACACGCCAGCGTTTTTTGGGACTTAGAAAAAAAATTGACTTTTTTTTAAACAATCCCTATCTACTCTATTGCGCTTCGCCAGTTCTGAGGTGGCGAAGGAAGTCTAGCGTAAAAGGTACCGTTCACTACACTGCGAAAGTTAGTGAATTTGCGTAGTTTCATCGCTAGCGAAAATTCGCCTGGCGTAAGGTTGCGAAGTAACACTAGCGAAACTACGCCAGCGTTCGTTAGTGAATTTGCGCAGTAGCGAAAATGCCAAATGCTAGTGAATTAACGCTAGCGTTCGGCGCTTTGCGGCTTAGTGAATTTGCCCCCTTGTCTCTTTCTTACACCCCCTGCTGGAGACTGTTTATCACCCGTTTTTCCATTTAGATGACAGCTGAACAGTCTCTCCAATCGATATTTTGGAATCTGCCGATGGCAAAAAGATATTTCCTTTTACATTATTGTTAAAATTTGTGAAGTCTGTTAAAGAGCAGCCCGAATCACACCAGATACATATACAGAATTATCCACAATGGCAGAAAAAGCAGCTTTGCTTCGGTTTCATTCATTGGTTATCAATGGTTGCCTCTCTCAATAAGTGACAGTTCATTTTTCTATCAATGCAGTCTATTCCAGACTTAGGTTTTATGCTTCCCAATATCATTTGCTTGGGTGAAACTGCGTCAACGGGAACTTCTAGATCAGGGGTCCCCAAACCTTTTTTATCCATGAGCCACAATCAAATGAAAAAAGAGTTGGGGAGCAACAAAAACATGAAAAAGTCCCTTGGGATGCCAAATAAGGGCTGTGATTGGCTATATAGTAGCCCTGTGTGGACTGGCAGCCTACAGGAGACTCTACTTGGCACTTTAATTAGTTTCTATGCAATTAAAACTTG
This sequence comes from Xenopus laevis, assembly GCF_017654675.1. NCBI lineage: Eukaryota > Metazoa > Chordata > Amphibia > Anura > Pipidae > Xenopus > Xenopus laevis. The sequence continues at coordinate 104,246,832 of NC_054388.1, read as the reverse complement.
CTTTGAAGCCTGAAATTCAAAAATGGCACCTGTTTTGAGGACACTGAGAGATCAACATCCAAGGGGTTGGAGATCAACATGTTGCACACAAGCTACTGGTTGCGGATCATTGTTCTAGATGATACCAGTAGGGTTGCCTATCTTTTCTATTAATAATTTCTGTCAATGGTGTAAAGGGAGCAGAACTAGGGCAGATCAGGGGGAGCTTGCTGAGAAGGTACTGGGCAAGATGAAGAGTGTAAGACTGGAATAACAACAGGGGGAAAAGGATCATCCTGGGTTGGAGCCCACCAGGAGATCTACCGGTACAAGCAGGTTATGTCCTGCAACATAGTTTTGTTGGCACTAATGGGGACATTTGGCCATCTACTCACCCACAGTCATAGCAAATAGTGTATAGGGAGTCCCTACTAGCCAACTGGTGGCACAAGGGAGTGATGGGTGAAAAGTGCAGTGTCTCAGATATGCTCCAGATTTTCATCACTAGCACCTTTAAAGACTTGAATCTGCCAAGTTGAGTCTTAAAGGGCTTGTTCACCTTTAAGGTAACTTGTATTAGTTAGTTAGTTAGTTTTATAGTTATTTTCCTTTTCTTCTGACTCTTTGCAGCTTTCAAATGGGCGTGGCTGACTCCTTCTATAAAGCAAACACTCTGTAAGGCTACAAATGTGTTGTTATTGCTAATTTTTATTACTCATCTTTCTATTCAGACCATCTCATATTCATATTCTAGTCTCTTATTCAAATCAATGCATGGTTGCTAGGGGAATTTCAACCCTAGCTACCAGATTGCTTAAAATGTAGAGATGCACCGAATCCATTCGGTTCTGGATTCGGCCAGGATTCGGCCTTTTTCAGCAGGATTTGAATTTGGTGTAATCCTTCTGCCTGGCCGAACTGAATCCGAATCCTAATTTGCATATGCAAATTAGGGGCGGGAGGGAAATTGCGTGCCTGCGGATCCATAAGCGGATCCGTTTCGGTATTCGCCCGAATCTTTCATGAAGTATTCGGGGGTTCGTCCAAATCCAAATTAGTGGATTTGGTGCATCCCTATTAAAATGAAAATTGAAGAGCTGCTAAATAAAAAGCTAAATAACTCAAAAACCGTAAATAATACAAATGAAAACCAATTACAAATGGTCTCAGAATATCTCTCTCTCTACATCATCTTAAAGTTATCAAAAGGGTGAACAACCCCTTTAATCCTGTATGGGTACATCCACATAGATGCCTCTTTCAGAAGCAGAAGCTCCTACTAAGAAGTTCTAGAATCCCCGCTTGGTTCAGAGTGATTTAAGTTATTTTTGTCTGCCAGTAAATGGAATACACATTGGGGTAAATTTATTAATTTTAAGAGTGAAGTTCCGCCACTCGAGTGAAATTCCGCAGCTCTCAATTCATTTCTATGGGATTTTGAAAGGCGTATTTATCAATGGGTGAAAGTGAAAGTTCACCCTTTGATAAATACGCCTATAAAAATCCCATAGAAATGAATGGAGAGTGGCGGAATTTCACTCGAGTGGCGGAACTTCACTATTAATTTCACTCTTTGATAAATATACCCCATTGTCTTACACCGAGGCCTTCCATTGTCTTGTGTGACAGAAAATACTGATTATTCTGATGGGAATGTGTGTAGGTTCAACCACATAAGAGCACATTTTGACTAACCAAAGCACAGCCAAGCAAGGGTGCAATGTAATCTTGCCAAAACTTCACATTTTGTAATAAGTGCCACAAGTTCTTCACTAGAGATGATTCACATTATGGTTCAAGCCATAAAGCCCAGACAGGGTAGGTGTCTAAGCCATTACCTCGGTTCCATTCTGCACATTACATTTCTATAAAAATTGATGATCCGTGATTTTCTCCCCATTATGGTCCATTTTAGCTCTTTCTTCATGAGATATTTCTCAAGACCTTCTTTTTTTTCATTGTGGCATTGAAAGGATTGTGCAGCCATCTACTGTGATTAAATTCCGACATCTACAGGCTTCATATGGGTGGCTGTGAGGCGGCATGTGTCATTTGCTAAGAGCGCATTGTATTTCCAATGTGTAATTGCCATGGGTTTAGTTACACCTTTGCTTCAAATGTCACAGTGACCGCAGCAGAGCCATCAGGTGAAGAGCTTCTGGAGACAGGTGGGATGCTATGATGTGCAGCTCTACTATTATGATATAAAACTTTTATACACTAGGCTTATACTTCCTTTAAATTGAAATATTGTTTTGTATATATTTTAAAGCTGCGCTGTTTTTTGTATTAACGGTTTAACCTCCCATTTAAGATATGTAGAGAGGGTCAACCTACTCAAGGGAGGACGGTGACATGTTTGTTTGGAAAGGCTACCAACAGAAGGCATTCCATTGCCGAACTAAAAAGCTTTAATCTATACTGGTTTGAATGCAACATGTGATTGGTTACACACATATCTGGCAAAAACCGTCAGGCCCAGGAATGTGTTATCAAACCCATGGTCAGTGGTGCCAACTTGGCCCTTCCCTTTCATTCAGCACTCAAATTATCATACCCCTGTATCACAAGTAGCTGGTCCATGTGTCCACATGTTCTTCACTGACCAAGCTCTATGAGACAGGGCTTTGCCAAGTGACCAAATAAGTAATTATTATACATCTTGGGTCTAAGCTCCCCTCTGCGGTCAAGCCCATAAATGTGCTATCAAATAACACACTTGATATTAGGGGGGCCATTTACTTAGCTCGAGTGAAGGAATAGAAGAAAAAAAAACTTTGAATTTCGAATGTTTTTTTGGCTACTTCGACCATCGAATGGGCTACTTCGACCTTCAACTACGACTTCGACTTTGAATCGAACGATTCGAACTAAAAATCGTTCAACTATTCGACCATTCGATAGTCGAAGTACTGTCTCTTTAAAAAAAAACTTAGACCCCCAAGTTAGCTGCCTAAAACCTACCGAAGTCAATGTTAGCCTATGGGGAAGGTCCCCATAGGCTTTCTAAGCTTTTTTGGGTTGAAGAAAAATCGTTCAATCGATGGATTAAAATCCTTTGAATCGAACGATTCGAAGGATTTAATCATTTGATCGAACGATTTTTCGTTTGTTCGATCGTTCGATCGAACGTATTGCGGTAAATCCTTCGACTTCGATATTCAAAGTCGAAGGATTTCTATTCGGCAGTCAAATATCGAAGGTTAATTAACCCTCGATATTCGACCATAAGTAAATTTGCCCCTAATACTCAGACAGGGGAATGTGTTATCTAACCCATGGTCAGTGGTGTCGGCTCTAGGCTTCCTTTTCTTGGGGCTATTGAATTATCATCAGCTGGTTCACATGTTTTTCACCTGACCAACTATGAGACAGAATTTTGCAAAACAACTGATTAAATAATTCTTGGGTTCAAGCTCCACTTTGTGGTCAAGCCCTTAAATGTGTTAGCAAATCCATGGTTAGTTAGGTTTTCATTTGGAGGGGTTGAACTTGATGGACTTTGTCTTTTTTCAACCCGATTTAACTATGTAACTATAGACACCTGGGCCCACCGTGAATTTTCCTGGAATCATGGCGGGCCAGTCCGACACTGGGTATGCCACTTTATTGCCACTATTCGGCTAACATCAGCTTTATAGCCACATGTTCCTCATCTGAGATATTTGAGCGCTTTATGATAGTCTTTGCCATGTAATTTTCACACATTATGGGTTGAAGCTCCCCATTGTGGCCAAGAACTTGAATGTTTTAGTAATCCAGAGGTCACTTGCACCAACAATGGCCATAGAAGCCCTTGAATAATCAGGCTCCTGTTACACTACTAGTTGGCTAAACTCAACCCTACAGCCACATGTTCTTCACCTCAGCAAGCTCTATGATATTGTGCCTCTCTATAGCTCCCCTTTATGGCCAAGCACCTAAATATGTTACCAAACTGGTATGGGCTTCCATTTCTTCCAGCTCTTGATTAATCAGGATACATCAAAAGAGGCTAGCACAAGCCGAACCACACCAGGTAGAGAAGCAGAGGCCAGATGGTAAAAGTTAAAAATTTACATCTTATTTTCCATAATTAAAAGCAAAAATGTGTTTCATGTCTACTAGGAACACTTGAATAACCATCCTCAGTGTCACCACCAGTTGGCTAATCTCAGTTCTGTATTCACCTGTTCCTACCTGAGCCTCACCAAGTGACCAAGCTAGTAATTTGAACACTTATTGATTTCCTGCACCCTCTTTGTGATCAGGCACTTGATTCAATGCCCTTGATTTAGACAGAAATTATAATTTATAAAAAGGTTGCTGTGTCTGTAACCCAGCTATGACTCCCAGTGTTGAGCCCCCAGGTCTTGTGATTCTAGCCATGTTATTAACAGACACAATGCATTACAAAAGGTCATGAGAAGAACAATGTTCCTTTCTCTGAAAGCCTCATATTCATTTATTAATCGACATGGTAGGCTTTAACAAAATGAAGCACGTGAGCGCAACAGGCAATATCACATGGGGAGGTTCTCTAGATGAAGCTACTCACCAAGGAAATTAATTCCACAATAAAGCAGCTTTTATAGGGAACTTGTTCCCTGCCCCGATGCTACGGAGTCACAACATATTAAAATGTCCAGTTCTCTATGTAAATAATGGATTGCCCCAATATCAGTACACTGTTCTTGCTTCTTATTGCTTAATATAACCAGTGACCAGTTGCCCCTTTTTGATAACAAAGAGCACACAAAACCACTTTTGTATCCTCTCATTCAGTGTATTAGAGAGCCAGGGATTTATTTAGAGCCTATTGACAGTGAAGGCAGCAATCAATGAAATAACGACGTTATCCTACAGCACAATGTAGCCACCGACTAATATAAATCACAGTCTTGATGCGAGTCAGCTTTATGAATGAGTAAGAAAACACGTTCCTTTGAAGAGTAAGATCAGGTATAATTAGAGCTAATAGTGGCTCCCTGTTGTGCTGCTGTATCATTTGGGGACAAGGAAAAAAGCTTTCAGACCAGTTATATTGGTTGCCACGGGCCCAGAAAACTGCAAGCCAAAAACCACCTATTACTGCTGATTTCCATTAATATAAATGACAGGGGCAAATTTGTGCGTTTCGCCGCCAACGTAAAAAAAATATTTTTCCACGCATCGTAAAAGTCGATCGCATTAACACCGGAATCAATATTGACAAGAGCGTCAGAATTGACGTGGGTGTCAAAATTCAAGTTTTGTGAATTTCACAGGAAATTCGAAAATTTTTCGACTAACCAAAACGGGAGACATTCACACATCACTAGTCTTTGTTATATATTTGCCTTCTTTTTATGACCCTTTCCAGCTTTCAAATGGGTCACAGACCCCATCTAAAAAACAAATGCTCTGTAAGGCTACACATTTATAGTTATTGCTACTTTTTATTACTCAGGCCTCTCCTATTCATATTCAAGTCAATCAAATCAATGGTCCAAATTACCCTAGCAACCAGGTTGCTGAAATTGCAAACTGGAGAGCTGCTGAATAAAAAGCTAAATAAAACACAAATAATAAAAAAAATTCAAGCCAATTGCCCATTGTCTCAGAGCATCAGTTAATTTAAAGGTTAACAACCCCTTTAATGAATAGAGTTTTCACACCTACAAAGTCCCATAGGTTCTTTCACCTAGCCTTGCATCTGTAAATAAGGTCTTGGGTCTCTTGAATTTCTGACATAGGTGCTACATAGCAGGGAAATTAACTGATATGATCCTCCCCAATAATATAAAATGGAAATAGTAGAATGTTCTATTAGATATTATAGAAAGGGAACTCCACAGAGATCTTTAAGATTCATCACATCCATAAGATTCATCACAGAGCTTTGCATTCAAGCTGCCCTTTTCCAGTACAACATTTATTTAGACCGTCTTAGGCTGAGGTTAAGGGTTCAAAAAAGTTTCATAATAGCCACCATGCTATCATTGTCCTAGAATACCTACAATTTCACCCTAAATCTTATCCTGGTTACTTTTCAGCCTGATTCCCCATCCAATGCCTTGGGTCCCCAATGGTTGCCAGCCCTACAGTCTTTGAACCTCCACTCATCGTCATTATTTTCTACCCCTCCCTCAGTCAAATCCATGGCTTCCATCTTCAATGGACATGTCCTAAAAGCAAGTCAAAGTAGAAGCAAAGTAGAATCAAAAATAATCCACAAAAGGTTGAATACTGTTGTGAAGTCTCCAAATCTGCATTTTATAGAAGCTACCATAGTTTAAGTTCTTCTTTTCTTATTGGTCATTCTGTTTGGTCATCCTGTTGAACACTGGCACATAAAGCAGGATTATTGTTGTGGTTCTCCATTAAAGAAACATGAATGAGACCTATTACACCCTTGATTCACCCAAAACAACACCTACTTTCCTGTGAACCACCCTGGGTCTGTAACTCTGTCATCTTAATCAGGACTGTTTTGAGCTGGGAAAAAATCTCTAATTGCCTTAAATCATTTCCTATTCTAGTGAATAAGAAAGACACATTTTGTAATGAGCTGCAACACTGGAGAGTGTTGTGTTGCCAATGAGATGATGCAGATCACACAATTATGGTGCATACAGTCTAATTACTTCTGGTCTACTGGTATATTATGGACAACATGTTTTTGAAGACATGAGATGGGGTAACAGAAATGGTCATCAAACACAAAAGGCTTCTTATGTTTGTTACACACACTGTGTCAATAAATGTGGCTAGAAAAATGTCTCTAATCAGCCATTAGTCTTAAGCTCCAACGTGTCTTTATGCGCAGTGGTAAAGTGCTTTTAATGGGAGAAAGGTTTATAAACATGATAGACTATGGAAATTAATTGCATCTAAATGAGTTGTTTTCTACCTCCATAGCAACATCAATTACATTCAAATCAAAGCCATAGTGACAATTTAGGTGATTAAAAAACAGCACAAGGAATAAGCATTACGTCTGAATTAATGTGTTTAGAACAGTTGCAAATGGGTTCAGCAACATCGTGAGAAGGAAGTGCAGGTTATTTTATGTGAAGAAATATTATATTTTGGGGCTTTCTGAGGGCAGGGGTGAAAGCCTTGGAGTGTTTCTGTGCCTAAACACAAAGCCCTCAAGCCAACATATAAGGTGCAGACCATAGCACTCATGGGTGTAATTGTTACGTTTCAGATCTGTACAGACTGGAACAAAACAGACTGGAGGAGACCAGAGTGGAAATAACAAGATACACTGGAGCAGCCATAGAACAGGACAGACTGGAGAAGGACAGAATGAGACAGACTGAAGAAAAACAGAGTGGACATAGTATTGGACGGACTGGAGTAGGACGAAGGGGGTGTAGGACAGGACAAACTGGAGAAGGACAGAAAGGCATTAGAATGAGACAGACTGGAGGACAGAGAGGACATAGTATGGGAGTAGGACGGAGGGGGTTTAGGATAGGACAGAATGGGAATAGTATGAAACAGACTGGAGAAAAACTGCCAGGCTCTGCTGGGATTCAAGCCAGGAACTTTTGGGTTTCTGGCTCTGTACTTTAACCACTGGGCCAAGTGAGCAGCCTGTAGGGTTGCTCACTATATATTGACTGGCCGTTGCAGCCCCAGCCCAGCAGCAGCCTGATTGGTTGCAGTCAGCCAATCAGGGCTGACTCTGCCCTGGAGCATTATTGGCCTTCCTAATACTGTGACAGCGCACCTAGCTAGGTTGTTTCAGCTCTTGACCCTTTTACCTGTGATTCTTCCTTGCCTTGATCTGCTTTGTCCTTCCCTGTCTTGCCTTACCTTATCTTGTCTGAACCCTTCCCTGTCTTGTCCTGCCTTGTCCTGGACTTTGTCTTGTTTACCTTGCCCTGGTCTGCCTTGCCTTCCCCTTCTGGTTCTCCAGTCCTGCTTTTAATATTGCCTTGACCTTACCCTGCCATTTTTTTTCTTTGCTATTCTGTATCTTGCTCTGCTTTTCACACCAAACCTGCCTTGACCTTGTACCGACCTTGCCTTGCCTGTTCCTGATTCTTGCTTCTTGACACTGCCTTTTACATTGTACCCCCTCATCTGTATCTTGCTCTGCCTTTTACTCTCTCTCCTGCTATCCGCTCCAGTCCTCTCCTGCTATCTGCTCCAGTCCTCTCATGCTTTCCGCTCCAGCCCTCTCCTGCTTTCCACTCCAGCCCTCTCCTGCTTTCCGCTCCAGCCCTCTCCTGCTTTCCGCTCCAGCCCTCTCCTGCTTTCCGCTCCAGCCCTCTCCTGCTTTCCGCTCCAGCCCTCTCCTGCTTTCCACTCCCCAGTCCCCAGCCTGATCAGATCTTCACCCACACCGTCCTGTACTATCCTTTCAGTGAGCTCCCAATCTATGTCCGCACCGTCCTGTCCCATCCAGTCTGTTCATGTCCTGATCTTCACCCTCTCCATCCTGTTCTGCTCAGCTCCAGTCTGACTTATTGCCGTCGTCACCCCATTCCTGCCTTTCATTGCCGTTGTCCCTTTGGCACATACAGCCCCTGCCTCAAGGACTCACCCTTCCTCTCATCAGCCTCCACAGCACCCCCTAACTCTCTATTCACGGATCCGCACACACACACAAATTTTCTGCAGTGGGGAAAGTGCCCCTTCTTTTTATTTGTTTACACCATCAATATCAATGTTTCGGGGGGTACAACCTCCCTTCATCAGGATGTAACCCCCCCCCTTGAAATGTTGAATGTTGAGAGTTGTTGTTACTAACGGAGAATGGCGGGTCTACAGACTGGAGAAGGACAGAATAGGAATAGAATAAGACAGACTGGAGAAAAAAAAATGTATATAGTATGGGACAGACTGGAGAAGGACAGAATGGGAATAGAATGAGACAGACTGGAGAGGAACAGAGTGGACATAGTATGGGAGTAGAACAGAGGGGATGTAGGACAGCACAGACTGGAGAAGGACAGAATGGGAATAGAATGAGACAGACTGGAGAAAAACAAAGTGTATATAGTATGGGACAGATTGGAGTGGATGAACGGGGTGTAGGACAGGACAGACTGGAAAAGGATAGAACGAGAATAGAGTGAGACAGACTGGAGAAGGACAGAGTGGACATAGTATGGGAGTAGGACGGAAGGGTTGTATGACAGGACACACCAACAGATGAACGGCACTCCGATAAAAAACAGGCTTTTTATTACTGGGCAATGTGGAAATACATAGGCCTTACGCGTTTCGGGAACACCTTCCCTTAATCATAGGCTAGCCTATGATTAAGGGAAGGTGTTCCCGAAACGCGTAAGGCCTATGTATTTCCACATTGCCCAGTAATAAAAAGCCTGTTTTTTATCGGAGTGCCGTTCATCTGTTGGTGTATACATTTGCGGCAGTGGGGACACTGCGGACTGAGCACCCGACTTCAAAGGGAAGCAGCGAAGTGGTGGTGAGTTGGAGCGGTCCTAATTGGTGTTGTTGAGTTTACTGTAGGACAGGACAGACTAGAGAAGGACAGAATGGGAATTAATGAGACAGACTGGAGAAAGACAGACTGAGCATATAACAGGACAGATGGAAGAGAATGGAGTGGGTGTAGAACAAAACAGACTGGAGCAGGACAGAGGTCATGTAGGACAGACTGAGGGAAGGAAAGCTTTGCAGTAGGACATGACAGACTGGTGCAAGACTGAATAGGTGCAGAACAGGACAGACTGTAGTGGGACAAAGTTGCCAGTAGAACAGAGTAGACTGGAGCAAGACAAAGCAGGCATAGAAGAGGACAGACTAGAGAAGGGCAGAGTATGCATGGAACAGGACAGACTAAAGCTGAACAAAGTTGGCATAGAATGGGGCAGACCTAGTAATTGGTTGATAGCTGATGTAGAAACCCCTATGCCCACCTCTGCCCAGATCTGAGAAAGAAGAGGGGTAAGTGGAGAGGCAGTGTGGCTCTGGGTGGCAAAATAGTTTAACGCACCCCTATATTTTTTTTAAAAAAAATGTCTGTTTTCATTAGTGCCAGTTTGAATAATGAAAGAACAATTGTTATTTTGACTTATAACTTATTTTATAAGTTTTAATGCTTCTCATAATAATAGCTGAATTATGCCCATTGCATACGTTTCCCCTAGCAGAAAGTATAGACTTTTACTTTGTCTCCAGAAAAATAAATGTATTTTTTATAGTTTGTTAAAAAAAAAACCCTAAAGCACAGCATGCCCTCTGTGGCGCCTGATTGGTTGCTATGGGCACAGTAAATATGTGCTTGTAAGTGTTTCATATGGAGGATCAATGATCTTGCCATAAGCCTTTTGATAATGTTGCCCTGTTGTAAAAAGACTTGGATTGCCGGCAATAAAACATGGGTTTCTATTTTATTGCCAGGAGGCACACAGAAAAAAAGTATGACTAGTCTACTAGGAAATATACTTTCGTACAACCATAAAAATGACTAAATTGTATCCATATTCAAAGCGAATACATTTTTCCATTTGCTCTTGCTTTTAGACACATACAAAGACCATGGGTAGCCACCATTTTGGAGACAAAATATCTCTGTTGTCTCTTTTTCCCTTTAAATAACCTTGGCAAAAATGATTGGTTTACCCACTGGCTGGTAAAACACTGCCTAGGTGACAACCCTACCCACGATGCTATTCTTCTGATAGTCCAATAGATGCCCAAAGTGCCAAAACCAGTGGTACAACATGGAAGAGAGCTGGCACTGGGATGAACTGGAGACAAAGTTGTTGTATCACTGGTATTATATGTTCCTCTTTCGCCTGCAGCCACTCCAAGTGCATCTGGCACCAGTTTTAGGAATTTTACACTGGCGACTGAAGTGCCAGAAGACAGTAGTACAGAATGGAAGAATGTGGGCACTGGAATGATGGTAGAGTCCTGCATCGGGTTGGGTTCCTGCAAAATACCCACAAAGAGCTCAAGTTGGTTTCCACGGGTAACCTGCCTCGATACCTCCCAGACTGACATCATTTTGAATCCACAGTGATGTCACTGCCAGTTTATGCAGTTTCAGCTTGGCCTAAAATGAAACTGCGGGTTTGCGGTGTGTGTGAAGAGTTTTAGGTTGCAGGTCAGCAGTAGTGATCAGCAAAATTTTCACCAGGTTTCATCGCAAAAAATGACACCCATAGACTACAATGGGTGTTGCACGTAAAAAAAAAATGTCTCCCATACACCAATACATTTTTCACAGTTGGGTAAATTTTTGTCGAAGTGAAACAGGTCAGATTCGTCCATTAGCAGTTTTTGGTCAAGCCTGATCAGACCTGTGCTGGTCACTAGATGAAGGGACAAGCCTGATCTTCCACTTGTAGTATGACATGTTCCTCTTCATTCATAGCCCAACCCAACCCATTTGCCATGTTTGCCATTAGGATAAGTAAACCTTTAAAATAAGTGAATGCAAAATTGATGAGGGTGCTATTCTAAGAAACTTTGCAATGTACAAATGTACAAATTATTGATTTTGTTTTTATTCCAAGATATTAAGGGATACATGGACTGTTAAAATGAATGTATTTTGTTACATCAGCTCCACCTGCTGGTCATTTTTCAACCAGTCTGACCACCAAGTAGTCAAGGAAGTTGTCAGGAGAAACAAAGAGGCTGTTTTGATATTCTTCTAGTTAGGAAAGATATGAGAAAGGTTTCTATTGTTTTTCCTATCCAGAAGAACATCAGAGCAGCCTCTTTCTTTCTCCTGACAACTTCCTTGACTACTTGGTGGTCAGACTGGTGGGAAACTGACCAGCAGGTGGAGCTGTTGTAACAAAATTCATTCATATTAATAGTACATGTATCCCTAAATATCTTGTAATAAAACAAAATAAATAATTAATGTACATTAGAAAAGTACTTAGAATAGCAGCCTCGTCAATTTTACATTCACTTATTTTAAAGGTTTACTTATCCAATGGGTGTTGCACGTAAAAAAAAATGTCTCCCATACACCAATACATTTTTCACAGTTGGGTAAATTTTTGTCGAAGTGAAACAGGTCAGATTCGTCCATTAGCAGTTTTTGGTCAAGCCTGATCAGACCTGTGCCGGTCACTAGATAAAGGGACAAGCCTGATCTTCCACTTGTAGTATGACATGTTCCTCTTCATTCATAGCCCAACCCAACCCATTTGCCATGTTTGCCATTAGGATAAGTAAACCTTTAAAATAAGTGAATGCAAAATTGATGAGGGTGCTATTCTAAGAAACTTTGCAATGTACAAATGTACAAATTATTGATTTTGTTTTTATTCCAAGATATTAAGGGATACATGGACTGTTAAAATGAATGCATTTTGTTACAACAGCGCCACCTGCTGGTCAGTTTTCAACCAGTCTGACCACCAAGTAGTCAAGGAAGTTGTCAGGAGAAACAAAGAGGCTGTTTTGATATTCTTCTAGTTAGGAAAGCTATGAGAAAGGTTTCTATTTTTTTCCTATCCAGAAGAACATCTGGGCAGCCTCTTTCTTTCTCCTGACAACTTCCTTGACTACTTGGTGGTCAGACTGGTGGGAAACTGACCAGCAGGTGGAGCTGTTGTAACAAAATTCATTTATATTAATAGTACATGTATCCCTAAATATCTTGGAATAAAACAAAATAAATAATTAATGTACATTAGAAAAGTACTTAGAATAGCAGCCTCGTCAATTTTACATTCACTTATTTTAAAGGTTTACTTATCCTTTAAGGGGCTGATTTAATAAAGGGCAAAGTGATTGCCGAAGTAATGCTAGCGAAAATTCGCCAACGTTCGGTGACCTGGACCCAATGTCACATTTTAGTAAACTAGCGTTGTCTGAGCTAATTTTCGCCTGGTGAAGTGTAGCGATGGGTGCGAAGCCGTCGCTGGTGAATTTTTGCAGGTTAGTAAATTTACCCCTAAGTGTTTTTCAATGGTTTCTAATAAAAATTAAGTATATCTCATTCATTGATAGTACTGCAATTCTTCTTCTATGGATTAAGATCTAGTCATTGGCCAGATAGCAGCAGCATATACAGGTCCCTTCTTCTCCATGTTCCTTGAGCATTGCTCTCACCACCTACCCTTTTACACTTTCCCTGATTTAGCAGAAGGTAGTAGGCTTTGATACTCTGCAAGAATCGAGAGGCAGTTGTTCCATTCTATAACTTCATACAAAATTTCAGTTGATATTATATATGATGACGTCTCCCTTCACATAGAAGATTATTCATCAAAGAATCAAAACTTCTCTGGTTGCATAGACAGTTTGAAGGGAGCAGTTCAGAATGCATTGACTACAATAAGCTTTCTGCTCCCATTCTTGACCTGGAAATCTTGCTTAATTCAAGCAGTGTTATTGATGGTGTTAAAGTGGCAAATATTTGGTGTATTTCCCTAATTCCTGACTTAAGAAGTGATCCACAGGGCATATCATGGCATTAAAATTTGGTGTATTACCCTAAATCCTCGTCTCTGTGTGTTTGTAGTTGAGTAGCAAGAGATTTCGGAAGGAAGTCAGGTTTACAAGGCAAAGGCAAGAATTTTGGATTATTTTAGTGGCAGTTTTTATATTTCACAGAACAAAGAGTATAATTTTATAAAGAAACACATTTTTCTCAGTAGAGGTAGGTTAAGTAATATCACAAGTTATCAGAAAATAGAAACCACATACACAGATATTGAACAACAGAAATCTGTTTGCTGGTTCCTTCTGAAGGTAATAAAATAATTCCCATTAAAAAAATCACTATCAAACTGTGCTTGATATCAGATAGCCTCCCATAATTTCCATTTAACTGTTGATCTTAACCCCATAGGTGTAATAACTCACCCTGGTGGTCTAGTGGGAGGGGGTCTGCAGGGACAACTGCAGCCCCCTCAGCCCGCCACGCTGTTGTTCATCTGCTAAATTTTCTTAGACATGGTGCGCCTCTTCCTGGTTTATGGGCGCAATGGCGCGAATTTCAAATGTATTTAAAGGCACAGTTTGTATTTTTACATTACCCGTTATAGGTTATCTCCTAGCGAGTTCCTGGTGCTTCTGTGCTATTAAAACTTCTGATCTTCTGTGATTTGACTACCTGTTGTGACCCCTGCCTGTTTTTGGATGATTCTGACTTCTGTATCCTGGCCCTTGCCCGGTAACCGACTCCACTTATTCCGTATCCCTTCTGATTGATCTCCTGGTTTGACCCTTGCCTGCCTGACTCCGACCTGGCCTGATCTGACTACTCTTTCTGTGTACGCCGTGTACTGTGACCTTCTGCCCAAAAGACTTTGCATTACCGTCGTGCCCCTTTGCTCGTTCAGAACCCTTCTCTTGGCCCCTCTCTTAATAAGACCTGGCGGCATCCGATTAGCAGAGGGCTCCTCTCGAGGTGAAAGGCGGCTGTTAAAGTCGGAAGCAAGAGCCGAGAACTGGGTGCTTAGCATTGGTTCTGAATTTAGGGTGCCTACCGTGACAATAGGTTGCATGGGCTCATATGCATTATCGTGATTCAGTACAATGTTTGGAGACAGTTACAGCCCAGGTTGATTCATCGTAGTCCACCTCAAATTTGACCAATGTGCACTGGTGGCCTGGCCAAAGAGGAGGATTATGACCATGCTGGAGGAAACTGGAAGAGAATTGGAGAAGAACATGCGAAGTGGTACAGCAGTCTTGTGCATTGACCAAAGAAATATGACAACTACTTTTTTCAGACCTTTATTTGTCATTCTGCATGGTTATATAAGGGCCAGTTTTGAAACTAACAAATGCGTAGAATATGGTGGGGATGCAATCATTGGCAAGTTTAGTGCAAAGCATGTAGGTCAATGTCCCATGCAGGTGTTTTTCTGTTTTGGCTGATCAACGTTGGTGCAACTGAGGGCAAGACACTTTCATGTGTGCTGGTTCCCCTACCAAAAGCAACAAAAGCTGGCATGGAAACAAGAATTCTGAAGTTAAAGGAGACCTTAAACTTAAATATGTCACTGGGCATCACATATTATGACCAAATGCCATGAAGCAATCTTGCGTATGTATAAGTACTGTATATCCAAGATGGCAGCCAGATAAAGGGTTTACAATACAAGATGCAGGGCTATCTGATTTGGTGCACATGATTCCTGCAATCCCTTTGAATTAGGTTTACTGGAAGGAAGGCTCACATTTGCTGTTGAAAAAATTTACTATTTTGGAAATTTTATGATCCCCTGTGACCCCACTTCCACCATTAGTCTTTAATGTTAAAGGAATTGTTCAGTGTAAAAATAAAAACTGGGTAAATAAATAGGCTGTGCAAAATAAAAAATGTTTCTAATATAGTTAGTCAGCCAAAAATGTAATGTATAAAGGCTGGAGTGACTGGATGTGTAATATAACAGCTACAACACTACTTCCTGCTTTTCAGCTCTCTTGGTTTACACTGACTGGTTACCCTGGTTACCAAGCAGTAACCAATCAGAAACTTGAGTGGGGGTCACATGGGTCATATCTGTTGCTTTTGAATCTGAGCTGAATGCTGAGGATCAATTGCAAACTCACTGAATAGTTATGTCCCATGTGGCCCCCCTTATAGTCACTGACTAACTCAGAGTTATAGAGCTGAAAAGCAGGAAGTTGGATTCTGGCTGTTTTATTAGAGATCTGTTCACTCCAGCCTTTATACATTACATATTTGGCTAACTTACTATATTAGAAACATTTTTTATTTTGCACAGCCTATCTATTTACACAGTTTTTATTTTCACACTGAACTGTTCCTTTAAAGGGATACTGTCATGGGAAAAAAAAATTCCAAAATGAATCAGTTAATAGTGCTGCTCCAGCAGAATTCTGCACTGAAATCCATTTCTCAAAAGAGCAAACAGATTTTTTTATATTCAATTTTGAAATCTGACATGGGGCTAGACATTTTGTCAATTTCCCAGCTGCCCCAAGTCATGTGACTTGTGCTCTGATAAACTTCAGTCACTCTTTACTGCTGTACTGCAAGTTGGAGTGATATCACCCCCTCCCTTTCCCCCCCAGCAGCCAAACAAAAGAACAATGGGAAGGTAACCAGATAACAGCTCCCTAACACAAGATAACAGCTGCCTGGTAGATCTAAGAACAACACTCAATAGTAAAAACCCATGTCCCACTGAGACACATTCAGTTATATTGAGAAGGAAAAACAGCAGCCTGCCAGAAAGCATTTCTCTCCTAAAGTGCAGTCACAAGTCACATGACCAGGGGCAGCTGGGAAATTGACAAAATGTCTAGCCCCATGTCAGATTTCAAAATTGAATATAAAAAAATCGGTTTGCTCTTTTGAGAAATGGATTTCAGTGCAGAATTCTGCTGGAGCAGCACTATTAACTGATTCATTTTGAAAACATTTTTTTTCCCATGACAGTATCCCTTTAAGCTGCTACACACAGGCAAATAGCACTGCCCAATGTAACTAACCCTATGGCATTGACTCCCCATCAAAACCTACCACATCCCAACTGGACATTTTTTTGGACTCAGGTCTTTCATGGCCACTGGAAGGGGTGTTATTAAACATTATAGGATTAGAATTGCATTGTATGTAACGCAGACACTTTTCTATCTAGATCTACTAAGAATGAGTAATAACTCTATGACATAGCACCTCTGATAGGCATAAGTTCCACTCAGAGCTATGATATTTTCAAACTGCTAAAATGTATGGATGGACACTTACTATTCTTCCCATTGTGCATGTCTATTCTTTAATAGCTGGCTGACATTTGTCAGTGGCACAAGGCAGTGCAGATATTTCATAGTGATTCTTCCAACTAATGTGTCCTTTTCAGAGTTTCCCTTTGTTCAGTTTCCATTTGTGTGTGGCATTTCCATCCTTCACTCTGTAGACCTGTGAAAGCTTTTTATCTTCCAGTAAATACAGGGACAGGGCATAACAGAATTGCTCATACAGCACAATGTCCCCAGCTTTCCTATCCAGCCTTGCCCATCCGGTACATTAAAGAGGCCATAAACCTTCTATAGCAGTGTTAGTCCAGCCAAATAGTACTGGACTACATCTCCCAGAATACATCAACATATTATCAAAGGTTATGGCATTTGGGATTCTTTTTTTCAAAATGAATCAGTTAATAGTGCTGCTCCAGCAGAGTTTTGCACTGAAACCCATTCCTCAAAAGAGCAAACAGATATTTTTACATTTAATTTTGAAATCTGACATGGGGCTAGACATTTTGTCAATTTCCCAGCTGCCCCCAGTCATGTGACTTGTGTTCTGATAAACTTCAGTCACTCTTTACTGCAAGTTGGAGTGATATAACCCCCTCCCTCCCCCAGCAGCCTAACAACAGAACAATGGGAAGGTAACCAGATAGCAGCTCCCTAACACAAGATAACAGCTGCCTGGTAGATCTAAGAACAACACTCAATAGTAAAATCCAGATCCCACTAAGACTGATTCAGTTACATTGAGTAGGAGAAACAACAGCCTGCTAGAAAGCAGTTCCATCCTAAAGTGCTGGCTCTTTCTGAAATCACATGACCAGGCAAAATGACCTGAGATGCACCTACACACCAATATTAGAACTAAAAAAAAATACACTTGTTGGTTCAGGAATGACATTTTATATTGTAGAGAGAATTATTTGCAGTGTAAACAGTATAATTTAGAAATAAAAACTACATCATAAAAATCATGACAGAATCCCTTAAAAGCAACTATGGTCCATGAAATTTTCCTTGAGCTCATGAGGGCCAGCAGCCCAAGTGGATCTTCCACCTGGTTCCCTTTTCTTTATTCATGTTGGAAGCCTTAAATATATATCTTCTATGTCCAAATACTGAAGCCACACTATGTCCACCTATTATTTTATTGGTTTGCATGGCAATATCCGTCTGTTAGATAGCAGCCAGATCATATGACTAATGTAGTGGTGGTGGACAGGATTTGCAATGGAGAGTCATTTGTTATGCTTACACAGTGTTGCTCAATGCATGAACTGCTGGTGTAGTACTCTCAGGGTCAGTACATAAATCTTTAACTCCGACTACTGAGTTTATGGTACTTCTGACTCCGACTCTAACTAAAACGCTGACTCCGAATCTGACTCCAACTCCGATGCCTCTGTTTTTAATGCACTAATGCATTTTCCATGTTGATTGAAACAACACTGCATACAAGGCATTTGATCACTGCCAAACCTCGGTAATTTTAAAGCTATATGAAAACGGTGTCTACTTTTGTGAACAAACTACTGGATAGGAAGATGACGCACTACCCTATTGGTCATCCAAGCCTGTCACTGCTAACATGGATAAGGATACAAGTTTTGGTCTAAATCTATAGCTATGCCTGTGTCATTGTGGCTTTTTATTTTACTACAAAAATTCCTTACAACTAAAGTTTAAATAAAATTCAAAAAAATTAAAACAATAAGGTAATTACGGCTCAGCTGGACTTCACACTAGGGAAACAACTAAGCACTAGGCTTTATTCTTACAGCAGACAAGTACTTTACTATGGCTGTTATCCGTCAAATAGGACATTGTATCATATTGTATTTTTTGCATTAAAATTTGAATTTAGGAGTTAGAGTCGGTATATTTTTGCCGACGTCTCTCTCCCCTTCCCCACCCCTTCTGCTTCCCCCTCCGCATCTCTCTCCCCTCCCTGTCCACCGCCCCTTCTGTTCCCCCCTCCACATATCTCTCCCCTTCTGCTTCCCCCTCCCCATCCACGTCCCCCATCCGCATCCCCCTCCCCTTGTGCATGCGCGTATATACGCATATTTTGAATAAGCGAAATTGCGCATGCGCAACTAACTTTAATGTGGCTGGGCGGCATGCCCTTAATTTCTGCTGCCCTAGGCCCAGCCCTTTGTGACCTTGCCACAAATCCGGGCCTGTTTAGAGGGCTGTTTGGGCCTCTGTGTGGCCTGTTGTGGCCTCTGGGTACCTGAAATGCCAGGGCTGATGGGAAGTGGTGTATCTAGAAGCCGTTGAAACATTATTGCCTCCAACCCATAGGATTGGTTGTACAGTATAATTCTTCTGTCATCATCCCCATGTATTTAGCCCATGATCCCAACATAGCATTGCTCATTCATTACAATAATTTCCAGGGTTCCTGCAGAAAGCATTATAGAAACCCACATTCCCAATGACTCCAACACAGCATTGCTCATACATTAGAGTAATTCAAGTGGTTCGGTGCTCATATAATTCCACTAATTCCCTGGCCTTCAAAGATAGAATTGCTCATAATTCCCACCGTTCCTTATTACATCATTGCTCATCCAGTACGATATCGGCTTGGGGTTGTAACGGCAACGGGCAAGTAATTCTTATATGACTTTCTCCATTTTCATGCACCTACAGACTTCAGTACTTCAGACTTCTGTTTTGTAATATTACATGAGGAACATTATATCTTACAGAATATTTTGGAGACACCTGGACATACTGGCTTTCTTCCATGTAAGGCTCCACACAAAAACACTGGCTCTTTAAACGCCCTGCAAACACAGTGGACCTCGTCTCCGGGGTCTGTTGGTCGGCTCTATAGCATGTGAGCTGATGTTTCCCTGACAAATCAAATTCACTTATTTTTGGAGAAAAAAACAGCTGCGTCAACAAGCATCAGCTCTCACTGCCGATCCAGCAACAAGCAAAATGTAGAAAGATATGCATCAGCATGATACTAAATTAAAATAGACTTGAGATACAATGCAAATGAGAGGAATACATGAATATATAATTATGATAAAATGTTACAGCTGTGCACATCACATAGAACTAAAGAAGATCAACCACGGAATGGAGACTCAAATGTATGGGCTAGTAGATGAAGACAGCCTTTAGAGTTTGGCGCCATGTAACTATAATGGCAGAAGACCCTTTGGGAATCGATTTAACTGAAAAGCAGTATTATATAAAAAATGACTTCCCAAAGTTGAAGGGGAAGAAAATATTTTGCTGTGGGCCTTGTATCTTCTAGTTACACCACTGCCGGCACCATATGCAAGGGAAGCAAAAGGCTGAGAATTATAATAGTATTTAATGGATAGCGTTTCCATATCAGCCATAAACTTAAAGGGGAAGTAAAATCTAAAATAGAATAAGGCTAGAAATGCTGTATTTTGTATTCTAAACATAATCATGAACTTATTGCACCACAAGCCTAACAAAACAAATGATTTATGCTTTCAAAGTTGGCCACAGGGGGTCGCCATCTTGTAACTTTGTTAAACATCTTTGCAAGACCAAGACTGTGCACATGCTCAGTGTAGTCTGGGCTGCTTAGGGATCATCATGAATTATCAAAACAGCACAAGTCAAATAATATCTGCCAGAAGCCGATACAGCAAGACTGATTAATAATCAGAATATACAGACTGCACTGGGTCTTATGTTGTCATGTAATCTAATGTGGATTTTATAGTTTTTGTATTGTTTAATACAAACTTTCTCCAACGCTGCAGAACCAGTGGCTGCAGCAAAATAATCCTCCAAATAGAATCCCAGTTTATCTGTTTAAATCTGGCTCCATGATCTTGTCCCGTGGAGTTGGAAACAGTAAAGGGAATGTAAAGGCAAAAAAAAAATCCAATACAAATCTCTACACAGTCGCTGACTGCTCTACAGGGAAACAAACAAAGCTGCTTGAGTTCTGCATGGCTGGGAAGTAAGGCGGGGGCTCCCCCTGCTGTTCACAAATATGCTTGTTTCCCTGCAGAGCAGTTAGGGACCGTCTGAAAATTCCTATCCACAGCAGTAAATGAAGGGAGAATTTCATTGCATACAGTCAGGTTTCTTATAAAAACGGTACACATTTTTTAATTAAAGTATATTGGAGATAGGTTTCTTTTTCCATTAAAGAAAGTAAATTTGGATTTTATTGTTTTGCCTTTACATGCTCTCTATATGTAAGATAATGAAGGGATCTTTGGCCAGTGTTAAGCGGAAGGTAGATCACGAAAACTTTGTACCCCAAGCCAGCCTGCCAGTAAGTGTGTCCTAATTGCAGGTCAGGTTCTTAGTAAAGCTTCCAGTCCTGCTGCAGATCTGATGCAAAACCAGGGTGAGGGGTACAGATAGGATAGAAAAATTAACATTTCAGGTCAGATTTCTGGTAAACAAGGTTCTCGCCTAGCCTCATAGCAGAAAAGGCACCGCTGGTTTGAAAAAAGACATATTAATCTTTTTGCCTATGATGGCCCCTGTAAACTGCTTCAATTAACCACAAAAGGACCCCTGCAGATGAGCTTTCTCTTTGTGAAGTGTCATTGTGCTGTGAGCAGAGCTACAGTAAGTGACCCTTGATGCTAATAATGGCTCCTACCATTCAAGAAGTAGGATAATCCCAAACCCAGTTATTTGGTGGTCATTATGGGGGGAGTGAATGCAGACCTCAGTGCATGCAGTGACATAATCATATCCCTCTGTGTAGCATTACCCCTATAATTACATATAAAACTAATCATACAGCACATACCCCCCTAATATGTCATGTTTTTGTGCAACCATGTGCAAAAATCCACAGGTCTTAGCTGATCTGTAGGTCGTGCCTTGGGTACATTACTAGACTGCTGTTTATTTATCTAATATGGTGTCCTAAAGATACAGCCTTTGCGTTCCATCATCTACAGAAATATTTATGCCGTTAGTGACTGCATTATTAGCCCCGCAGGGAGCACAGCGAAACAGCTAATGGTCTCTGTCAGATTCCACTTATTATAGAACATGCATCCTTTACTCAGCTCAGCTTTGATCTGCCATCCAGCTTCATTATACCAACATCATCCATCCTGGTTTTTTTCCTGCTTCACCCCCGAAATAAATTAGATGCTTCCTTTGAAGTATCTGATGACCCAATTTATCTGTCTCTAACGTTATTTGGCCTTAAATTAATGTCTAGGGGTTTGGACTGGCATATAAATATCCACCTAGGGTCCTATTACCTTCTGTGAGATTCGATTATGACATTATACTGAGAATTGGACATAAAACTCAGAAGAGCAAACACTTTCGTGGCCATGGCTATAGCAAGGAGATCCCTGCTGTGAATGTTTAATGGCCTGCAGCTTCCCATTGCCTGTCTTCCACATTTAATATATTTTCAATTTTGCTATTAAGACCAAAACTAGAAATGAAAATGGGAAAACCATGGAAAACTTCAAAAGTCGTTAAAATCCAATCAGAATGTTAGATAAAGAAGTTTCCTCTATGCTCACAGGCTTGCTAAAGAAGAAAAACCTGCTTCTGTCTTCTACCATGACCAGGAATCAAGGAAATCTGTGTAGGCACTTCCAAGGGTGTATCCCTTGTTCTACACTAGTAGGGTATTATGAGGACCTAGAAAAATTTTCTGTCTCTCCGAGATGGTCTAGACATAAAAAAATAAAAAATACTTAAGAGAAAGGACTACACAAAGGGGCAGTCACCATCATATCTATCACTGGATCTCAGTAGCTTATGGCCTCATACTTTCTTCAGGCCAGAAACATCTTTGGGACTTCTTAATAGTTTATAATAGTGGTGTATATCATTGCCTCCTTTTTCATTTTAATGGATATTCCTTCATTCAAGTTTTCTTTTTTACTTAAACTGACACAGAGCAGAGGGCTCGATTGCAAAAGCAGAGCAACTAATTGGTGATAGTCTTCAGGTTTTTCAACCGCCGTGGAGCATTCTAGTCCAGGATTCCACAGATACTGGGTATGCTGCAGTCAGGTATAAAATTGTGTGCCAGATACCATAGGCGCTAAAACTTGCTCTTACATTTCTTCCTCTATGGGTAAGGGCAGCATGAGAGATTGAAGTGGATCCTTTGGAGATCCTGCCAAAATATGCTTGGTGGTGAAAGTCTACTGTGAGATCTCTTTATTCTCTGGCATGTCAGACCAAGCCTGCCAATGGAAACCACTGTGACTTGACCTAGGCATGCATAAGTCATAATCGTCTGTCCAGAACTTCCAACACGTGGCAGGTGAAAACATGAGGAAGGGAGACCAGCTGGGTGGACTAAAGCTCCCCTACTTTTACCTGCATCAACAACTACATCTCAAGCTTGCATGAGTAAGAAAGAGAGACCAAATTGGAAACCTAATAAGCTCGTGGACCATCCACTCGGTCATGTAGGTAGCCATTGAGACACTACATGACAGGGTCCCTTTAATTGCTTTTAGACAGAACTTTTACTTCGCTCTACAAGAAAGACTTCTACGAACGTTCATTTTTTTTTTATAATATAAAAATGCATCTCTGGGCAGGATTTGTGCTCACTAGGCATAAAATATTCATTAAGCATAGAAGTTGAAGGCACGTGCCAGAGTAGAGCTTTCTGTTTCATAATTCCACTTCCGCATGGTATATACAGGGTCGTGCACACACTGACTGTAACTTCATCAAGGAAAAAGTGATTGAATCATGGGGGAATGGGGCTGTTTGTTGATTTCCAAGGAAATTATGTGCATTAGTTTTCAGATAATAATTAGGGAAAATGTTTAATTTATGACTTGCTAGCTAAGTATAGCCTGAATCTTGCATGACATGCACAATGTAGAATAGATTTTATGTTCAAGATCCCCCAGCAAATAAGCACTTTCTATTATGGTTGGTAAACATATGTTATACCAGCAAACCAAACAGGACTGTTAAACAGTGTTGGGCAATGTAATAAAAGGCACAAAACAGTAAATGATCCCAGTTGTTTGACTGTAGAAAACTTTGCATTGAGTGTTTGTCAGGGCAACATAGACCTATAGGATACACGACATCTTGACATACAGGGCCAGTCTATTACACTTGCACTACACCCATAGAAGTACGGCTTGAACATCAGTCATTATGTGATTTGGAGTGGAAACTTATTTGCCATACTAGATCTACTTGGAACTCTGACTGAATAACTGATAAACAGTATTTTCCTGTATTTGTAACCTTTTTCTGGAAAAAGGAAGCCCTGTCCAAAGGTTGGACCTCTAAGCATCTAAACTGAAAATGCTTGATGACCACTGCTAGTGGTTGCTTTAATACACTGATACAGCCAATTACCATGACTCCATGACTATTTTTGCTAATTTTGGGTGGGGGGGGGGCTTAGCACCCCTGTCTTCCCCAACACATCTGAATCCTCACCAGACAAGATGTGTCAGATAGGGACAACTTGGAAAAATTAGCCCTTGGCCTAAAATAATTGAATATCCTTTTGGAGGCCTCATTTTGGGCAACCTAGTGACATTGCCGCTATGCAGCTCTGTGGTCCTAAGTTTGATATTGCCAAGAACTATCTTTAAGTTTGTACGTTTTCTCATTGTGGCACCATAACAGACCTTTAGGTAGAGCCTCACAGAATATCGGTACATTCCTCTCCAACAGGGCCCACTATGAAGAGTAGTTAAAGACTAGTTAGAAAGATGTCACTCATGAAAATGCAACTTCAGCTCAATATGTGGACTAGAGTAAAAGGTAGTATCTTACCCTCCATATATTGTATACATTCACAAGTACAACTGATATTCCCTGGCATTAAGTAGGGCAGAGGCCCCCACATTCTACTTTTATGTGACCTTCAAGCTGGGTTCTCTTGTGGGAGAATGTCAAAAGTATTCATGAAAGCTCCACCCAAAGGCTAGTTAAAGTTAGATTTGGGTCTATGAGTCTCTTTTTATTAGTTAAGGGGTGGCAAAATGTTGCATAATAAAGTGGGTCTTGAATTTTGAAAACCACTATACTAGATGGAAAAACAAAAGAAAATAGCAGTGACCAAACAAAAAACATGGTGACCTACAATGCTGGGTATTATGAATGCTATTGGAGGATATAAATCCATGTGTCAAAATTTGGTGAAAATGTCTTGCTTTAGATATGGTATAAATTCTGTATCTTAATTCAATACCCAGGGTAAATATAGCAGATAGCATAGTGTGGTCCATATGTACAGTTTAATCACATTGATTTAAGGGGTTCAAGTCCCTCCTTTAAGTATCATTATTTTGTCAGATCCCCCATAGTTGGTAAAAAAAAGATGTCCCTTCCTGACTGTCTGAAATAGAATGCAATGGCATAGAATGCTAGGAGGTTTGTGTTGGGTCAACACAAACCTCCTAAAAACCATTTGTGTGTATGGAAAGTGCCATCTGTGCAATGTGTTTAAATGGTGTATTCTGTTTCCCTGCAGACTAGAGCTCCATAACTATATGGTCTGCTGCTAATTCTCTTGGACAAATATCACTGGAGTAGAAATAACAGTCATTTGAAGCCACCTTTTGCTGCATGATAATAGTCACCCCAGTTGATCCCTCTCCCTCATTCATACAAGAATGCCCTCCCATGCCCTAATTGTTGGTCTAGCCATGCACCAGTGGGAAATTTAGTCCTTCAGGAAATTGAAGACCTTCAGTAGGCCATAATGACAACATCTGATGCATCTTTATTGTTGATAGAGCTAACAGCAACCACAAAGAGGAAACTGGAATCCAAAAATTCAGAAAATGATTGTCAGTCCCATTGAGAATGGGCACTTGTAGAACTTAAACACCCTCTGGAACATGGGTCAACCATTAGGACATCAGAGGCCACTTTTGTTCTGGAGAGGATAGAAATCTGAAAGACTGCAACCCCATCTGGTGCATGGGTCAGCCATTCTGGCATGGTAGGACATCTTATAAAAATGAGAGAAAAATGGAGAGCAGCGGGGAAGACTAAAGGTCCCACTTTTGCTTGCACCAACAACTACGTCATGGGCAAGCACTCTTGTCTTAGTAAGAAAAGGAAGTCAGCTGGGAAGACTAAATATGTTGTATGGACCAACCACTAGGTCATTGATGGACAGAGTTGTACAAGTAGGAAGCATAGACCAGCTGGTATAATTAAGGAGCTCTCTGGTGCACAGACCAACAGACTTTATACACAGTTCCACCAAGCCAGATTCACCTTGCCTATGTACATTGGTCTCTTAACTGAGCACCTTACTATCCATTAATACACTACCTGCAGCCAGGTATGGTGAGCAGTCATGTGCTGTATGTAGGGTTGCCAACCGGCCGGTATTTTACCGGCCTGGCCGGTAAAAATAATGCTTTATACCAATGTTATGAATAGGAAAAAACAGCAAGATTAGAGGAAGGCTGGTATTTTTTTTCAGAAAAGGTGGCAACCCTAACTGTATGAGTGAGGAAGGAGACCAGGTAGGAAGACTAAAGAGCTCTCCAATACACAGACCAGCGACTAAGCCATCGACGGGCAGATGTGAACAAGTGAGAAAGGCAGAAGAACTACACCGACCAAAAGGGGCTTCTCCCAGTGCCCAAGTAAGCCAGGCTCAATCTGACTATGTATATTTGTGCCTTACCAAACTGAGCATGTTGCTAGTCTTGTACAGAGCACTACCTGCAGTTTTCTGCATTGACATTGAAATGAGAGAACTCTGAAGCAAAGCAACAGCTGAATTTCTGAACTGTGTTTTTTTATTTCCACACTGAATGCATAAATCCAATTTATAGTTCTGCATATTGTATGGAGTCTCCTGTGCCCTGAATGCAAAATGCTGCCAACTGCAACCAAGCCATGGTGTTTTGTAAGCTAATCTTTTGATGGTTCAGAAAACAGGAAAATTTGTACATTATAGGGTTTTATTCATTTCTTATCTAAGGATCCTGGTATGTAGGAAATCAGTTTCATAATCTTCCTTTCTTCTATCGTGCAGATTTTTTTTTTTGCAGAGTCATTGTTGCTTTATCTGCCTTTATTGTCCTATCCAGAATGGATTTACATTTCATAATGTGGCTATGCCAGCTCTCTTTAAATTTATTGAAATAGTTTCATTCCAGTGAAAGGATGAAAAGCAGAGAATTGTGTTTGGGGTTCTGCATTGTTTTCATTGGTCAGTCCAGGTGGCACCTTCAAACAGTGTCGGACTGGGATGCCTGGGGCCCACACTCCAAACTATTCTTCCTTTTTTGTCATTCACTTTCTTTATTCTTTTAATCACTTCTCCTCGAATATTATGATCAGTCTCATCCTCCATTTCTTCTCTTTATTCTTATATAGAAATGACGCAATTGCTGTTGTATAGACATAAAATGCAAATAGTTGACTGAGTAGAACTACCATTAACTAGGGATGGGCAAATGTTTTCATCTTGTTTCGCCGCAGAAATGATGCCCATAGACTTGTATGGCGGTGCAGGTCAAATAAAAAAATGACGCACGTCAAAAAAAATTTGGTGTACGTGAAAACATTTTTGACGCCTACAGACTTTAAAGGATAAGTAAACCACTAAAAAGTGAATGTAAAATTGACGAGGCTGCTATTCTAAGTACTTTTGTAATGTACATTAATTAATTATTTTGTTTTATTTTGTTTTATTCCAAGATATTAAGGGATACATGTACTATTAATATGAATGAATTTTGTTCCAACATCGCCACCTGCTGGTCAGTTTCCCACCAGTCTGACCAGCAAGTAGTCAAGGAAGTTGTCAGGAGAAAGAAAGAGGCTGCCCAGATGTTCTTCTGGATAGGAAAAACAATAGAAACCTTTCCTAAGCAGAAGAACATCAGAGCAGCCTCTTTGTTTCTCCTGACAACTTCCTTGACTACTTGCTGGTCAGACTGGTTGAAAAATGACCATCAGGTGGCGCTGTTGTAACAAAATGCATTCATGTTAACAGTACATGTATCCCTTGATATCTTGGAATAAAAACAAAATAAATAATGAATGTACATTGCAAAGTTTCTTAGAATAGCCCCCTCATCAATTTTGCATTCACTTATTTAAAAGGTTTACTTATCCTTTAATGGGTGTCAGCGACATTTCGCCGGTGGCAAATTTTTGTCGAAACGAAACGTGGTCAAATTCGTCCAAGACTACTGTTAACTACTGTGGGGGTTCTACCTTTGGTTGAGGATAATATTTTTTGCCAACAGATGCCCTTTAAAAGAACTGGCAACACCAAGTTCCAAGAGCCTCCAATGACTCACCAGAGAACTACACCCACTGTTCAAGCTTTGAATTCAGACACTATCATGTTCATTTCCCTGTACCTTCACCCTCCAGTCTAGAACATTGACAGACGATATTATGGGCACACTCTCAGAATAACAGCATTGACTAGAACTAGCATGGTCCAGTTACAAACAATAAAAGAAGGCTTGGTCAGTGCCCGTTTTGGTGCTGCTGTTATTCCTAATCATGTTGCCTTGACACCCGGGGTTATCATCTTTACTAGAATTGCTTTTGACCCTATTAATAAAACATGGATCATTGTTATGTCAACTCTAGTCTATAATACTGATGTGAGCATGTTGTTGTCAGGCTACTCTAACAGTGCAACCATGTTCGTTTTTGGGGATCATGCTCTTGCCTGTCGGTGCTGCTGTTTCTAAGTTAGATCATGTGGTGCAGTGTAAAAAAGAGATTTGATGGATTTGAAGTTCATTGAAATCTCAACGGATGGATTCTTCTACAAAAGATGAACAATGTGACCTATCTTACCACCCCAGGCCAACTTCTTCTTACTTCTTGTATGATGGGAGGATTAGGTGTTATGCAGTATTTTTTATTTGAAAAAAGGCCTCATGTGGTCACAAGTGGTAATGAACGCTTCTGGAAAATATAAATGTTGGTTGGTTATAATGGCTTTAGATAAGACAGTTCTTCAAGAACCAAGAACCTTAATGCTTTTTATAATGAATTCTATATTGTATATATAGACTGTTTATTGAGAGTGGGTCAGGTAAGGGCCAGCAGCCCGAGTATGTTCTGAGAATAAGCAGAAAAGATGGGAGAGCTAATGGGGGTATCTTCATGCAGATCTTCACTGCTTTTGTCTGGTAGAGAAGCTCAGAAGACACAAGGCATAGCATTTGGAGTCTAACTCTTTGGGGAACTTTACTCCTCCTTTAAAGTTTCTATATGAAAATTGATGTGAGGTCTATTCGATTTTAATCTCTATGGAGTTAAGTTAATAAAATGAGCAACCTTGGGGCCTCTTGCAGTCCCTATGTTAAGAAGAACATTGTTCATGCAGCCGCCTGTAAAAGAAAAAGCATGAAATGCCCTGCACTTGGAGACAAAGCAAGACTGACAATGGGAAAAATTCCCTGCTCAGACGTTCGTGGCGATGATATTTATCTCTTGCTAAGTAGAGTACGTACTGATAAGATAAAGACATTGAAATAGAAAAGAGCTTGGAGATAAGCAGAAATAAAGAGCCAACCTCACAGAGGCAGCAGTCATAGCAACCCAGACAGCTTTATTATGTCAAGTGCATCATTATAGAGGAACCTTTTTTTAGAAGATGTTTCTTTATAGAGAGTTAAAAAGGACACAGTCACCGCCTAAATAAATGCCTTCCACTGAAGAGCATAAGTATGAACTGCCCCTAGTCACTTTAACTAAGGTGCCACTATACCTTTATTTTTTCCTTTGGATGAGTAACTGGATTAGATTGCAGTTTTATTGTCCATTGTGTTATTGGCAGGCAGGTCCCATCTGTCATAACGCACCTATTGTGTTACAATGCCACTACAAAAAGCTATGGGATTCAAGTGCTTTTAGAATGAGAACTACGGGGCAAGCTATTGCACTTACGTCCTAGGTCTCTGTAAATGACACCTATGATATCTCTATGCACAGCCTATAAAAAAACAAAATGAGTTGCCTCTGGTATGAAGAGAATCATATCCAACCCTATTTGGCTGACCACATCCCAGCGGTGTCACACTACAATCCTTGCCCCATTGCAGTGAGCCACTGAGTCTTTATGCACCATTTTGGAGCGTTTGCCGCTTGAATTCATTAGTGCTGTTATTTATCAGGGGTAGGTGGGCAGAGGCATGAAGACATCTCCCCTCCACTTGGCTGGTATTTGACCGGCCCAACTAGGGTCAGGACTGCAATAAGGAAATCATCGCAATGTATTTGCTGGTATATTAGTCACATCCGATCAATCCCTCCCTTCCCTGGCTTTCTGGTAGTAACCCCTAACATGGACAGGCCTCCCTATTTCCTTGCCCACATCCCCACCTACTCTGCGCACATCTCCACCTACTCTGCCCATCTCCCCACACACTCTGCCTACGTCTCCACCTACTCTGCCCATGTCTCCACCTACTCTGCCCACGTCCCCACCTACTCTGTCCACGTCCCCACCTAGTCTGCCCACGTCCCCACCTACTCTGCCCATGTTCCCACCTATTCTGCCCATGTCCCCACACACTCTGCCCACGTCTCCACCTACTCTGCGCACGTCTCCACCTACTCTGCCCATGTCCCCACACACTCTGCCTACGTCTCCACCTACTCTTCCCACGTCTCCACCTACTCTGCCCACGTCCCCACCTACTCTGCCCACATCCCCACCTACTCTACCCACGTCCTCACCTACTCTGCCCATGTCCCCACCTACTTTGCCCATTTCCCTGACCATTGATGTCCTTGTCCCACCCAATATGATGTCATTACCCACCCCCTGCCTTCAATGAGCACTATTCTATACGGCAATTCCGGCTTACAACGATCCTTCTACACTGAACAACGGCGAACCTGAGAGAGAGACTCCGCATCTACCCTAATGCTCCACCTTACTACCGCTCGGTAAATTTTAACGGCCACAGGGCCATATCTGCAGTTCTGGCGTTTCTTCACTATTTGCAGTATCTTGTCTACAGAACTACCGCAAGGTCTACATACAACAGTCCACAGCATTACCTTGCTCCCTTGCGGTCCCTCATTGACATTGGCCACAAAGAGAGAATTTACGTGCCCATATCCAACATACAACCTTGTGAGTGGTTCTAATACTTATATACCAAGAATTGAATTTTGACATATGTAACACCTATTTGGGCCACCTGGGGTTAATTCACCAGCTAGAACACTAGAGCATGGGTTACACGCGACTTACACCCAGGGCAGGGCCTTCGCTAAGTGGAAGTGTTCCCTCTATGGTGTAGTGCAACTACATCCTCCCAGGCTACTGTGCACACAAAAAACAACTTGGGCGCCAGGAGGTTCTTAACAATCAGGAACGGTTTATTATGCCAAAAAGGGCAAATGAGCACAGGTTTCAGTACTCACGCAGGAGTTGAGGAAAACAGCATATTGAGAGTTCACACAGAACAAGGCAGGCTCACACAGAGAGTACACAGGCAAATGCAGTACAACCTTTCCCTCCTGGAAGTTGTCAGGAAGCAGCTTCTACCCTACAGTCCCTCTTCACTGAGGTCCCTGACTGGAGGCAACACACAGAGCCTCTGGGAAGCTACTCCCTTACTGCAAATCCTTGTTGGAGCTTCAGCTGCTCTTTCTCTCTCACCTCTCTGCCTTTCTCTCCTAGAGAGACTATGACAAGTCTGCCCTAGTATATCTGTTCCTCATTCACGGGGTTACCTGGTCCCCGACTTGGACACATGACTTCTTCTGGGCCTATTGCACTCAGTCCCCCTGAGCACATCCAGCTGGAATCACATCCAGAGGCAAAAGAGGAAGAGGCCACTCCCTGCACACACTATATAGGAGTGAGTCAGAGCAGTGTCAATCTCTCAGCCTATCACTGTAATGGTTATTCTGTAACAGGGATTCTACCCAATAACCCAAGGAATTGGTGAAAAGATTAACTCTATAGGGCCTGTATCCCTATAGGGCCCTACACATACTACACTATTTACTGCATTTTTTTTTCCAGGAGATTGGGAACATAGTGAATAGCAAACAACAGCACACCTAACCTTGCTTACAACTATTACTTAAAGTGGGTGTGTGGATCCACTACTCCTAATGCTGCTTACCTTACAGACTCTCATCTAACCGCGCAGAGCTCACCACATATATTTTATCGTCTATTACAGTAAATGGCCTGAAACTGCATTTCTTTCTCATATAACATCAGCTACAGTAATAACATTTCTGTCTACAGTCTTCAGCAGAGAAGGTGTTAATATCAGACAACAGACCACAGTTTGTCTCATCCGAGTTTGAATTCTTTCTGAGAGAGAGAAATATTGTGCATAGGTAATCTTCAGTGTATTTCCCACAAGCAAATGGAGAAATCAAGCAATTCAACAGAAGTCTGAAAGAAGACAGCAAATCTTACTGGGAAATCTTGGAAAGTACCAGGTGCCAGAGAAGTACACTTTCAGCCTGGATCTTTAGTCAGAATTAAGAAACCAGGAATACTGAAACAAGGACAATCTAAATTTATTACACCACTTGAAGTGAGACGCCAACGAGGACCATACACATATGAACTGTCTGATGGTCGCATATGGAATGCAAGTCGTCTTGCTCCTGTTAGATATGACTTGGAGAAACTCCATTTGATGAAGGACATTTTCCTTCTGATGTCAACTGCAATAGGCCTGAAGAAAGTGAACCTATAAAGCGTACTGAGAGAATCAGAAAACTACCTGCAAGGACCCAGGACTATGTGATGTGAATAATGTATATTATTGCTTTAAGATGCATTGTTGTTGTTTATTACATTTCCCCAAATGCTTTCCTACTACAGGGGTAATATGTGGTGTTTATACAAATGCCCTTCGAGATGTCACTGTGCTCATACTTATACTGTGCATACTTCCTGACAGCTTAAAAGTGAAAGTTACTGTTGTGTAATTCCTGCACGAGCCTGCTAATAAAGCACTGTTATACTCTCCTCATCCTCGGCTACCCAAAACATAACAGGTTGTCTTGCACTTGTTGGTGCTGTATTCTGCCCCAGGTAACAAAGTGAGTTGCCACTATGCTCCGTGGCCTCTTATAATGTGCTACACCCATTCCAGATACAACACAATGCAACAAAATGAAAATGTCTGTTGGGCCTAATTGATTTTGTGCAGATCAGCCATTCAAAGATAATATATATTTGGTATCTAATGTTACTTATTGCTATTTCGGTTTAGGGATAGAAGCAGAACAGGCAGCAACCCTTCCTACAACTTTTCTAGTGCATCATTGCAAACATAGAAACCTGAGACTGTGATAATGATTTTTGGCTTCTGTAGCTGTGTAAATATTCCAACCTCATACTCACAATTTATTTTGCAAGTTTCAAAATCCTTGTTAGGGACCAGCATCCAATCAGAAGACCCTATAGCTCATTTGCTTTCTGAATGACTCCCATTCCAATAAATTGGAAAACAGCTTTGGGCCAATGCAATACTGGCCAAGTTGAAAGGAAGCAATGACAGATATCTATGACCCAGGCATCGCCTGCAAATGTTGAGTTTCAATTTAGCAGCAGACAATAAATATACCTGAAACGCTGGGGTCAAACCCTGCTAAGAGAAGTCAAGAACAACAGCGGACGTATAAATAACAGACAAATGTCTTGTCTTGAAGGGAAGAGCATCTATTGAAAGGATGTCTCGTCCAAACGCACTGTTTCCAAAATTGGTTCCCGAGTCTTTTGATAGGAATGAAATACGGTTTGTCAGGCACAAATAAAGGTGATGAGAAGGAGATTGTGTAAACCCTTCATCATCATCAATCCACCACCGCTGGTAATTCATCTGCTACTCGGCAATGAGCCGCTCGACACGGAGCAGGCGAGAATGTCAATGTTTTGTAATTGAAGCGGGAGCTTATTGAGGCTTTAGCACAAGATCACAGGAAGAAAATCCTCACAGCATTCCTATGTGTTCTGAGATCTAACAGTCATGAAATCAAGGTAGTGATGTGCCACCTACTAATCACCTCATTTACTAAATTAGGCAATAGGAACCCTTAGGATACAGAATGGTTCAACAAAGTATTTACTGGCATCAAAGCTGCACAAAATAACAACTGGAAAGTGTGCAAAGCAGAAAGAGTAACCCCTCCAACACTCACCCATGCAGCTATATTAGGCACCTATTACTCTTACTACCCTACAAAAAATTAAAGCAGATCAGTGTCATGTGTTATAAAGCATAATGTACCTCCTACTGTAAATGATAAGGATATTAGAAGTCACTGAGGGGTTGTTCTGTGACCATATAAAGGCACAAGGCTGCAGGCTGACTGATACAGGGAACTCTGATTATCACTCATGTATTATAAGGGATAATGTACCCCCTACTGTAAATGATAAGGATATTAGACGTCACTGAGGGGTTCTGTGACCATATAAAGACACAAGGCTGCAGGCTGAGTTATACAGGGAACTCTGAGTATCACTCATGTATTATAAGGGATAATGTACCCCCTACTGTAAATTATAAGGATATTAGAATGTTTATTTGTGATGTTGCCCATCCATCAAAAAATGCCTTTGCAAACTATTCATATGTAAGATAACAAGAACCATTTGAGAGCTTGAGGAAAGTATCCTGCAGACGATATCACAGGTAAAGTACCACAATTACTGTATCTCAGATGAGGAAGAAAAGGAACTGATGAGCAGAATTCTATTTCTGCTTATTAGAGAAAATTGATATAATTCACATTTATTTTTCATGTTACTCTCTAATCAACTTGCCCATCATTTATTATGTAATTTCTCATTTATCTTTTCCCTTTCAATAATAAGTGTATTTTTCTGTTAGATTTGTCTTTCTTTTTACTTCTTTGATTGCTGCCAGAAAATCTCCGGGTTTTGAATAGACATCCCCTGAGGTTTGCCTTTGGAAATTCTCCATACTTTTATCCCATATCATAGATACGTATCTGAAATTCCATTAAACGTAAAAAGACTAATCTAATAAGGGTTTATGTGGGCTAATATGCCCTTATATTTACATGGTTGTGTGTGCTCAGTATGTGGGAATCCCTATGCTGTTATCATTTATTGGTATCTTTGTACAGACTCTACTTTAGCCTTACCTAAGTAGCCTATGTTTCTCCAGTTGGTTGGTCACACCCTTTCTCAATGACTTCCCATAGCCCATATGCAAGTTAAAGAAAGAAAAACAAGGCCACTGTTGGTAGAAGAGATTAAGGCTCGATGAGCAAAATCACCATCATTGCAAGTAGAAAAAAAGTCAAAAGTTGAGAGGCAAAACCATCATCAAGGCATGTCTTATAGATGGAGACAATACCATATTGACAGAAACACTTCAAAAAACACCTTGGGGTTGAAGGTCTGTTTTTCCTTTGCTCGTCCTCCCTGACTTAATGTATAGGTTTCTGCACAGACCACATATCCATTTACAACAGTGATCTTAAACCAATGGCTTGTAAACATGTTGCTCTTCAACCCCTTGGATTTTGCTCCCAGTGGCCTCAAAGCAGGAGCTTATTTTTGAATTCCAGGCTTGGAGGCAAGTTTTGGTTGCATAAAAAACAGATTAGCCCTTATTTGGCTCCCCCATGAATTTCTTCATGCTTGGGTTGCTCCCCAACTCCAATTTTTACATTTGAACTTGGCTCATGGATACAAATGTTGGGGACCCCTGATTTACAGGAACTTAAAAGAATTTATTCAAACCCAGCTGGATACAGATGATCAGGGCAGGTAACCCATGTCCATAGTTAAGAAACAAAGGCAGAACAAATTCGAGCTTTTTTACAATAAAATCAGAATTTTTAGTGGGGAAAATACCTTAATTTTTTTGAGATGTATTATACCCCCAGGATGTAAAAAGTCAGAATCCTCAAAATACTCCATCTTCAACCTGTCAAGGTCCTGTAGAAGGCAATGGCAGAGGTCCTATTTGCAGTTTCAAGATATTATTGTCTGTGCTGGGTTCCGTACAATAATCTGAACATTTCGGGGTTTTCCAGATTTTTCACGAAAAATTTGGGTCTTTTGGGTGTCAAATCTGAAAAATTCTGATTTTTCGCCTGATAATCCGAAAAAGTTGCAGTTTTCATGTAACAGTCGGAAAAAGTTGAGTTTTTTTCCCGATCCGATTTTTTACTGACTTTTGGGGTGTGGGAGAAAACCCAAGCACCCAGAGGCAACCTATACAGACACAGGGTGAACATACAAACTCACTGCAGAGGGTGCATAGGATGGAATTAAAATTCAGGGAACAAGTGTTGCAAGGCACCTGTGTTAATCACCCCAATATGAGCACCCACCAGATGATGATGACATTACATACAAATACAACTCCAACGTCCTCTAACAATTAATCATAACTTTCAATCTTCCATGTGTTGCATTTTAGGGCTGTATTAAAGGAGAACTAAACCCTAAAATTGAATGTGGCTAAAATATACCAAACTTATTGCACGAGGCTAAAGTTTCAGCTTGTCAATAGCAGCAATGATCCAGGACTTCAAACTTGTCACAGGGGGTCACCATCTTGGAAAGTGTCTGTGACACTCACATGCTCAGTGGGCTCTGATTGGCTGTTGAGAAGCTAAGCTTAGGGCTCGTCACTAATTATCCAGCAGAAAATGAGCTTCCCTGGCTGTAATATAAGCTGATGCTACAGGTTTGCTGATTATTAAATTCTGATGCTAATTGCACTGGTTTCTGTGCTGCCATGTAGTAATTATCTGTATTAATTACTAATCAGCCTTATATTGTGACATTTCTATTCTATATGTACTGTATATTGTGAGTGGGCCCCTAAGCTCAGTAAGTGACAGCAGCACAGAGCATGTGCAGTGAATCAGCAGAAAAGAAGATGGGGAGCTACTGGGGCATCTTTGGAGACACAGATCTTTACTGCTAAAGGGCTGTGGTTGCCTTGGGCTGGTACAGAAGCACAAACTATAATGTACAACATTTCTAGCTACTTCTTTAGTTAGGCTTTAGTTCTCCTTTAACAATGGGATGGAAAAGCAAATGGAGGTAAATGTAAAAGGCAACTCTACTAAGACAGGGACTGATGTAAATGATCAGCCTCCATAAAGGGCTATGTAAATTGTCAGCTCTATATAAATAAAAGATTACTTATTATAATTTAATACAATTTTGCTTTTGTATTGACATTTCTGTACCAGGGTGTATACATTTTCAGTGCCTTTAATCTTGCATGGCCTCTGCCAGCGCTAAAACCTTTCATACAAGATTCACCGCTCGCCAGCGTCTCTGAATCATTCCGTTAAAAGTTTTTTCTGCAAATTGTTTGCAATTTCAGGAGCTAATTGATAAAAAAAAACCAAAAGTAAATGAGATCATAAATTAAATTTCCCCTTAATTGACTGTTGCTTAGTTGTTATGCAGAACCGTGGGTTCTAAATGCCATTTCTTTTCCATCTTTAATTTGGTTATTAAATTAGACACACTAGTTCAGTGCAACAACACAGAGCTGAAATAAGGTCATATTGCCTGATATTTTGAAATACAGGATTGTTCCCTTAGTATTTGTGTTGTGCTATTAAACATGAATGTATTACGATATAACAGTTGTTGGGCTTTCCTTAGCTTAACAAGAAGCAACAACCCGGTTTTCCATTCTGAATTCAAATTCACTGCCACTAAATTTGGATACTTGTTGGGTTCCAATTATCCAACCCACCCAGTAGTCATGGTTTAAAGACAAAACATTGGTTCTCTAGTGCAAGCAGAATAGGTTACAAACATAAGGCTGCTCAATGACTACCATATTGCAATCCGGTTGTTCAACATGAAGAACAAAGGGGCTTCCAAATGGAGAGCATGGTCTGAACAATCTGATCATAGATCGAGCTGTGGTCCCTCTTGTTTCAGCATCAGACCAAACAGTCTCTAACGGTGAGTTCATGTTGGCTGTCTACCAAGTCAGGAGCGATATCTTTGTGCTTTATTGGAAGAGAGGTGGCCGATACCTCCATCACTGAGGACCAGGGAGACGTATTTCTTAGAAGGCCAGGGTGTGCGAATGCATCTGGAAACTTTACCATAAGGTTAATTGGAAAATGCCATAGACTGAAGACTTTATGGGTCATGAATGTTGTCTGATGGCAATCCATGTGTTCTATATAGCCTAAGGCTTGAATATTTGGTACTACCAGGTCTAGCTCTCCACTGGGTTGGCCAAAATCTTGAAAAGATTTTCTCCATGAAACTAGCTACAGGTGTGTGCATGTTGGCTGCCCTGAACTATGTATTCAACCACGTTTGCTATCTTCTCAATCAAAATTGGTTCTTTGGAAAATGCCATAGACTGAGGACTGTAATGGGTCATCATGAATGTAGTCTGATGGCCATTCATGTGGTCTGTCTAATGGTCAAACCTATGGAACTACCACTGGGTTTGGCCAAATTATTTGTGCAATTTAAGCTTCTTTGTATGTTTCATTTAATTAAATAATTGTGATCAATTCACCCCAGATCTACCAATGTCTCCTTACTAGACAGACTTTATATAAGCTGTGTGTTGAATATTTCTGCCATAAAATATTGGCCAAATCTCACAGGAACTGGTGGCACTAACTAACATACATGCACGTCTTAACCTTGTGACTTCTGCAGCTCGTTGATGCCCTCTCACGCTTCAGACGCTTAAGAAATTATTAAAGTGTTTTGTTTTCAGGGGGAAAAAAAAGAGCCTTCATCTCAGGCACAGATCATTATAGGCATTGTTTTTCTCAATTAATAACATACAAGATGCTGACCTGCTCTAGGGATCCTGATCTGTTTGCACAAACCATCTGTCTCTATCTCCGTCAGGGACAACTTGAAACAAAAGCCCTTTTCAAATGTATCACTTCGATATCCAGAGTATTTTCATTTTTTATAAAACCATTGCTTATTATAACTTGCCCAACGGTGCTGACCTTTCGTCTGGTGTTAGAATAATAACCAGGTTGAAGAACTGGGGAGAATAAAGCTTATAATTTTTAATTCCAGGATAGTGCAGAGTTTCTTTTTTTTTTTTTAAGATAAGCTTGTACAAAATGTGTGGTAGAGTGGAAAAGGTTCCAAATACAGTATAACATTCAAGCCACTCAAAAGAGAACTAGTTAGAAGCATTGTATTGGCTTGACTTTAAAGGACAGGGAATTACATTTTCTATTGGAGCTCCGTGCTGGCACCTTTCCCAAGGGTTCCAGGGTCTGTACATAAACAATACACCACTCCTATCTGTTTTGGTGGGCCTTGACCAGTGTATGCAAAGCATTTGAAAATGGGCATCCAGTCTGCTACTGCACCTGTCCTGTTCCTGGATCTTTCCAAGGAACCCTTGAAAAAATATTCATGTGAGCACAGGAGCTTCCATTGTAGGTACTCAAGCCTGGTGCATTTTTCAGTGAAGAGGAGCCCGGACCCAGGGTCTAAAGTTAATAACTATAATCTGTGGAGGACATCTACCAAATTGGCGCTATGCAGTGAATATGACTTTCCTTGTTCTTCAAATACTGCTATCTCACTTGGTTAAAAAAAAAAGCCAACTCTGTGGGTAACATTTAACAGTATCTTCACCAGAGAGTTAAGCGGACCATACTGACATCAATATTCCAGGATAATGTAACCGCTCTTGACTCTGTAGCTTGTTGGTCCATGCATGGGGAAAAATAACGGACTAGTCCAGTTCAGTTTGGTTGGATAGAAAATGAATCAGGTAACGACTACAGTGGGTTATGGATGCAGTCCTGTCATAATAGGTTTCCACCCCATCCACTGGTGCATGTTTCCACCCCATCATGGGGCCAATTGCCAACAATCCAATCAGCGCAATATGGCTTTGTTGGCCAGTGATCTACTAGAATCTAATTCAAAGAGATTAAGGCTAAGATCTAGCAGTACATCTTGTAGTAAACCACACAACAGAAAACAGTGCCCACATTTAGATCAGACTTCTTGTAAGCCACCGGTTATTTGGATATACAATGATTTGTATATTCAAATGATTTACGTGCTGTTCATTTTAATATTTTCTAGCAGTCCAATGTAATTATTCTTAATTTTCCATAAAATGATCACAACATCTTGCATAATCTGCTGCAATGGACAAAGTCACCCAGAAGGAATAGAGGGATTTCTCCTGAGATCTGTGCTTCAAACATTGCTTTTCAAAAAAAAAAATAGCTGCTTTATGGCAGCTCATTAAGTTCCTGTATTTGCTTTAATATACAGTTATTAAAGGCTGAGATTTGTTAAATGGTTATGGAACCAGTAACTTCCAACAAAAGCATTAAATGATCCTTCAGAAACAGCCATTGCCTTTTATTAACAGAAGGGACAGGGTCGGACTTGGCTTGTATGAATCCTGGCACACTCACCTACTGGAAGCAAGAGACCCCTGAATAGGAATCATATTAAACCTGAATAATATGTATCCAAATTTAAGGGGTTCAAATTCAGTGAAGGTCACCACTATCCATGGGGCCAAATATAAAATGTTTTAAAAATATATTAATATATTAGTGACCTTAGGCCACCCACCCATTGAGCTATAACTGGCTGATCTCATCACTGACTTAGGGTCAACGACTAATTTATACATAGGTGCCTACAGTCCTGTCAGATAAAGGACGCATCAACACTCCAATGTGGTCCTCGTTGGGTGGAAAAAGCAGATCCAGCTATCGTAGGCTCCATACATGGGCCAATAAGTGACTGACTGAAAGGTCTAAGATGAAGCATTTATCCATCCACGTATGGCCACCTTAAAGGAGAAGGAAAGTCATCTTGCACTTGGGGGTGCCAAATGTTAGGCACCCCCAAGTGATTGTATTTACTTACCTGAAACTCCGGGCCAGTGCTCCTATCAGCAAAAAACTGCACCGGCCCGGTGTTATACCAGTGAGCACCACAGAGTGATCCTCTTCCGGCTTCTTCTTTCTTCAAATTTCCCAGGGCAGACACATGCACAGTAGAACGGAATAGGAGCACTGGCCCGGGGTTTCAGGTAAGTCAATACAATCACTTGGGGCTTTTCTCCTTTAAGAAAGCTACTTTCCACCATTGTTCGTTCATAATTAAATTTTTTAGTCTCCATTGATATTTTAGGCTACTGTCACTTCTGAAGTCAACTTCATATAACCCCTGAAATGCATTGCTATAACAAATAAGAAAATAATTCATAGAATATAAACAGTTGGGGCTGCATTTAATTAAGGATCTGAGCAGTATATGGGGGCAGGGCTCCGACTGGGGGGCCCGGGGCCCACCGGGACTAATGTCCAGGTCCCCCTACTATAACACGCCGAGCATGCATGCATTAAGTAGCCGCTCGGCGTGCCTGTGTGAAGGCCCGGAGGGGCCCATTAAGGGTCGGGGCCCACCGGGTTTTTTCTAGGTGTCCCGCCGGGCGAGTTCGACTGGGGGCCACATGTGGTCTCAAACACCAGCTGACCTTCCTGTCCTGAACAGACCGGCTTTTATAGAGATGCCATCTCACAGCTTTTCAAATACACATATAAAATCTGCATGCAGCATGGATAACTAGCATTTAATTTGGATGCATGTTACACACAGCACTGAGTCCTATTCACCTATACAGTATCTTTGTAAATTAATTGGCCATAAAGCATCAGCATTTGACATAATTGCTGATTGCTTTCTAAATTAATGATTACATACTGACTTGGTTTGTCAAGAAGAGGCGAAATCTTGATTGCATTGAACAGTGTGGAGGACCTTGAACAGACTAAGCAAAGCTAATTGCAATACGAGTGGGTAGGCAGAACAATCTACAGATGAAGAAGCTTAGCTAGCCTAACCAGTACACAGAGGGGCAACCTTGGTTAGGCTGAACAGCATTGGTTACCGTATATGCTCGAGTATAAGCCGAGTTTTTCAGCACCCAAAATGTGCTGAAAAAGTCTACCTCGGCTTATACTCGAGTCAGTAGTTTACGCTGATAAGACGGTACTGAATATGCAGTACATGGGGGGCATGGCTAGCCAAGCAAGCGTATGGTGGCATTTTGGACTCTCCTGGGGCTGCAAGGCTAATCTCCCCTCATTCTTCCACCCCACCTTACATACCATCACAGAGGCTATCCATAAGGCAGAGGAGCAGTCCGCTCGTAACTCTCAGCAAAACCGAGCGCTCCAGCACCGCCAGCAGCTGAGAACGCAGTGCGGCCTAGTCACGCATAGGAAGCCGCGGACTATAGTAACTGCTCTTCCCCAAGCGCAGCAGACCGGAAGCGCGGTTCCATGAAGTTGCGGCCTAGAGTTCGCACCATAGGGTGAGTGAGCTCCGGACCCTGGGGGTGCCCTGTCCTGGACCCTGGGAAGCCTGCAACCCTATCCTGCAGCCCAACACATGACAAAGTGAACCCCACAGACACCAGCCCAGCAACATAGACCTAGGAGCATTGCATTTAAACAGGGTCCCTTGACCCTGGTGGATTGCACTACCTGCAGAAATAAGTCCAGTGTCTGCAAACACCAGCTAACACTTAAACCCAACAGTGGTGCCAAGTCCCCAAACTCTGCCCTACCAGCTGACAGGACACTCTGCACCAAGCAGTTGCTGACCTAGATCTCCCATATCCAACCTCACAGGAGGAACTAACTCTGTTCTAGTAACAGGGAGAAGCTGCGGACCTGTGTGGCCCCATCCCCTGCTAGAGGCCCAATTGGAAGTGGAGCCTGGTGCCACGCAATTAGGCAAGGTAAAAATGTCCTGCACTCTATAACTGCTTTTGTTTGTTTTGCATGAGGGAAATTTACATGTTTTACTTAATAGTAGCTGCTGCATTTCTCACCCTAGGCTTATACTCGAGTCAATAAGTTTTCCCAGTTTTCATATGTAAAATTAGGTACCTCGGCTTATACTCGGATCGGCTTATTCTCGAGTATATACGGTAAGTTGAACAGTACAGAGAGGCTGAAGCCTTGTTTAGGTTGAACAGTGGAGAACTATAGAGGCTTGGTCAGAGATAACAGTAAGAGAAAGAGAGCCTTGGTGGCGGAGAATAGTGTAGAAAGGGATAGTAATAGGTAGGTTGAAATAGAAAGGTGACGTAGAGCTTTAGTAAAGATAAACAAGGTAGAGAAGGAGAAACTTTCTTAGGTTGAGCGGTAGGAGCACTAGGTAGAAGGAGAATCTTGGGTAAAAGTGATCAGTGTAGAGAAGAAGTGCTTTGCTTAGGTGGAACAATAATGTAGAGATATCTTTGGTTAGGCTGAACAACATAGAAAGGGAGAACCTTGGCTAGGTTGTACTGTAATGGAGAGGGGGAATCTTAGGAAGGATAAACTGTATTTTGAAAAAGGAAAATATCCACCAAAATAAATATTTTACAAGGCAAAAACTCTAGCACCTTTCTGGCGAGAACTAGTATAACTATTTGGGAAACCTTGGCAAAAACATTTCTACTGAAATGTATAATTATATTGATAATTATACTATTTGTTTAACAATGATAAAAAAAATCCCAACCAACAAAGGTCTTCGTGGACCTGCTTGCGGTTACCACATCTCCATTATACTATTTATCTGCTATCATTTGTAGATATTATACAGAGAGCAGTTACAGCTCTTTCCTTTCTTACATTACGTTTTACATTGATTTTGATTGCACTTAAACACACTTTCATGTCACTATAATTTGCGCTTAGTTTGATATCTGTTTAAATGGGCCCCGGAAGGTGCCTCTTTTACCTACTTAGTGACCCCCGTGATTGGAAGCTGCATCTGGAAATGCTTCGGGGGTAGGGCCATTTTCTAGAAATCAACTTGTCACACTTATTCTCTAGTAGCATTAAAGTTCAAGGCTATTAAAGCAGCATGTTCCACTTAGTGGCACTTTACTGCCAAAGCTGGCCATTCTGTTAACTGTTTCCTCCAGTCAACCCTAAAAGGAGGTATGAACATCCACCTGCATTCCATATCACTTGAGTTAGTAATGGAAATGGGGTTTGCCTAAAATTGTAATAAACAACACAACAATAGAAGACTTTTAATTTATACTTGAACCCACGTCTTTTGCTCCTTCTGGAAAATTATGTAGATTGAGGCAAAGGTATTTAATCTGATTCTCTCTCCTGATTTAACCTCCCCTTTTTGTTGAGCACAGGGCCCCATAAAGAGTCAAAAAAATACCTGTTTGGCATTAGAGTACCAAAGGAAAAGTGTCACGGAGTATCGCAGGAGTGGTAAGCTACAAAAAGTTTGACCAACCCTTGACATGCTTTGTGTTGCCAGTAAAAGCAGAAACCTAGAAACTCAGAATCTAATTTGTATGTGTTCAACAGTGGGTGGCACTTATAACAGAATCGACATAAAGGGGTTTATTTATTAAAGTCAGAATGCCAAAAAACTCAAAGTATTTTTGTTTTCTTGTCATCCTACGGGCAGCACATAATGGGTTATGGTCTGATCCAAACCTGGTAGGACAGAAGAACAATAAGCAGAGACCACAT
This sequence comes from Xenopus laevis, assembly GCF_017654675.1. NCBI lineage: Eukaryota > Metazoa > Chordata > Amphibia > Anura > Pipidae > Xenopus > Xenopus laevis. The sequence goes on along the minus strand of NC_054388.1, from coordinate 104,202,747 downwards.
TAGGCCCCTCTTATTCCCCCCAGCAGTGTTTTCTTCTGTTCTATCTAGGTAGGAAGTGAAGGGGCCGATGGTCTGAATAGCCGGGATCTGAAGGGGTCCAAGGGCCATATCACCCGAGGATGGGTTGCCCAGGGGATCACAAGGCTCCCTAAGGCGTACCTGGCAGATGCATTGGTGTGGCAGAAGTCTGGAGGCGCCATGAGAAAGAGAGGTCTGTAGTAGTTTCCACTGTTGCTTCGGGTACCAGGCACTGGGAGAGCAGGCGCAATGATGTCATTGGTGAGCAACGCTTCCTACATGGCAGGAGCCCCCTTTATGCCCTTCTTGGCTAATTATACCATCATCTATGTGCTATTTAGGGGCCTTTCCTACTCTGCTCCATGCCGGCTATTGCAGCTGCAGTTCCTGTGGTCGAGCTGCCAGGCTGCTGAGAGAGTATTAGAGGCTGCCAAGGTACATATTGATAGCCTTCTGTGCTCGTCCATGCAATTTTTTTTGGTAATGAAGTGGTTTTATTGTATTCCTCCGTTCTTTTCCTTAGATGTCTGACTCCAAGCCAATCTAAGCACTGTTACTGTGTGGGATGTGAACAACCATTACCTAACAACTGCCTTCAGGATAAATGTGACCATTGCTTTCGGTACACTTCTAGTGAAAATAAAGTGGATCAGTTTGGTGCATGGTTTAAAGAGGCATTTCAAGACTTTAAAACTGGATCCTCTAAATCACATGCCCCTAGTACGGTTTCATCTCAGTCTGAGTCTGAGGTGATATCAGTGTATTCTGATGATTTTTCTTCCTCACCCTCTGCGGAGTTAAATAAGCGGAGTTATTTCTCTTTCCAGTGTCAAAATTAATTAAAGAAGTAAAAAAAGTAATGGGCCATGGTAGTTCATCTCCCATTGCAACTTCAGATAGTCAACAACTGCCATTTTTTTCAGAAAAGAAAAATAGTACTTTTCCAGCTCATCCTTCCATTTTGAAAATCATTAAGCAGGAATGGAAAGATCCAGAGAGAAAGCCAGAAACTTCCAAGAGGTTTAAGCTTATGTTTCCTTTTGATGGGAAGAACATTGTACAGTGGGAAGATCCCCCGAGGATATACCAGTAGCTAGGTTGTCAAGAAGGACAACTATTCCGGTGGAGGAATCCACAATTAAAGACCAGATGGATTGCCCGCCAGTGTTCATTGAGAAGAGCCTATATGGCAGGCTCAAGTGCCGGCGCTTGCTGCTGTGTCAGTGTCTAGGGTGCTAACATATTGGTTTAATTTCTTAGAGTAGGAGATTGAGGCGGTAACCACTAGAGACACCCTACTAGACATGATGGGCATGATCAAGTTGGCATCAGATTATTTATGTGACGTGTCTGTCGAAAATCTGAAATTGGGGACAAAAACAATGTTGTTGTCAACTGCGGGGAGAAGAGCTCTCTGGCTTAGGGCTTGGTCATCAGATATGGCGTCAAAGAATAGCCTAATATGGATTCCCTTTGAGTCTGGAAAATTGTTCGGTAGCCTACTGGATAAACTGCTAGAAAGCTCTGCTACAGGACAGACAAAAATTTGCAGGGAAGAGGCCCTTTTCGTTCCTTATCGAGAAGGTTGTCGCCTCACTCAAACTCGGATAGGAGAACTGCTTGGGATTTTAACAGGTCTGCAGGATTCAGATCCAGACAGAGAAATTTCAGATCAAGATGGGCTAAGAAGAAGCCTAAAGAAAAGAAGGAGCCCAACCAAGGAAAGGGAGGGTCATTCTGATGCCAGAGTACAGGAGGAAGTGGGCTGGCCTTCTTCCTCCAGGCAGGAGTTGACAACTTCGGATTCCTGGGTCCTCAGTATAATAAAAGAGGGGGTACTTTATCCATTTCCACTCTACTCCCAAGCAAAGTTTCTGTGTCAACGCACCGAAACAGATCAAGAAAGACGAAAGGCTCTAGAAAAATCTATCTATAACCTTCATAGACATGAAGATGTTAGAACCCGTTCCCCCCGAGGAAATAATAAAAGGCATCTACTCCCATTTTTTCTGGTTCTAAAGCGAGGGGCTGATTCAGGCTGGTTATAGACTTAAAATATCTAAATCAGTTTATAAAGAAAGAGAAGTTCGGGATGGAAACGATCAAGTCAGCTTTAGGTGTTCTTCAAGAAGCAGATTTATAATAACGATAGGTTTGAAAGATGCCTACTTGCACATTCAATTTCATCAGAACAGCAGGAAATATCTGTGGATAGTGGTGGTTCTGTTTTCTGTTCTTTGCCATCTCCAGTTCAAGGCCCTACCTTTTGGAATAATATCGGCTCCAAGGGTCTTTACGAAAGTGATTGTGGTCCTAGCAGCAGCCCTGCAGAGGCAGGGGATATATGTGGTGCAATATCTGGATGACTGGCTTCCTCTTCCACCGAGATGCTATGCCAAAGGGATTTGGTAATCGCAATGTTGTTGTAAGGAACTTACTCTGGTGGTCTAGCGGCAGTGGGGTCCACGCCGGGTCCACGACGCGTCCTCGGCGTGGACGCCCATCGCTATGCTCCCTAATCCATGCTGTTTCCGGTCCTCTAGGGCGCGCGTGCCGCACGCGTGCATTTCTTAAAGGTGCAGGCACGCTGGCGTGATTGCACCAGCATGCTTTGGCGCGAAATTCAAATGTATTTAAAGCCCGTTTAGATTACAGTACCTTGCCCGCTGTTAGGTTCAATTAGCTTGTTCCTGGGTGTTTGTTCTGTGTGATTCCTGTTTGATCTACTGTGTTTGACCCTTGCCTGCCTGCTTACTACTCTGACCTCTCCAATCCTGACCTTGCCTGCCTGAAACTACATTGTTCTCTCCAATCCTGACCTTGCCTGTTCTCCAACTATTCTACGATCTCTAATCCTGATTCTGGCCTGTCTGACTATTCTAACTGCTTGTGCTGGCCCGGCCTGCCTGTTCCTGGTGGCTTCCTATCTTCCAGTTGCCTATCTAAACAGTTGTGCCCCATTGCCTGCCAGAACTTACGCCTTGCACCTCTCGTTAAGTCCAAGGGGCATCTGAGTAAGCCGAGGGCTCCTCCCGAGGCCAAAGGCGGTCACTTAACTGGTGAAGTACAAGCCGAGACCAGGGTGCTTGGCATCTGTTCTTGTGTTGGGTGCCGACCGTGACAGTTGTGGAACCATGGGTGGATCATAAACAAGGCAAAGTCAATTTTGGATCCGGTAACATCCATCAGGTTTCTAGGGCTCCAAACACAAGGGAGACGAAAGTTTTCCTGGCCCTGCAATCTACGGTGAGAGTTCTGAGGCACCTGTTATGCTGCGGTATGCCATAAAAGTTTTAGGATTGATGACAGCTTCCTTGGAGGCAGTTCCTTGGGCGAAAGCTCATATCTGTCCACTCCAACATCAAATCTTACAAAATGGGCTTGATCACCAAATTGTCTAGACAGGAAGTTCTGGGTTTCAGCCAGTCTCAAAAGGATCTGGTCTGGAGGAGCAAGTCTCAGATTCTGGGCCGTTGAAGGTCCAGAGTTTATTTCACTGACAGCAGACACATCTGTTTTAGGCTGGGGAGCTCACCTGGGAGAGCAAATGGTCCGAAACAGGTGGTTGTCATGGGAGGAGGCTCAGTCCTCAAATCTGAAAGAATTGAGAGCGGTCAGACTGGCTCTGATGAGGTTCAGGAGGCTGGTAAAGGATTGTCAAGTTTTAGTGCATTCCGACAACATGATGATAGCATCCTACCTGAACAAGCAAGGGAGGACCAGAGTTCTTATTTTGATAAAGGAGTGCCAGAAGATCATGTCTTGGGCAGAGAGGAATCTCCAATTTATCGAGGCAGTTCACATAAGAGGTGTGGAGAACTTAGTGGCAGATTCTCTGAGCAAAGTGACCTTGAGTCAGGGGGAGTGGGAACTCAATACTCAAGTTTTTCGGGGATGTCCCGAGATAGACCTGATGGCAACATGACGGAACAGGAAGCTGTCCCTTTTCTGTTCCCTATCGAAGGAGGACAATCAGACCTTTGTGGACGCAATGTCAGTTCCATGGACTTTCAGCATGGTGTACATTTCCCCCCCTTGCTGATTCAGAGGGTGCTCCAAAAAATCAGGCAGGATCAAGCGTCAGTGATCTTGATTGCTCTCCTTTGGTCCAGGAGAACATGGCTCTTGGACCTGATGATGATGTCCGAAGGGGAATACTGGGTTCTTCCGATCAGGGAGGATCTACTCATTCAGAATTGCCTGAGGCACCGAATCCTTCCAGATGGAGTTTAACGGCTTGGAGGCTGAGAGGCAATTATTAGTTCTTTAAGGTCTTCCACAGGATGTGGTGTGCACTCTGTTACTGGCCAGAAAACAGTCAAAGTCCACATTGTTGGAAGAAATTTTGTTCCTGGTGCGGGGGGCAGGGCCGCCATCAGGGGGGGACAGGGGGGACAAGCGTACCGGGCCCGGGCATGAAGGGGGGCCCGGCAGCGCTGCATTTTTTGAAGATCCGGGCCCCCCTTACGAGCGCCCGAGCCGTGCGTCCTCCCTCTGCGTTGCCGGATGCGGAAGTGCCGAAAAGCCGAAGCCGATCCCCCGAAAAGACCCGAACTCACGAAAACAGCCGAAGGCGAAGTCCTGAAGCGGTGCAAAGACCCGAAGTCACGAAATGAGGCGAAGTACTGAAGCCATGAGTTCAATTCTACTGAACACCAGTTTGTGTATTTTTTTTTTAATCCCCTGGCCACCGATGTATTATTTTAATATTCTATAGGCCCCTGCCACCAATCTTTTTGTAAAACATTTTTTTTTGGGGCCCCAATTTTTTTTAACTTGTAAGGGGCCCCTTGCCACCAATGTTTTTTTTTTTTAATTTTTTTTTAAAAAAAAAAAAAAAAGATTTTTGGGGCCCCAATTTTTTTTAACTTGTAAGGGGGCCCCTGCCACTTTTTTTTTTTTTTCAAAAAACTTTTTTTTTTTTAATTTTTTTTTTGGGGCCCCAATTTGTTTTAACTTATAAGGGGGCCCCTGCCACCAATGTTTTTTTTTACATTTTTTTTGTTGGGGCCCCAAGTTTTTTTTTAACTTATAAGGGGGCCCCTGCCACCAAATTTTTTTTAAAAAAACATTTATTTTTTTTTATTTTTTTTTAACTTGTAAGGGGGCCCCTGACACTTTTTATTTTTTATTTTTTCAAAAAACTTTTTTTTTTTTTTTAATTTTTTTTGGGGGCCCCAATTTGTTTTTAACTTATAAGGGGGCCCCTGCCACCAATGTTTTTTTTTTCAGTTTTTATTTACATGTTTTTTGTTGGGGCCCCAAGTTTTTTTTAACTTATAAGGGGGCCCCTGCCACCAATGTTTTTTTAAAAAAAAAAAAACATTTTTTTTTTTTACATTTTATTTTTTGGGGCCCCAATTTTTTATAAGGGGGCCCTGACCATCAATAGCTTTTTATAACTTGTGGGGGGGGGGTTACTTTTTTAGCGCTGATGTCTGTGTGGTCTTTTAACTGCGATGTGGAGTGGGCAGCATATGGGGTGGAGCTTGGTCGTCAGTGTGGGCGGGGCCCAGGGGGCCCCAAAAATTTTGTTGTACGGGGCCCCGTGAATTCTAATGGCGGCCCTGGCGGGGGGAATGATATTTCTCGGGAGGTGTGTCCCTTGTCTGAGATCCTTCCTCTGGATATTTCTCGGGAGGTGTGTCCCTTGTCTGATTCCTGCAGGATGGGTTTTCTAAAGGTCTAAAGCCGAACACCTTAAAAGTCCACATATCGGCACTTTCTGTCTTCCTTTCCAAGAATTTGGTCACTGAACTTCTAGTAAGGAGGTTTGTGAAAGCAGTGTCAAGAATCAGACCGAGACTTCATTCCTTTGTCCCTCCTTGGGATTTAAATACTGTCTTGACAGCATTGTGTTTTTCTCCTTGAGCCTTTGCAGGAGATCAGTCTGAGACATCTTTCATGGAAATCAGCCTTTCTGGTGCCAATTACTTCTGCAAGGAGAATTGGGAAGCTCCAGACCTTGGTGGTGGTACCTCCTTATACTCTATTTTTTCTGGGTAAAGTGGTATTGAGGACATTGCCGAATTTCAGACCAAAGGTACGGTCATATGCAAATATCAACTCTTATATAATTTGCCTGCATTCTGCCAACAGCCCGCTAATCCAGTGGAAGAGAAGTTGCACTTTTTGGATCTTCATAGATGTCTGTTAATATATATTGAAAGATCAAATCAATTCAGGTCTTCAGACTGTTTGTTTTTTCTTTTTGCTGGTAAGAGAAAAGGAGAAAAAGCCTCTAAAGCAACAATTGCCTCTTGGGTAAAGAGTGGTATTGTCCAGTCTTACTCTGTGTTGAATAAAGAACCACCTTTTCCTCTTCAAGCTCATTCAACAAGAGCGGTTGCCACTTTCTGAGCAGAAAGATTAGCAGTGGATATTACTGAGATCTGTAGAGCAGCCCCATGGAGCAATGTGCATACATTTTCAAAGCATTATAAGTTGGATTCAGCAGCCTCTCAAGATGCGGCTTTTGCCAGCAGAATTCCTGAAGCAGCCCTTCATGCAGTTTAATGGAGTCTTTTTTTGTTTCCTTATAATCCCTCCCTATTAGCTTGCTAAGTCCCATTATGTACTGCCTGTAGAATGACAAGAAAACTGAAAATTTGTCTGACCTGAAATTTTCCTTTTCTTTAGTCCCTAAGGCAGCAACATTTTTTTGTTGCCCTCCCAATAAAGTATTCAGCATTGATTGTGTGTGTCTCATTTTCTTCCTCATATTTAGCTTGACAATTAACACTGTAAGAGGGGCCTAATATAGGCTCTGCTTATTGGTATTATTTTTCTGTCCTACCAGGGTTGGATCAGACCTTAACCCATTATGCGCTGCCTTACGGACTAAAGAAAAGGAAAATTTCAGGTAAGACAAATTTTCAGGTTTTTTTTACTTAAAAATCATATTATATTATTATATCCCGAGGCTGCTAAAAGTCTGAATCCAAAAATGCTCCATCTTCAAGCTGTCAATGCCCTTTAGAAGTCAATGTCAAAGGTCCCATTTCAAATTTGAAGATTTCATGGTCTGCGCTGAATTTCAGCCAAAACTTCAAAAAATGTGGGGGTTTTGAGCATTTCGGGCAGAAAACCCTTTTTTTTCCAGAACCGATTTTATCAAGTTTGTTTTAATGACAAATAAGGTCAAATCGTGGATTCTTGTTTGGTTGGACTTTTTTTTACCTAAAATATCAGAAAAAAACAGATTTTGATAACCCCCAAAGTATGTTGCCCTTGTTCCACACAGGTTTAGTGGTACAACTGGTTTTTTTTCTATACAAAACTAGATGCTAGTGTCAGGCTACACTTCGGGGCATATTTACTAAGCTCGAGTGAAGGATTCCAATGTAAAAAACTTCGAATTTCAAACTATTTTTTTGGGTACTTCGACCATCGAATAGGCTACTATGACCTTCGATTACGACTTTGATTCGAATGGTTCGAACTAAAAATCTTCGACTATTAGACCATTCGATAGTCGAAGTACTGTCTCTTTAAAAAAAAAAATCGACTACATACGTTGGCAGTTTAAACCTACCGAGGTTCAATGTTAGCCTATGGGGACCTTCCCCATCACTTTTCTAAGCTTTTTTTGATCGAAGAAAACTCCTTTGATCAATCGCTTAAAATCATTTGAATCGTTCGATTCGAAGGATTTTATTGTTCGTTTTACTTTGATCGATTGATCGTAGGATTTACGCTAAATCCTTCGAATTCGATATTCTAATTCATTTTTATTTCGATCGATCGTAGGATTTGCGCTAAATCCTTCAAATTCGATATTCGAATTCAAAGGATTTAAATACGAGGGTAGAATTCGAGGGTTTATTAACCCTCGATATTCGACCCTTGATAAATGTGCCCCACAATCTATGGGTTCGGGTCACATGAAGACCTTAGGGATTTTGGCTCTGTTGGGTGCAAGATAATTAAGGGTGGGCTTACCAAAAGTTAATTAAAGCAAAAAAAAAAGCAAAACTAGGTGGTTCCAACACAACTGATTTTCTTTTAAACAACCAACCACATTATATTCAGGATAAAATATGCGAAGAAGAAAATAAGTGACAAAGAGGGAGAAGAGAAGTGTCTATAAGTGCAGTTATCAAGAATGAAAGTTAACGAGAGAGAGAGAGAGAGAGAGAGAGAGAGAGAGAGAGAGGAAAATTACTTTGGCAAATGAAAATCAGACAAGGAGACATCAATAACAGTGATTATCTTAAGAATTCATCCCACAGCATTTAATGGCTTATATTGAATTATAAATCCCTCTTATTGTGCTTACAGACATTCCCTTAGGTACAGAACTAAAACATAGCAGCTTAGCACCTTGACCCGCTCTTGCCGTGAATAGATTTTAGGAGGCGTTGTTGTAAATGTGTTGATTTTCAAAATTTACAGAAGATTTTATTCTTTGACAACTTAGGATCTTGTATTAAGCAAATGGGTAGAATTGTTCTGAAAGAGGAAGCGACATGTTTATCTGGGGTCTTTGGACCTGTGGTATTTCCAAGATGTTTGCTGGTGCCAGGTAGAATTACCATAATAAGCCAACTAAATGGCTGCTAAAAAGCAACTCCTACTGCAGCGCTACCCTTCTTATAAATCAGGTCTACCAGACCAGACCTGCCTGAGACATCTGCAAGGTCCCCTGTCCTCTCCTCCCAACTGCGGTTGCAACAAGACTACAAGGTATGCGGGAGGAAGGGTGTTGTGGCATCCGTTAATGACCTCACAACTGTGTTAGAGAGCCCTGGGGGTAGGTGTGCATGCCAATGAGGTGGAAGCCCCTGTGACCCCCCCAGTCCAACACTGATAAGCTAAGAATAATACATATACTGAGTGGCACTGTTGTTGAAAAGGTCTGCTGTGTCTGGTTTTACTGAAACCACTTTTAAAGAAGAAGGAAAGGCTAAAACTTAGTAAGCTTTATCAGAAAGGTCTATATAAATACATCAGTAAACCCTCAAAGTAAGTCCTCTGTCAAAAGAAACACCACATTTCTTTCCTTCTATTGTGTACTCATGGGCTTCTGTATCAGACTTCCTGTTTTCAGTTTAAATCTCCAGGGCTAGGGATTGAGCATGCTCAGTTTGCTCCTCTCTTCCCCTCCCCTCCCTGCTGTAATCTGAGCCCAGAGCTATGAGTGAGCAGGGAGAAACTCAGGCAGGAAGTGATGTCACACCAAGCTAATATGGCAGCTGCTATCCTAAACAAACAGAGAGAGCTTCTAGAGCTGTTTACTTAGGTATGGTAAAGCATTCTGCAGAAGAAATATAGTGTTATAGCTTGCACTACTGTGGTTATTCTATTAGCAATAAAATGCTTTGGTAGCTTTCCTCCTCCTTTAAAGGGGAAGGAAACCTAGTTGGCGCAAAAACCCTCCCCCCTCCCGTGTGTTGCCCACCCTCCCTCCTCCCCCCTGGCCTACCCGTCCCGCTGGGCAAATGCCCCTAACTTGTTACTTACCCTTCTGCGCAGGTCCAGTCCAGGGAGTTCACAGACGACTTCTTCTTCCATGCGATCTTCTTCCTGCTTTGATTGCCGCATGCGAAGTAGGAGCATTTCGCCGGTACGATCTACTGCGCGATGTACTTTTGGTGCATGCGCAGTAGATCGTACCGGCGAAATGCTCCTACTTCGCATGCGGCGGTCAAAGCAGGAAGAAGATCGCATGGAAGAAGATGTCGTCTGTGAACTCCCTGGACTGGACCTGCGCAGAAGGGAAAGTAACAAGTAAGGGGCATTTGCCCAGCGGGACGGGTAGGCCAGGGGGGAGGAGGGAGGGTGGGCAACACACGGGAGGGGGGGGGGTTTGAGCCAACTAGGTTTCCTTCCCCTTTAAGGGGGTTATTTACTAAAATCCCAATTTATCTCATTATTTATATAAAAACACCACAACCAAACTCTCACACCTGATTTTACCTTATTAATTATGTAAAAAGCTTGATTTAATCGGTTCGGGTAAACCAAATCATACAATTTTTTCGGGGGGGGGGGGTATAAATTGCTTGATTTTTTTGAGCTTTTTCCCAAGAAAGCCCCAATTTTTTCATATTTTTACCCACAAAGCCCGAAATGATCAGATTTGCGGGCTACTTCCAGCGCATAAAATCCCAAAAATTTGAGTTTTGCCCCAATTAGACCGGCCTGATAAATTCGGAGTTTTGTAAATAACTCCTAATTGTTGAATATGGGCATTCCAGTTCAATATGTTTTTTGTGTAGGCCTTTTAAAAGACACAAAGGCAACGTTTCAATTCATTTTTTTTATCTATTTTTTTTTTAATTATTTGCCGTCAACGTCTGACTCTTTCCACCTTTCAGACAGGGGTCACTGACCCCATCTAAAAATCAAAAGCTCTGTAAGGCTACAAACGTATTGTTATTGCAGCTTTTTATTGCTCATCCACAAACCACAAATAATAAAAAATGAAAACCAATTGGCAATTGCAAATATAGAGGAGTCCTGCCTATGAGGCCAACTCAATCTATAATATCTGTGCAAAACTGGATCATCTTTTACAAAGAGATGGGTGATGGGCAGCTCTATGATTTCTAATCGCCCTTGTTAAGTATTAACCAGTAATCCAGGTAAGCACCAATCAGTGATACAGCGCACAGTAATTTCTATCCTACAACTCTCTTGCATGGTAAGAAAAAATAGCATAGCTCATCAGGCTCCAGCCTTAGTGGCTCCAGACTTGCTAACCAAATGTTCAATGTGCAATAAATTATTTGATTAAGCTGAGTTTTTAACAATATTACTTTGGATTTATATCTGAATTCATTTAACAGAGAGAATTATGGGCAGTGGTAATGTTGAGTGAGCAGTAGACACGCAGTGTGATCTATAGTCAATCTGTTATTTTCTATTATATCAAACCTTTAGCCAGTAAAGAACACGGGTAGCAGTACTCAAAAGTTGACCTACTTACTAAGACAGCAGCTCCTGCTTTTCATGAAGGAGGTTATTTATCAAAGGTCAAATTTTGAATTTATGTGAATTTTTTTTTTACTCTAGCAAATTCGAATGTACTCACATCTGGAATGGGAGGTTATTTATGAAAAAAATTTGAAGGTCTAATATTCGATCGAATAGTCCCGACCCAAAAATTTGAAACAAATTTCAATTGAGTATTCTTCTGAAAAAAAAAAACCTCAAATGTCAGGAAAGCAATTAACATATTCAAATGGTTCTCTGCCGTTGACTTGTAAATGAACTCAGCGGGTTTTAGGTGGCAAATATTCTAATTAGAACTGTTTCTACGGTCGAGGGTAAATCTCGTATTCAAATTTACATTCAAATTGGTGCTTTTAAATTCGAATTTGTTTTGACAAAAAAAAATATATGAAAATTTGAGTGTTTAACAACTCTGTAGTAACAATAAAATGAATATTTAACTTAAGTGGTTTTCACACCATATTGGTTAAACACTTTGAGGTCCAATATTTGTTCAGGACCCCCCTTAGCTGACTGCATGGTAATAGATATAAGAACATTTTGTAGGAGCAGCCATCATTCAGCCCTACTTTCCAGCATGTTTGGGTTTCCACAACATTGTCTCCAAATGTCACCAGGCCTTAAAGGGATACTGTCCTGGGAAAAACATTTTTTTTTCAAAATGAATCAGTTAATAGTGCTGATCCAGCAGAATTCTGCACTGAAATCCATTTCTCAAAAGAGCAAACAGATTTTTTTATATTCAATTTTGAAATTTGACATGGGGCTAGACATATTGTCAATTTCCCAGCTGCCCTAAGTCATGTGACTTGTGCTCTGATAAACTTCAATCACTCTTTACTGCTGTACTGCAAGTTGGAGTGATATCACCCCCCTCCCTTTCCCCCCCCCCTGCAGCCAAACAAAAGAACAGTGGGAAGGTAACCAGATAACAGCTCCCTAACACAAGATAACAGCTGCCTGGTAGATCTAAGAACAGCACTCAATAGTAAAAACCCATGTCTCACTGAGACACATTCTGTTACATTGAGAAGGAAAAACAGCAGCCTGCCAGAAAGCATTTCTCTCCTAAAGTGCAGGCACAAGTCACATGACTTGGGGCAGCTGAGAAATTGACAAAATGTCTAGCCCCAAGTCAGATTTCAAAATTGAATATAAAAAAATCTGTTTGCTCTTTTGAGAAATGGATTTCAGTGTAGAATTCTGCTGGAGCAGCACTATTAACTGATTCATTTTGAAAAAAACATGTTTTCTGATGACAGTATCCCTTTAAGAGTTACTGCCCTCACCCCTTATTGACTGCTGCAAGTGTATATTTACATGGTCCATATATAGGGGCATATTCACTAATCTGCGGAAATTCGCTAATGTTAATTCGGCAAGCAAAGTGAAGTTGCGCTAGCGTTGGCTAATTTGCATACGTCGGGAAGTTAAATTTCAATCTACGTATATGTTGCAGCAAATACATTACACTACACAAGCCCAGGGAACCTTAATAAAATAAAGTTGTTATAATGATCTACACATGAGCCCAGTGTATAGTTTATGTGCTATATGTAAGGAAATGTAGGGGGGAAGCCAGGTACCCTAAAAAAACTGAAAAGTCGCCAGCGTTTTTTGGGAGTTAGAAAAATTTTCAAATTCTTTTTGAGGAACTTCTATCTAATCTATTGGACTTCGTCTGGTCTGAGGTGGCGAAGGCAAGTCTGGTGCAAGAGGTAACGTTCAGTAAAATCCGCATCTTAGTGAATTTGCGTAGTTATGTCCATTCACAAGAGCGAGAATTCGCCTGGGGGCAGATTTATCAAGGGTTGAATTTCGAAGTGAAAAAAACTTCGACCATCGAATAGGGTAGTCCAACATTCGAAGTCGATCATACTTCGATCCTACTTCGAATTGTACGATCGTATGATTTTACAAAAAAATCCTTAGACTTCTCAAAACTTAGCCAAATACTGGCTATAGGTTCTAGGAGGTCCCCATAGGCTAACATAGCAATTCGGCAGGTTTAAGGTGGCGAAGTGTCGAAGTCAAAGTTTTTTAAAGAGAAAGTACTTCGATTTTCGAATGGTCGAATTTGTGAAGTATTTTCAATTTGAATCAAAGTCGAATTTGGCCTATTCGATGGTCGAAGTAACCAAAAATTACTTCAAAATTCGAAGTTTCTTAATTCGAAAATTTACTTTGACCCTTAGTAAATGGGCCCCCTGATGTTAGAGTGCGAAGTAGCACTACTGTCTATCTCCTTCGCTAGTGAATTTACGCCAGTAAAGTAAGTAAATCGGCGAAATTACGTCACGCTGGCGAATTTTCGTCAGACCCATTTTATGTTCTCGTAAATCTACTTCAGAGCAATTGCAATTGGTTGATCAGATACATTTATTGTCTTCAGATATTGCACTTGCCAACTCTGCTGATACAACAGAAACATATTTGAGTGGCCAACATTACAGTAAACCATCCTTGGACAAATCTTTAGATTGATCTTGTATATATTTGTAAATGCTGATTGGATTCCCTCTCCCTCTTCTTTTCAATGAAAACAAATCAATTATATTTCTGTTACTACAGGATGTACAATATATTTCTTAATTTGTTGACCCTTCACTGAATATTTCCATTGTAAAGTAGACTCAACTCAAGAAGATTTAACTCAAGTAGTTTGAACTCATTAAGACCAAACTCAAGAAGTAGAATGAACTAAAGTAGGCTCAGCTCAAGTAGACTAAACTTAAGAAGACTGAGCTCATGTAGGCTGAGCTCAAGTAAACTACTGTAAACTCAAAAAGACTAAAGTCAAGAAGACTAAACTCATGCAGACTAGGTTGAAGTAGAATGAATTCAAGTAAACTATCTTGTAAACTCAAGTATATTCATTTTTGATTTTCTACTCAAGTAGAAAACCAAAGAAGTCTAAGTAGAATAAACTTGTGTAGGAGTAACCCAAGAAGACTTAATTCAAGTAGAATCAATTCAAGAAGACTGAAGTCACGTAGATCAAACTAGCCTCGGGCTATATTATAAGGAGTGGTTCTGTTGTTGGGCAATGTGAGTACATTACTTCAGGTTGTAAACCCAAGTGAGCTAAACGATTTCATCTGTCCAACCAGTTCCCAGTCTTTGAATGTGAAACAAAGCTGGTGATGTAGAATTCAGGTCTGTTTATTATTTTTGTGTTAGGCTATTGAAGATAATAAGATAAGGTGGTTTCTTATAGACCCAGTCTGCTTTGTGGACTTTAATTCCTTTATAAGCAAACTGCTCTGGTGCCACAGGTTTCCTAACCACTCACTTTTGTTCAGTCAGTTGTAAGGAAACAAATATTATACATTATATATAAGGTCTGCATTCTGGGAACAACATAAGGAGCCTCTGATCTCTGCCTAAAAGCATTTGATCTGTCAGGTTTTACATTTGATCATGTGTGTGCTCTCTTGCACCTTCTGGGATTGAATCTGAATTTCTATATTGTTTACTCTAATCTCTGATGACATTTTAAAAATCAAGTTGGATATTTTTTTGTGACCATAGGTTTGTAGCTTTATCCCCCGGACTCTAACTGCCTTTAAATGCCCACTATATTTTTGATGGAATGCTCTTTAAATTCCATTTACTCAACATAATACATTAAAGGGATCCTGTCATTGGAAAACATGTTTTTTTCAATTTCCCAGCTGCCCCTGGTCATGTGACTTGTGCCTGCACTTTAGGAGAGAAATGCTTTCTGGCAGGCTGCTGTTTTTCCTTCTCAATGTAACTGAATGTGTCTCAGTGGGACATGGGTTTTTACTATTGAGTGTTGTTCTTAGATCTACCAGGCAGCTGTTATCTTGTGTTAGGGAGCTGTTATCTGTTTACCTTCCCATTGTTCTTTTGTTTGGCTGCTGGGGGGGGGGGTGATATCACTCCAACTTGCAGTACAGCAGTAAAGCGTGATTGAAGTTTATCAGAGCATAAGTCACATGACTTGGGGCAGCTGGGAAATTGACAATATGTCTAGCCCCATGTCAGATTTCAAAATTGAATATAAAAAAATCTGTTTGCTCTTTTGAGAAATGGATTTCAATGCAGAATTCTGCAGGAGCAGCACTATTAACTGATTCATTTTGAAAAAAATGTTTTTCTCCTGACAGTATCCCTTTAAGATAGTTATAACTTAGGGTCAGATTTACTAAGCTTCAAATGGTAAATTCAAATTCTCGAAAAAAAATTTGGTCAAATTCGAATTTAAAACCACCATCTCAAATTTGAATGTGAGATTTATCACTAGGGATGTAGCGAACTGTTCGCCCGCGAACTAGTTCGCACGAACTTCGACCGTTCGCGTCCGCCGAATGTTCGCGAACGTTTGGGAACGTTCGCATTTTGAGTTCGCGTTCGATCGTTCGACCATTCGACCATTCGAATTCCTTCGACCACTAAAAATCGAACGATTTCCATTCGTTCGAACGATTGTAAGCATTCGATCGAATGAAAAGCATTCGATCGAATGGCTTCGATCGTTCGATTCGAATGAAAATCCTTCGATCGAACGATTAAAATCCTTCGATCGTTCGAATCGAACGATTTTAGCGGGTGTTCGAAGTTCGCGAACTGTTCGCGAACGTTCGCATTTTTTGCCGGTGTTCGCGAACGGCGTTCGCGAACACCAAATCGGCAGTTCGCTACATCCCTATTTATCACACTCCGACCCTGGAAACAGTTCTAATTTGAATATTCTCCACCTAAAACCTGTCGAGTTCATGTAGAACTCAATGGCAGAGGTCCCTTAAACCATTTGAAGATGTTAATAGTAGTAATGAGTCAAATTTTTGCCAAGTTTCGCTTCGAAAAATGACGCCCCATGAACTCCAATGGGAGAAAAAAAATTTGATGTGCAAAAGTCAAGTGATTTGAATTCAATTTGAGTTTTCAGGTCGTGACTATTTGATCGAATTTTGGACGTTCATGTTTTTTCATTAATAAAATACCATTTGAATAGTGAATAAAAATATTTTTCTTTATTAAAAAAAAATCACATTACTCTAAAATTCAACCGTTGATAAAAAAAACCCTCTAAAACATCTGTGAATCTTTGTTAATGCTAGCATGTACTGTATATATCTATATATATTTATCTATATGTGTCCTTTTTTTAGAATGTGCCGGTGTCTGCAAGTATATATATATATGGCCCATTTAGTGGGTGTCTGAATGTTATAGGTTGTTATGGGTATCACTCTTTTACATGGCCTTTCAAGGTTCAGAGTGAGGGCTCAACAAAGACAAAGCGTGAAGTACAGTGATGAAAAGTACAATGCTGCCTGTTTCTCTTTAAATGTAAAGATGTATTGTATCATTAAAGGGATGCTGTCATGGGAAACCATGTTTTTTTTCAGAACGCATCAGTTAATAGTGCTGCTTCAGTAGAATTCTGCATCCATTTCTCAAAAGAGAAAACAGATTTTTTTATATTCAATTTTGAAATCTGACATGGGGCTAGACATATTGTCAATTTCTCAGCTGTCCCTGGTCATGTGACTTGTGCTCTGATAAACTTCAATCACTCTTTACTGCTGTACTGCAAGTTGGAGTGATATCTACCCCCTCCCTTTCCCCCCAGCAGCCAAACAAAAGAACAATGGGAAGGTAACCAGATAGCAGCTCCCTAACACAAGATAACAGCTGCCTGGTAGATCTAAGAACAACACTCAATAGTAAAAGTCCCACTGAGACTGATTCAGTTACATTAATTAGGCAAAATAACAGCCTGTCAGAAAGTAGTTCCATGCAGGCACAAGTCACATGACTTGGGGCAGCTGGTTAACTGACAAAATGTCTAGTCCCATGTCAGATTTCAAAGTTAAATATAAAAAAATCTGTTTGCTCTTTTGAGAAATGGATTTCAGTGCAGAAGTCTGCTGGAGCAGCACTATTAACTGATGCATTTTGGAAAAAACATGTTTTCCCATGTCTCTAAATGTAAGAAAGTATTGTCTTTTTATATGTAAAGAGGTGCTGTCCCTTTAAACGTACGGAGGAAGATTTCATTTCATTTTTGGGTCTGAAGTCAATGCTGTTGGCTCTCCTGGCGCCACATGATTACATAAAGCCATTTTTTAGTGGCAAACTATTCACTATTTTTTATAGTTAATCATGTTCCCTGGAGACAAAACTAAAACTTTGACTCGGTGTCTGACCGTTCCCTATTTAGAAAATGGCTACAAGTGGAAATTTACAGCCCCACGATTAGCATAAATATAATATAAATATCCACCGATGACTCGTTTAACGGTGAAATACTTAGTTGCAACCACTGGGAAGAATTTCCTTCGTATCACCCCTCCCCCCCCCCATAAAGAGAACCCCCCTATTGCCCTTGTCTTGTGTCCTACACTAATTACATTATAAAACAAGTCACTGACAGGACATAAATCAGCACAGTTCATTTACCTCCCCTCATTACTTATACCTCTGATTAACAGTACTGATCAATCCCATTATTTACAGACACAGAGAATGGGAGGATGCACATTAAAAGGACCTAGAAGGGAGGACAATAATGGGAAGTTGTATTCGTAAGTTCTATTTATTTGTTATTTTATTAAATACTGAACGAGTACAGAAACAATAAAGGTATCCTTGTAGGAGAACTGAATGGTCTGAGAGTTGCCAGTGCCTTGTATTAAACGGTTTTACATGTGCATGTGGCAAACCATAAACCCTTCAAATAAGAATGTTATTTCACTGGGAATGCAGACTACATTGAAACATCTCTCCCTACTATAACTGCTATCCCACAGTCTCTCTCTCTTCCCAGAGACTATTATCCCACTGTTACTATAGGCACCATCTCTCCCTACTATACCTGCTATCCCACAGTCACACTCCCTTCCCAGAGACTATTATCCACTGTTACTATAGGCACCATCTCTCCCTACTATACCTGCTATCCCACAGTCACACTCCCTTCCCAGAGACTATTATCCACTGTTACTATAGGCACCATCTCTCCCTACTATACCTGCTATCCCACAGTCACACTCCCTTCCCAGAGACTATTATCCACTGTTACTATAGACACCATCTCTCCCTACTATACCTGCTATCCCACAGTCACACTCCCTTCCCAGAGACTATTATCCCACTGTTACTATAGACACCATCTCTCCCTACTATACCTGCTATCCCACAGTCACACTCCCTTGCAGAGACTATTATCCACTGTTACTATAGACACCATCTCTCCCTACTATACCTGCTATCCCACAGTCACACTCCCTTCCCAGAGACTATTATCCACTGTTACTATAGACACCATCTCTCCCTACTATACCTGCTATCCCACAGTCACACTCCCTTCCCAGAGACTATTATCCACTGTTACTATAGGCACCATCTCTCCCTACTATACCTGCTATCCCACAGTCACACTCCCTTCCCAGAGACTATTATCCACTGTTACTATAGACACCATCTCTCCCTACTATACCTGCTATCCCACAGTCACACTCCCTTCCCAGAGACTATTATCCACTGTTACTATAGGCACCATCTCTCCCTACTATACCTGCTATCCCACAGTCACACTCCCTTCCCAGAGACTATTATCCACTGTTACTATAGGCACCATCTCTCCCTACTATACCTGCTATCCCACAGTCACACTCCCTTCCCAGAGACTATTATCCACTGTTACTATAGACACCATCTCTCCCTACTATACCTGCTATCCCACAGTCACACTCCCTTCCCAGAGACTATTATCCCACTGTTACTATAGACACCATCTCTCCCTACTATACCTGCTATCCCACAGTCACACTCCCTTGCAGAGACTATTATCCACTGTTACTATAGACACCATCTCTCCCTACTATACCTGCTATCCCACAGTCACACTCCCTTCCCAGAGACTATTATCCACTGTTACTATAGACACCATCTCTCCCTACTATACCTGCTATCCCACAGTCACACTCCCTTCCCAGAGACTATTATCCACTGTTACTATAGGCACCATCTCTCCCTACTATACCTGCTATCCCACAGTCACACTCCCTTCCCAGAGACTATTATCCACTGTTACTATAGGCACCATCTCTCCCTACTATACCTGCTATCCCACAGTCACACTCCCTTCCCAGAGACTATTATCCACTGTTACTATAGGCACCATCTCTCCCTACTATACCTGCTATCCCACAGTCACACTCCCTTCCCAGAGACTATTATCCACTGTTACTATAGACACCATCTCTCCCTACTATACCTGCTATCCCACAGTCACACTCCCTTCCCAGAGACTATTATCCACTGTTACTATAGACACCATCTCTCCCTACTATACCTGCTATCCCACAGTCACACTCCCTTCCCAGAGACTATTATCCACTGTTACTATAGGCACCATCTCTCCCTACTATACCTGCTATCCCACAGTCACACTCCCTTCCCAGAGACTATTATCCACTGTTACTATAGGCACCATCTCTCCCTACTATACCTGCTATCCCACAGTCACACTCCCTTCCCAGAGACTATTATCCACTGTTACTATAGGCACCATCTCTCCCTACTATACCTGCTATCCCACAGTCACACTCCCTTCCCAGAGACTATTATCCACTGTTACTATAGACACCATCTCTCCCTACTATACCTGCTATCCCACAGTCACACTCCCTTCCCAGAGACTATTATCCACTGTTACTATAGGCACCACCTCTCCCTACTATACCTGCTATCCCACAGTCACACTCCCTTCCCAGAGACTATTATCCACTGTTACTATAGACACCATCTCTCCCTACTATACCTGCTATCCCACAGCCACAGTCCCTTCCCAGAAGGTAATAACTTCAGAGTTGAATCAGTTAATCTCTACTTTCCTAGCTACAACCAATGCTTGTGAAGCTCTAGTGTGAGTCCCATAACAGGCATCCTAGCTTGGTCCCCTAAAAATATATCTCTGGCCTCAGAATCTATATTACAATCTCAGATTATGATTTTTAAAAATCTTAAAGAATGTACTGAGAGTTTTCTATCTCTCTGCTAATCAATGAACCAGAAGAGCTGATTTTGATGAACTCACTCTGTAATGTGCAGTAGATGAAGTGATGATTGCTAACTGTGCTCCCATGTTTTAGAAATATGTTCCTTGGATAATTGCACTAATTAGCATTTAAAATAGATCAATAATTAAACAGATTGCTCCCATAGTGCACTTGTTCCGAGAACCACAATAATAGAGATACTTATTAGCATCTAAAAAAGGCCAGTGATTAGTGATTAGAAGAGAAAAAATAGCTATGCAGAATTACATTTTTTTTGACCTATTAGGATTACTTGTTATTAGTTAGAAATATGAAATATGAAAATACAGGTCCAGTCAACCAACCCTGGTTAGTCTCTGACTCATAGTCTGTCGCCTTCATTTAATATCATTGTATCCAAAGAGAAATGCACAATTAAATCCTGGAGGGTCGTACTTGGAAGATGATCTTTGATTCATTAGCAATTAACTCATTTAGAAATAATTCATGAACTAATGAAACACTTACAACTCACCAAGGAAAATGTAAGTGGTGGAATTCCACTGGCACAGATGAACCTGCAATTCAAACACAGAAAACAGAATGGAACATACTCATGGTTGAACTATTTGAGAAAGAAGATCAACACAAACCCTCCCGCGGTAAGCCAGTTACTGTATATAAGGATCAATGGGAAAGCCATTTTATACCTTTATTTCCAAGACGTGGATATTCTATTAGGCTTTTCCCTGAGGATGGATTTGAAAGTTAAAACGTTGACTCTACCCCAATGGTTGCCCTACTTCTTTAGACAAGATTTCTAGGGAATAGTCACTGTTCTCTTGTAAGTGAAGCGTGAAAAGCACATTCTAGGGATAATGCTAAGTTTAGACCTGTCCCTGTCAATCAGTTGTATTTTATATATACGCAGAGCTACTATTCTTGCTTTTAAAGCAAGGTCAAACTCTATAATTGGCTCCCTTTAGAGGCACAAGGAATGCTTATACAGTAGTATTGAATTAAGTCTGCCGTGTTCTCATTCTTTCACTCCCCTTTGTATTACCAAGCTCCTATTAACAAAGGAAATCATTCAGAGTATCCTAGGAGCTGCGGTCGAGAAATGACCTGGCTCTTCCATGGGAAATCTCTGCTACAATTCTTGTTGATCCAAAAAGAGCAATATTTTAAAGTGTATAAATTTTACTTCATTGTTTTATTTCCCGATAGACCCTAAACTCTTTGGTTCCTTTGTCTGGTTACTCTCCATGGGGTATATTTATCAAAGAGTGAAGTAAATAGTGAAGTTCCGCCACTAGAGTGAAATTCCGTCACTCCCCATTCATTTCTATGGGATTTTTATAGGCGTATTTATCAAAGGGTGAACTTTCACTTTCACTCATTGATAAATACGCCTTTCAAAAGCCCATAGAAATGAATTGAGAGCTACGGAATTTCACTCTAGTGGCGGAACTTCACTCTTTGGGGCAAATTCACTAAGCGCCAAAGCGCCTAACGCTAGCGTCAATTCGCTAGCGTTGGTCATTTTCGTTACTTCGCAAAATCACTAATGAACGCTGGCGTAAATTCGCTAGTGTTACTTCGCACCCTTACACCTGGCGAATTTTCGCAACGGACGTAACTACGCAAAGTCACTAATGCGCGCATTGTACTGAACGCTACCTTTTACGCTAGACTTCCTTCGTCACCTCAGACCAGGCGAAGCGCAATAGAGTAGATAGGGATTGCTTCAAAAAAAGTTAAAAAATTTTCTAAGTCCCAAAAAACGCTGGCGTTTTTTCTATATTATGAGTGATAGGCTGAAAAAGATCGAAACATTTTTTGGGGCTCCCCTCCTTCCCCCCTACATTTTCTAACTCATGGCAACTTAACTATACAGTGGGCACATGTGTAGGGCAAAATAAAATTTTATTTGATGTTTTGAAGGTTTCCCAGGCATTTGTAGTGATTGTATGTATTCCTCCATTGAAATTTGAATTTGGCGCCGTATGCAAATTAAACATCGCTAGCGTAAATTCGCTTCGCTTAGCGAATCAACGATACCCCCATGTCCTACCCTTAAGAACCTGAGTCAATATCTTGCACTGATGCGCTCTAACAAAGTTTTTCCAGTGGATCAAATGGGTTTGTGCCCTCTAGTGGATGGTGGCCCTGACTCACTACCAGCTTAGTCCCTAGATTCTTTTGTGCCATATCACAACCCTTTTTTCTGACAGCCAAAACTTTGTGCCACTGTTTTTCATAAATGTCTGATGACATCAGAGGTGGGAAGGTCAGGTGAAATATATAAAATAATCATGGCCGGCCAGTTTGGTCTCAGGTGGGGTGAAGGTGGCTTAAGATCAATGAATGTCAAAAATGTTGTTGACCATTGCATTGCTACTAATCAGTCCTGAAAGCTTGCATTTTGTAATCTACTAAAGTCGTTAATAAAGAGTAGTAATTGGCATAAAATGATTCCACGATTCCTTAATTGTGGGTTAAAACTCTTCAGTTTTAAGATTTTTCAGGTTTACCTGCAGATCAGGAGGTTCAGGTTGAAATGTGGGCAACCATTAGAAGTTGGAAACAGGTCATACTGGGGAAGTACACTCCTCCTCTGCTTTTGAAGACTCCTTCTCTTGGAAGCAGAGGCATGCACAGAATTACCGACCGTACAGAGTGAAAAACATTGGTCTTCCCTTCAACCCCCACTTGGGTTAAACTTCTATACGTCCTTACCTTTATGCATTCTTTTTGCTAATCACCTTTCTATAAAGCAAGATCTAGAATATAATCATCATTACTGCACTTTGATCAAGATAGCAACATGTCCTATCCAACTTTGCATTGTCTGGAAATGTACAGAAGTCTATGCCAACTTATGAAATAGATGATATCAGACATTTCTTCTTGAACAGACACAAAATGTTGCCAATATAATGGATTAATGGGACCATAAATCAAAAGAAGTTTTCAAATGGACTGTTCTAGTTCTCAAAGAGCAGATGGTACAGGTATGGGACCTGTTATCCAGAATGCTCGGGACCTGGGGTTTTCCGGATAACGGATCTTTCTGTAATTTGGGTCTTCATGCCTTAAGTCTACTAGAAATTCATTTAAACCTCAAATAAACCCAATAAGATGGTTTTGCTTCCAATAAGGATTAATTATATCTTCGTTGGGATCAAGTACAAGGTACTGTTTTATTATTACAGAGAAAAAGGAAATCATTTTTAAAAATTTGGATTATTTAGATAAAATGGAGTCTATGGGAGACAGCCATTCCGTAATTCGGATCTTTCTGGACATCGGGTTTCCGGATAAGGGATCCTATACCTGTACTTCTAAAACATACATTGATTATTTCTGTATTCAAGCTATTTATAACATGAGGGCTGCCTTCATGTTATCTTCTGTATGCTTTTAAATGTTGTTTATACATTCTTTTTCTTCCTTCGAAAAAAGGGACCAGTACCAGTATTTTGCATTCTTGGTATTATATATCCTGGTTTCATTTGCTGGGTTGTGTGTACTACTCTTATGTAAAGAAGAATCAGAAGTGCAAATTGTTGGGGTTTTCTGTAGTGTTATCAAAGGTCAAGATGATTGGTTATCAACCAAAAAATCTGATCTTCTTCTGTAGATTTAAGGGTGTGGTTCACCTTTAAATTAACTTTTAATTTGTCATAGAATGACTAAACTTTTCAATTGGCCTTTATTTTTTCTTTTTGAAAAGATTTGAATTATTTGCATTCTACTTCTGACTCTTTCCGGCTTTTAAATATGGGTCATCTAAAAAAAAACAAATGCTCTGCAAGACTACACATTTAGGGGGTTATTATTATTAAAATCTTAATGGCAAAAACTAGAAAAATTTCAGTTTTTTTGACTATAAAATCCAAATTTTAAGTGGAAAAAAATAGAATTTTTCGGGATTTATTATACCCCGAGGATGGAAAAAGTCAGAATCCGAAAATCCGGCATCTCAGACATAGTAGTCAATGGAAGAAGTCACAAAGAAATCCTGATCTGCGCTGGGTTTCGTGCAATAATCCAAAGATTTTGTGGTTTTCAGGCAAAAATCCGAAAAAGTTATACGATTCGAATTCTTCACAAGTTTTTTTCTCGCACATTTTCGGGAAAATGTATTGATAAATAAGGGGAAATAACCCATGCGGATTTGGTCAGAGTAGAGTTCAGAAAATGAAATGTTGGAGTTTTTTTTAATTCGAATGAACTTAAATGACCTCGAAAGTATCTTATTTAAGGAAAAACTTGAACGAATATTACCGACCCGAAAACTTGAATCAAATTAGACTAAACTCAAATAGCGTTTTTTCTCAGAAGACATCATCAACATCTTCAAATGGGTCACTGGACCTCTGCCATTGACGTCTACATGAACTCGGCAGGTTTTCGGTGGCAAATAGTCGAATTCTAATTGTTTTTTGACCAAAATTAGAAAATTCTAATTTCCAATTCAAACCTTAATAAATCTGCCTCTAAGAGCATGCTGGGAACATCCATGTTGTTGTAAAACTTGCAGGCAGGCAGAATGTTCATTGAAGCAAAGTCTTGTATTCACAAATCGGTTTTACGGAGGATTTACAAAAATATTTAAATGCATTGATGTTTTTTGTCCTGTTTTTCATTTGGTTTGAGACGAATATGGTTCCTTTGTAATTAGCTTCTTTAGACTCTGATGGATTGCCTGCATCGTCTTTGTGCTTAAAAGGATTGGATGGTTGGTAGATTCTGCACTTCAACCATGGCCAAAATTAAACGAAAACACGGAAATGTTCTCTGTTTGTTCTTATTAGCATAAGCCTCTAAGTTAGTCATACGCCACAAGATCTGTTAGTTGGCACCTTAACAAGGATTTATACATAGGCAAAAATGGTTTAGCATTCCTATCAGGAAACAATATCAAATGCACCTCATCTGCCACGGCCTTTATAGTCAATGACGCACAATTAATGTGAACTGCAATGGAACACAAACAAATGCTACTAAAAAATGTATTCATTAGCTGCAGGTTATCAGATGTTCTCTTCTCCCATTGCACCGCGTTGGCTGCAGGATTTGCCTGCTTTTCGCATTTGGAAGATCCAATTACATTTTTCATGAACTGTTGGCCTTCTGCATATCTTTAAAACAGAGGGGGGGAAAAAAAAATATAATGAACATGTAAATTTCCACTCGATATCTTCAGGACAACTTTAGAAAGGCCAGAAAATGTAAACAGCATAATAGGATTTTTATGGCTGGACGCAAACGCTGCTGGAGGAAAAGAGTTCAGATAAACAGCACATTTCAGGGGATGGTTATTGAGAGTAAGGGAAAGGCTTCAGCTTAATAACAAATAACAGAATCCGAGACTTAGTGAGATTTGCACTGGCTCAATAATGGGACTCACGGGATTTTCCACAATCTCTACTTCTTTAAATAACTTGCAGGCTTGATATTCATTTAGTTAAAGCTTCATTCTGTGTTAAGATACTGTCGTCCTCGGAAAGGTTTTTTTTCCTCCCTAAAATGTTTTTTCTTGATGCCTGCGGGGATCATTCACAGGGTCGATTTGTATGCAGATACCTCTTTGGTAAGAGGCAATCACCAGTGCGCCAGCATGGACTAAGGAGATTGAAATTCCAACGAAAACAGTCCAAATTCCTAATTCCGGGCAGTGTCATTCTGTGGCTACTAAAGCAAATAAAGTTCTGTCTTGCATAAAAAAGGGCATTAAGTCAAGGGCCAAAAACATAATTCTGCCTCTTTAGAGGTCCCTGGTGAGGCCTCATTTGGAGTATGCAGTGCAGTTTTGGACTCCAGTCCTTAAGAGGGATATAAATGAGCTGGAGAGAGTGCAGAGACTAAGTGCAACTAAACTGGTTAGAGGGATGGAAATATGAGGGTAGACTGTCAAGTTTGGGGTTTTCAGACATAATATCAAAGGCTATTGTGATACTAAACTCTATAGTTAGTATAGATATGGGTATATAGAATTTACCATATATACTCTAGTATAAGCCGTGTTTTTCAGCCCCCAAAATATGCTGAAAAACTCTACCTCGGCTTATACTCGGGTCAAGCGCAAAAACGGTCGCCGGCTTCTAAGAATAGTTGCCGGCGCCTAAGAATAGCCGCCGGTGTCCAAGAATAGTCACCGGCGTCCAAGAATAGTCTCCAAGAATATTCGCCGGCGTCCAAGAATGGTCGCCGGCATCCAAAAACGAGACGCCGGCACCTCCAATGGGAGCAGAAACCCTCAATTTTTTGATTGAAACTTACCAGAAGCTGCTGCATTTCTCACCCTCGGCTTATACTCGAGTCAATAAGCTTTCCCAGTTTTTGGAGGTAAAATTAGGTACCTCGGCTTATACTCGGGATGGCTTATACTCGAGTATATACGGTATGTGAAAGTAGGGAGGGGTGTGTATGGATGCTAGGTTTCATTTGGAGGGGTTGAACTTGATGGACTTTGACTTTTTTCAACCCGACTAACTATGTAACAATGTAAATGCAAAATGGTGGACGGGACCATCACCCCACTTACCAGTATCGATTTAAGTTCTATTTCCAAAAACACAAGCCCACTTTTACCAAACCAACAGGGTCAAGAGTCCCTGGTGCTCCACATCCTGGAAGTCTTATTAACTGCAAGCCAGGCAGTGATGGAGGTGCTTGCAATGCAGCTTTGCCAAAAGATCTCCATGCAATTCTAGGAGTACCAAAAGCTCTGCCCCTGGGCATTCACCTATTCATGTGAAAAGTGAAAGCCTTTCCTAATTGATATGTGACCAGGTTTAATGAAATATCAATTAGGAAAGTCAGGGAATCCCATCAAGTTAGGATGCTTTTGGGCCTCTGGATGTGGAATCACACACTCATCATAAATGGAGATCATACCATACTAATCCACAATTAACTGTTCACTGTATGTTGTACCAGTGGCGGAACTACCGGGGGAGCAGGGGGTGCGAGCGGGCCAGGGCCCGCACCCCCTCAGGGCCCCCCGGCAGCTCACGCGCCACTGACAAATGCGGCCGTACGGAGGGGGGTGGGGCCCTGCTGCGCGTCACGCACCACGGCCCGCCTCCCTCTAGTGACGCTACTGTGTTGTACTATACCAAGCCTAACATCAAGGCTAGGCATTCACTTGAATGGGAAGGTCTGACAGTGTCATCAGAGACATTTTTCAGGCTTAAAAGAGCCCTGTAGGCCCTTTTTCCAAACCAATGAAAGCCATTTAGGCCCCATACATGTTGGTTTATAAATATTCCCCACATAATGAAGGTAATGGCACTAGACACATATACTGTACCTTGCTCAATAATAACTAAGGATTAGTTCATCTCATTGTAATATTTATTAATTTCAAAAATTTTGCACAGAGAATCAATCTTCTATGGAATATGATGCATTCTTGCTCATGTACATTTCCGAGGCATCTACTGGTAGCCAAGGAGCTTCATTCCATGGGGGTAACGGGTTCGGTGTGTCATGCACTTCTCTCTGTCAATAAAGATGCTGTTGGCCTTGTTGGCGATATCTTTTTCAAGGGACATTCTAGTATCTTCCAGATTTCTCAAAGATTGTTCAGATTCTTCCAGTTTCAACTTGAGAGCATCGAAGGAATCCGTCAGTTCTCCCACTTCGCTCACTAGTCTGAATAATATTCAACAATAGTCAGTATGGGTTTGGGATAAGCACTAAAAGCTCATATAACGATAGAAACTTAAAAAACTAAAGCACAAGTCACTTAAAAGACAAGGAAATTTAAACTAAAGAAGTAGCTAGAAATGTTGTACATTATGTTTTATGCTTCTGTACCAGCCCAAGGCAACCACAGCCCTTTAGCAGTAAAGATCTGTGTCTCCAAAGATGCCCCAGTAGCTCCCCATCTTCTTTTCTGCTGATTCACTGCACATGCTCTGTGCTGCTGTCACTTACTGAGCTTAGGGACCCACTCACAATATACAGTACACATAGAATAGAAATGTCACAATATAAGGCTGATTAGTTATTAATACAGATAATTACTACATGGCAACACACGGGGTTTAGAAAGCAGTAAGAGACTACAGCAAACAGATTGGTCAGAGAGAAGTAGTGGACTATGTTAAGAGTAAGGAAATAAAGAGAGGAATGGTGAATGTAGAACAGAAAGTGCTGTTGAGATCTGAACTGAATGAGGAATGGAGATGGGTGTAATAAGATCAGGAGGACAGAGGTGAGTGGAGGCAGATCAGGTGACTCCAGGTGCAGTACATCAAAAAAATAGTTTAATTCAATGTTTTGTCTGCAGAGAGAATTGAATGCAAGGCATGTTAGTGGACACTTAACTGATTATAAATCAACAACCACTTGTGGGGTGTTGACAATTACAATGAATTAAGGATGCACCAAATCCAGGATTCGGTTCGGGAATCGACCAGGATTTGGGCTTTCTCAGCAGGATTCAGATTCGGCCGAATCCTTCTGCCCGGCCAAACCAAATCCGAATTTGCATATGCAAATTAGGGGCGGGAGGGAAATCGTGTGACTTTTTGTCAGAAAACAAGGAAGTAAAAGATGTTTTCCCCTTCCCACCCCTAATTTGCATATGCAAATTAGGGTTCGGATTCGGTTCGGTATTCGGCCAAATCTTTCACGAAGGATTCGAGGGGTTCGGCCGAATCCAAAATAGTGGATTCGGTGCATCTCTACAATGAATGACTTGGAAGGTAATGTACAGTATGGCTGACAGGCAACAGATGGGCAGGTGGGTGTTAGAAATGAAGCCGCTGTACTGATTACTGCAGTATATACTGTACATTGATTACAGGGTTCTATACAAATGGAAATACATTGTATGTAATAACATACTCTGAAATGTACATTATGTACTGATCTACTGTCTATGATAAACAGTGTAATACATATGCAGAAATTATCCTACTAGGAGTGCTTTTAAAGATACATTGAGTAGTGTATTTCAAAGGTTTGGAAATGAGCCGACAGTTGGAGTTGCATTTGATGCAATCAGGTCACCCAAGCTTTGAAGCTGGCACCCGGACTATCAGCTTCTGCTGTTCTGTATCTGCACTGTTGAATGTAGGACAGCTATTCATCCGTTCAATCCATGTTTCAGATGTGGCTCATTAACAGAATTCAAACACCTCAAAATAAGATACTTGCCATTGTAGTTAAGAGGACACTAATATTAACACACTAAGACAGGGCCTTAATTTATGGTCAGGTTTCATGTCACACTACAGTATGTAACCTGACTGAATCCAGACTCCTGTTGTAATGGTTGGCACCCTAAAACTAGAACCCTGGTCTCGGCTCGTGCTTCTGCCTGTAGCAGCCGCCTTTGGCCTCGGGAGGAGCCCTCAGCTACTCAGATGCCACCAGGTCTTATAACGAGAGGTGCAAGGCGAGGGGTTCTAGACAGGCAGAGGGGCACAACAGTTGGCAAAGTCTTTGGGCAGAAGGTTGTGGTACAAGGCATTAGGAAATAGAGTAGTCAGGTCAGGCCGGGGCAGGCAGAGAATAAACGTAGTCAGGCAGGCAAGGGTCAAACCAGGAAGTCAATCAGAAGCAGAACCGAAGTCGGTAATCAGGCAAGGGTCAGGATTCAGAAGGTAGAATCGTCAAAAGCCAGGCAAGGGTCAAAAACAGGAATCAGAATAACAGATAGCTCAAAGCTCAAAACACCACCAGGATAAACCTATAACGGGCAAGGTCTGAAAGCCCAAATAGGTCTTTTAAAGTGTTCCATTTGCGCGCCTGCGTCAGCACGCCAGCGCGTCTGCATCATTAAACAACGAGACGCGGGCGCGCGCCCTAAGAAAGGCGGCTGAAGAGGAGCGGCGTGGCAAGCGTCCCCGCCGATGACGTGGCGGGCAACCCCGTCGCACCACTGGACAACCAGGGTGAGTACTTTTTATTACACCTGGACAATTTACAACCCACCCTAAAGCATTGTATTATCTCTACAATTGATCTCTGTCTATCTGAAACGTCCTAATTTATTGCCCATGAATGATCTAACAGTATATATGCTGTGCCTTTCTAGCTTTCATTTGTATTTTGCCTGACAAAGGGGCCTTGCTGCTCCGAAAGCTTGCAATGTATTTTTTTTTATTGTTAGCCAATATAGGTTTCACTTCTACAATACCTTTTGTATTTGTTTGTTTTTTTATTTATTTTTGCTACTGGCTAACACGGTACCACAGTTTTTGTTATGTAGTTAAGAGCAGAAAGTGCCGGAGCAGCTCAGTCACTTAGAGGCACATTTATCAAGGGTCCAATTTCGAAATTTGTGTGAGTTTTTTTAAAACTCCCATAAACTCCCAGGAACTCGGAATTCTACCAATCAAAATGTATTAATCACATTTTTAAAACTCGGATGAATTGAAGCGACCTGAATTTAATAACTATTCGTTTTTTTTTCCAGGATGTCAGGAAGGCTGCAAACAATTCCAAATTGATCCCTGGATCTCTCCCATGGACTTAAAAAGCAATTCGGCAGGTTTTAGGTGGCGAATAGTGGAGTGAGAGTTCTTAAAGGGCCAGTGTATTATAAGTCTTGAAAATATAATTAGAATTTTTTGAAAAACTCGATTCGATTTTGAATAACTCCCTAGTCGAATTTGACAGTTTTGACCATAAAAAAAATGTCATTTTCAATTCAACCCTTGAAAAAAAGAAAGTGTTACCTTTGGGGGGGAGACAAACCACACCTGATTTTCTCTTTATTTAGTATGATCTTTATTTAGTATGTAAATTAAGCCTTGCCCACGTGCACCCAATAAGGTGAGGAGCGGCATTTCAACTTGTTTTAAAAAAACTATATTTTTTGGGGAGGTGGCTCTCTCCTTAAATGCTCGCTCTCCCAACCCCCGCCTAATGGTGTCTTTGGAAGAGATCATGCTAAATAAAAAGAAAAGCAGGTATGGCCTGTCTCTCCCCAAAGGTAACACTCTTTTTTTCACTTAGGATAGGACTGAAGCATGGACACTGCCTTGACGGGCGCGTCAGCTTATGCGTGCTTTGTACAAACTTTGTAACTAAAAGTGTATTTTTTTAAGAAAGTTACAGTTCAGTTGTGCAAGAATATTTTTTTAGGGGGTTAAATGTTGAGAGTGCTGGGGCTAACTTGTTTAGTTTGTGTATATATATATATATATATATATATATATAGAATGGTTAAGAGCACTCACGGGTATTGTGACAAAAAGCTTTTATTGGAGTATTACAATCTACCCCACATCAACGCGTCAGGCATCCTGACGACGGTTCAGAGAGAACCGAAACGCGTTGATGTGGGGTAGATTGTAATACTCCAATAAAAGCTTTTTGTCACAATACCCGTGAGTGCTCTTAACCATTCTATATGCTTTTTCTTGAAGAAGCACCCGGGATATGACTAATTAATGGTGAGTGCCGGTTCAACAATATGACTATATATATATATATATATATATATATATATATATATATATATATATATATATATAAAAGAATTAAATAGGGACCCGCACTCCAATGTTGCGTGAAAAAAAAGGTTTTTATTTAAACTTGTGCATCCAACGTTTCGGCCCATGCCTGGGCCTTTATCAAGGATGATCCTTGATAAAGGCCCAGGCATGGGCCAAAACGTTGGATGCACAAGTTAAAATAAAAACCTTTTTTTTCACGCAACATTGGAGTGCGGGTCCCTATTTAATTCTTGTATGCTAAAGCTTTGACCCAGCACCCGCAGCAATCCAAGACTGGATTAGAGTGCGAGCGTTTGTCAATATATATACACACACACACAAATATATATATATATATATATACACACACACACACACACACACACACACACACATATAAAAGCACAAAAAGTGGTGTGTGTTATTCTGCGGTTGCACGTAGACTAGCCACCATGCTACGGTGCGTGTAACCCTCATTGCAAATTGCCGCAGCGCGTTGCTAAGTAAAAGGCACTTGGAAACAGGCAGCCGTTCCTCCCCACTGATTCCCCACGATCTCTGAGCAATCCCCACCTTTACAGGACCTTGGACGGGGCATAGGACACGCCCCTAACATGCCCCTGACCTGGGACCTTGAACTCAAATCAAATTTAATAACTCGATTCGGGGTTTTTTCAGAATGTCAGGAAGGCTGCAAACAACTCCAAATTGATCCCTGGACCTCTCCCATTGACAGCAATTCGGCAGGTTTAAGGTGGTGAATAGTGGAATAAGAGTTCTTAAAGGACCAGTGTATGATAAGTCTCGAAAATCGAATTAGAATTTTTTGAAAAACTCAAATCGAATTTGAATAACTCCCTAGTCGAATTTGCCAATTTTGACCATAAAAAAAAGCCATTTTCAATTCAACCCTTGATAAATCTGCTCCCTAGAGTGCACAAATGGGACTCTACAACTGTTCAAGTGTGGGATATATATATATATATATATATATATATATATATATATATATATATACATATATATATATATATATATATATATATATATATATATATATATATATATATATATATATATGTATATATATATATATATACACACACATAAAAGCACAAAATGGCACTTGCCGATCCGCGCCTGAATATGGTACTACATGTAGTGGTGTGTGTTATTCTGCGGTTGCACATAGACTAGCCACCATGCTACGTTGCCTGTAACCCTCATTGTAAATCGCCGCGGGGCGTTGCTAAGTAAAAGGTGCTTGGAAACAGGCAGCCGTTCCGCCCCACTAACTCCCCCGATCTCTGGGCAATCCCCACCTCTACAGGACCTTGGACAGGGCATAGGACACGCCCCTGACCTGGGGCATAGCGAAAGCTGGGGGTTATGGTCTTTTTTCGGCTTGGACAAGCGATGTGTATCTGAGTAGGTCTGTTCACTTGTGATTAAATGGAGCGGATATCTTTCTATATATTCCAAATTTGATACATTCACCCCTTTTCGCATTCCCTAACTTTCGTGTATTGGTCGCTTAGCAACAACATTTTAAGCGTCTATCTGTCTTCCCTGATGAAAGTTCCTAACTGGAACTGAAATGTTGGAATCAATAAATCTGCTTTTTTGCTTGACACGTAAATTTGTTGCAATTCCTTGGAGTGCTCCTGCTTTGTAGTTATACACTAGTTATACACTATATATACACACACACACACACACACAAATACATATATTTGGTGTTACAAAGGCCAAGGAACTATATTCAGTAGACTTGGGACCAGGATTAGCGACGTGTCCCTTTAATCCAACACCAGTATGAAAGATCTAAATCGGCAATCTGCGTAGATACCTGATTATCTCCGTACATTCCAATTATCCTAAACATCTGAGCTGAAAAGGAGATCTGAGTGACCTGATGTGGGAGGGAGGAGATAGTGTGACAATCAGTCTCATCTCAATCAGCAGCAGTATTCTGTGTAGGCTTCAGGCTTGTGGGGGGCTTTTCCTATAATCAGAACTGGGCAGCAGAAGATTTTAGGGATTTGCATAGTATTATCTCTCATGGAATGTCATTTCAGCTCTGTCCCCTTTTCTGCTAATCTTCTATAAATACTCATTATTCATGATTCCGCTGCAGCCTGTACTTATAGAGGGTATAATGGGATGCCCACCTTCCTATCTCCGCTTAGGTCAGTGAAAGTATTCAGATCCACAGATTGCACGAGCGGATTGCAGCACTTTACAGTGATTTTCAGCTCCCTTGTTGGTGGGGGCAATAGAACTGCACACGCATTGTGCACAAAGCACTCTCATTTGCCAAATCATTTCTTTCATTAATGTAGCAAATGATGCTGCTTAGGCCTAAGGTCTTGAAGGAGGCATAAAAGAATAGCGAAGTTGCTGTAAGAGTTTCAAACAGCAGTCTGCCTCTAAAATAAGCTATTTTATTATACTGACTTAACTTGACAGATAAAAATGTGGAACTGTCTTAATAATTGTATTGCTATCCTGCGGGAATTGCTGCGATTGCTAATGGGGAGGGAATGTACCGTGTGTTCGTTTAAGGGACTAGTAACATATAAAAAAAAAGAGCTTTATATACACTTTAGTGCATAGGGAGGGTAATTTAGATGCCGGGGCAAGGTGCAACATACAAAACGGTGCTACAGAACCACCTTACACTCCAGCACTTGATGCTTGCCAGTACAGTATGGGAAAGCTTATTGCTTATAATACAAGAGTGATACTCAGAGTTCCCTGTATAACTCAGCCTGCAGCCTTGTGCCTTTATATGGTCACAGAACAACCCCTCAGTGACTTCTAATATCCTTATCATTTACAGTAGGGGGTACATTATCCCTTATAATACATGAGTGATACTCAGAGTTCCCTGTATAACTCAGCCTGCAGCCTTGTGTCTTTATATGGTCA
This sequence comes from Xenopus laevis, assembly GCF_017654675.1. Classification (NCBI taxonomy): domain Eukaryota; kingdom Metazoa; phylum Chordata; class Amphibia; order Anura; family Pipidae; genus Xenopus; species Xenopus laevis. The sequence goes on along the minus strand of NC_054388.1, from coordinate 104,168,363 downwards.
CAGAACAACCCCTCAGTGACTTCTAATATCCTTATCATTTACAGTAGGGGGTACATTATCCCTTATAATATATGAGTGATACTCAGAGTTCCCTGTATAACTCAGCCTGCAGCCTTGTGTCTTTATATGGTCACAGAACCCCTCAGTGACTTCTAATATCCTTATCATTTACAGTAGGGGGTACATTATCCCTTATAATACATGAGTGATACTCAGAGTTCCCTGTATAACTCAGCCTGTAGCCTTGTGCCTTTATATGGTCACAGAACAACCCCCAGTGACTTCTAATATCCTTATCATTTACAGTAGGGGGTACATTATCCCTTATAATACATGAGTGATACTCAGAGTTCCCTGTATAACTCAGCCTGCAGCCTTGTGCCTTCAGTGACATCTAATATCCTTATCATTTACAGTAGGGGGTACATTATCCCTTATAATACATGAGTGATACTCAGAGTTCCCTGTATAACTCAGCCTGCAGCCTTGTGCCTTTATATGGTCACAGAACCCCTCAGTGACGTCTAATATCCTTATCATTTACAGTAGGGGGTACATTATCCCTTACAATACATGAGTGATACTCAGAGTTCCCTTTAAAACTCAGAGTGCAGTTTGTGCCTTTATATGATCTGTGTTCCAAAATGAAGCACAGAGACCAGAAAGAATTTGTGCCCCAAGTCAGCTCTGTGCATGTATTAAACAGGGGTTTGTTCCATTCCAGCTCTGCGTGTTTCAGTGGCATCAGAGTAAATCTCCTTGTATCGGCTTCACAACACACCGCGAGAAGCAGGAACATGACTCACAGCCCCTTGGAGTCTGGAGCGAGCGGAGTCTGATTTGAATTGACCGATACTTATTAATAAGAGCAACTTCATCAATCTCTAGCCGCTTCAGCCAAGAACAATTGCTGTTTATTACGGTGGGATGATAAAAGAAACTAACCTCTAAGAGAAAGAGCTGCCGAATCAATACGAGGCAGTGTATAGACCTACCTTATCTGCACATGGTCCCTGCAGAGCTCCACATTAGGTCTGTAAGATCTCTCATGCAGCCTGGTCTGAGCAACCTTCAGCGGAGGAGACTTATCATTAATGGCCTGCTTTAGAGCAGCAATATTCTTCTCCTGGCCTCCGATTTCTTCCAGAGTCTGTTTAAAGGGGAAAAAAAAGACATTCAGATGTCATGCACTAATTTATTCCTTGGGTAAATAATTGTACTTCAACAGCAGGTGAACATCTATGGACTGGACAGTCCTATGTTATAGCAGAGAGGGATCTCTGCAAAAGTCTATTTTTTTGTAACTTATATTTTTATTTGAAGGAAAAAGAGTACCAATTATATTAAAATGCAATTTTTGCAACAAGTTCCATACAAATCTTACATACAGTAGAACCCCCATTTTAAATTTTTAAGGGGACGAGGAGAAAATGATGTAAAATCAGGGAAATGTGTTAAAGTAACTTTTTTTTTTCAAGTACGGAAAGGATATAAGCACAGGAGTCTGATTATTAAATTCTGATGCTAATTGCACTGGTTTCTGTGCTGCCATGTAGTAATTATGTGTATTAATTACTAATCAGCCTTATATTGTGACATTTCTATTCTATGTGTACTGTATATTGTGAGTGGCTCCCTAAGCTCAGTAAGTGACAGCAGCACAGTGCAGTAAATCAGCAGAAAAGAAAATGGGAAGCTACTGGGGCATCTTTGGAGACACAGATCTTTCAAATTTGTGTGAGTTTTTTTTTTAAACTCGCATAGATTCGAAATGTCGCAGACCTTTTCCAAAATGGTGACCCCCTGTGACAAAGTCCTGGATCATTGCTGCTATTGACAAGCTGAAACTTTAGCCTCGTGCAATAAGTTCACAATATAAAATATGGCATTTTTAGCCACATTCATTTTTAGAGTTTAGTTTTCCTTTAAGTAAAGCATCTCTTCGGTCAATGGGGAACAGGACACCTCCGCTGAGCGCGCTGAACAATAGGCATCGGCTTGATCCATCACATCTGACTCGCTTATCAAGGAATCCAGCAAAATGGCTTAACATCTGTACTGACTTAAGGAGCCATTACACTCTCAGCCACCCCTTTCTCATGGATATAAATAGGATGCCCTTATTCTTTTCGGCTAGCCTGATTCATGGCATTTGTTAAACGTTCATAAAATTCCTCTACGCGGAGACTTCTTACTTTTCTGGAGGTCTGCTCAATTAAAAGCAGGGCTTATTATTACACGTGGAAGCTCCTGCGTCATGGTTCAGAAGACAAGCGCAATAAATAAATGCCTAATGATGTGGCATTCTGCTGTAACCGGGCACGGCTACCATGGCAACCAGAGGCGAATGTCGAAAGGGACACTTGGGGGGGGAGAGAAAATATGGCCTAAATTAATTGAGCTAATAATAGCTAGACGACGGATACGGAAATTAAATGCCATTATCTTACAGGAGCATCTGCGATCTCTATAACTAAATGCAGTCTTTCTCAAGACTTTAAAGGGAACCATAGTAAAAATGAAAATTTAATATAAGCTGAAGTAAGAAACTTTCTGTAAGGAAATCTGTCTTACCTGGGATTGGGGGTGCTGTAAGTCGGCCGCGGGGACGCCCGCCTCGTGGTTCCACCATCTTGCCTCCTTAGGACGCGCGCGCCCGCGTCTCGTTTCCTTTATTGACGCGGACGCGCGCGCGTCGATCCTGACGCGTGTGCGCCGATTTTGGCGCGAAAACCTTTGCGTCCAAACAAGGTATAAATAGGCCACTTCCACTCCCAGCAAACTGCCCGTGATAGAACTTGTTTCTGGTGCTCTGTTCTGAAGCCTTGTGCTATTTTGTCTGTTTGAATCTGATTATCCGTGTTTGACCCAGCCTGTACCTTGACCATCCCGAATTCTGTATCCTGACCAGTGCCTGATATCCGACTACTCTTCTGCTTGTACCCTTCCTGCTTGATACCCGGTTTTGACCCTTGCCTGCCTGACGACCCTTGCTTTCTGCCTGCCACGACCCAGCCTGTCTGACGATCCTTCTGCCTTATCCTTGTCTGTTACCGTGATCCTCGGTCCCAAAGACTCTAGCTACCAGCCGTGCCCCATTGCCTGCCAGAACACTTGCTTGAACCTCTCGTAGGCTGAGGGCTCCTCCCGAAGCTCAAAGGTGGTCACACCACTGGTGAAGCTTAGCTCAGACCCAGGATTCGAGCACTTGTTCTGGTGTTGGGTGCCGGCCGTGACATTATCACGGGCCATGGAGGACGATGATCACACCGAAGCTGCTGCCGCTGCTCCACTTCCATCTTCTTCCGAGCTGTTGCTAACTACTCTACTGCAACGTATGGAGGAGCAGGAGCAAAAGCAGAACTATTTGCTCCAGGGGTTCCATAACCTAACACGCCAGCTGGAACCTTCGCAGCAGCCAGCCAGTTCTGTTCCTACTCCTTCTGTGGGTTCCCTGCCTGATAGGGGTGCTGTATTCAGACCTCAGGAACCCAAGATTGCATTTCCTGCCAAGTTTGGTGGGGACAGAACCCAGTTTTTTGTTTTTCAAGAGGCCTGTAAGCTGTACCTCAGCTTTTTCCCCCACTCATTTCCCTCTGACGAGGAAAAGGTCAGGTTCGTAATGACCCTATTAGTGGGTGACCCCCAAGTCTGGGCACTTAGATTGCCAGCCACTGACCCTGCCCGTTACTCTTTAGATATTTTCTTCCGCTCTATGGCCATTCTTTACAATGACCCGGATCGCGCCTCTTCGGCCGATTCTGCGATTCGCAAACTACGCAAGGGTAAACGGGAGGTGGAGATTTACTGCACAGAGTTTCGTAGGTGGGCGGTGGAAACTGGTTGGAACGATGCAGCTCTAAGGAGCCAGTTTCGCATCGGTCTAGCCAAATCTGTCAAAGACAGCCTGGTCAATTACCCCCTATCTACCAGTCTGGATGACCTTATGTCTCTGGTTATCCAGATAGATAGGAGACAGAGGGAAAATCGGGAGGAACAGGGTACTTCTTCTGTGTATAAGCATAATTTTAGTGCTAAGTTGTCAAACCCCTCTGTGTCTCAACCTCAGGAGGAGCCTATGCAGCTGGGCATTTTTCACCTTACTCCTGAGGAAAAGGCACGGAGGCGGTCTCTTGGGTTGTGTTTGTATTGTGGGGAGAAGGGTCACTTCCTCAATCAGTGTTCCAAGAGGCCGGGAAACGCCCTAGCCTAAATGGAGAAGGGGAGCTCCATTTGGGTGCAGGCGTTTCCTCTCCCCAATCTGCCTCCAAGGTCCTATTATCTGTTAAATTAACCTGGCCTACGGGCACTGTTAAATTGTCTGCCTTCATTGATTCTGGGGCGGAGGGTAATTTCTTGGACGCAGCATTCGCTGCTAAAAATAAAATTCCTTTGGTTGCCCTCAATCCTCCCATGAGAATTCTGGCTGTCGATAAAAGACCCTTGGGATCAGGGGTGGTTTCCCAAAAGACCACAAATCTTTCCATGTGTGCAAATAATCTACACTGTGAGGAGATAGCTCTATACCTCATTGAGGGAGCTTCCTCTCCTCTTATTCTTGGTTTACCATGGCTCCAGAGGCATAACCCTCTGATAGACTGGGTTTCTAAGGGGGTGACTCAATGGGGTACAGGATGTAGTGGGGTTTGTTTTCCCTCTGTAGTAGCCACTACTTCTCTTGAGGGGTTACCCACAGCATATTCTGTTTTCTCTGATGTTTTCTCTAAAAGAGCAGCTGAGACCTTACCTCCGCATCGGCAGTATGACTGCCCTATTGATTTAGTTCCTGGGTCAACTCCTCCACGTGGTAGAACCTACCCTCTTTCATTGCCCGAAGCCCAGGCAATGAAAGAGTATATACAAGAAAATCTTGACAGGGGCTTCATTAGGCCCTCTTGTTCCCCTGCGGGGGCAGGGTTCTTTTTTGTGGGTAAGAAAGACGGTGGTTTACGCCCCTGTATTGATTATAGGGGGCTTAATAAAATCACTGTAAAAAACCGCTACCCCTTACCATTAATCTCCGAACTATTTGACCAGGTCAAGGATGCTAAGATCTACTCCAAGCTTGACTTGAGGGGTGCCTATAACCTCATTCGGATCAGGGAGGGGGATGAGTGGAAAACGGCTTTTAATACTAGGGATGGCCACTACGAGTACCTTGTTATGCCGTTTGGTCTATGTAACGCCCCAGCAGTGTTTCAGGAGTTTGTCAATGACATCTTTCGGGACCTGCTGGGGATATACGTAGTGGTCTACCTAGATGACATCCTCATCTTCTCTGCCAATCTGTCTGATCATCGTCTTCATGAGGTATTGCGTAGGCTTAGAGCTAATAACCTGTATGCAAAATTGGAGAAGTGTACTTTTGAGGTTGCTTCCGTACAGTTCTTGGGATTTAATATTTCTTCCAAGGGTCTCGAAATGGATCCAGACAAGGTAAGAGCTGTCCTGGAGTGGACCCAACCTTATTCTTTACGTGCAACCCAAAGGTTCCTAGGTTTTGCCAACTATTATAGGCAATTCATTAAAAAATTTTCACTTATTGTGGCTCCTATCACAAATCTTACTAGGAAAGGTGCTGACCCCAGTATGTGGCCTCCGGAAGCTATCCAAGCTTTCGAGTTCCTCAAAAGGGAGTTTAGTTCTGCCCCAATCCTCCGCCATCCTGATACAACACTACCTTTTATAGTCGAGGTAGATGCTTCTGAGGTGGGAGCAGGGGCAATTCTCTCTCAAAGGCACCCGATAACTAATAAGTTACACCCCTGTGCATTTTTCTCTAGAAAATTTCTTCCTGCAGAGGCAAATTATGACATAGGGAATAGAGAACTATTAGCTGTCAAGTGGGCCTTTGAGGAATGGCGGCATCTACTAGAAGGGGCTAAACACCAGGTTACGGTCTACACTGACCATAAAAATCTGTTGTATATTGAGTCAGCAAAGCGTCTAAATCCCAGACAGGCAAAGTGGGCTTTGTTCTTTTCTAGGTTTAACTTTACCTTGACGTTTAGGCCTGGTACAAAGAACGTCAAGGCAGATGCTCTTTCCAGAAGCTTTGACTCAATATATTCTGAAACTGATGACTGTAGTACAATTATTCCGGGTGAAGTCATTGTGGCTACTTTGGAATCTGATCTCTCTTCTTTGTTATCCCCTGTTCAGACAGACGCTCCCTCTAACACTCCTGTTGGGAGATTATTTGTTCCTGAAGATCTTAGAGAACAGGTTCTAAGAGAGGTTCATGATTCCAAGATGGCAGGACATCCTGGTGTAAGTAAAACTATTTCATTACTTACTCGAAGTGCTTGGTGGCCGACCTGTAAACAAGATGTTAAATCTTTTGTGGATTCTTGTCCTGTCTGCCAACGCTCCAAGACTTCTAGAAATTTGTCCCAAGGGTTACTGATTCCCCTCCCTATTCCTGAAAGACCATGGACCCATCTTTCTATGGATTTTATTGTGGAGTTGCCTGTGTCCCAGGGGAAAACAGTAATTTGGGTGGTGGTGGATAGATTCAGTAAGATGGGTCATTTTATTGCTCTTCCTCACCTCCCATCTGCCAAAACTTTGTCCGAACTTTTTATTCAACATATATTTAAGTTGCATGGTTTTCCCAGTAATATTGTTTCAGACAGAGGTGTTCAATTTGTCTCTAAGTTCTGGCGCGCATTTTGCTCGTTAGTGGGGATCGATCTTTCTTTTTCAACCGCCTATCACCCACAAACCAATGGGCAAACCGAGAGAGTGAACCAGTCTTTAGAGCAATTTTTAAGATGTTATGTGTCCGAAAATCAATCTTCCTGGGCAGAACTGCTACCCTGGGCAGAATTTGCCTACAATAACGCTACTCACTCCTCCACTGGGGAGTCTCCGTTTTTTATTGTTAATGGGTTACACCCAAAAGCTTTTTCCTTCTCTAATTCTGGTTCTTCTGTCCCTTCCGCTAATTCCTCTGTCGAACAATTTTCCATGATTTGGTCC